>NC_134710.1:107667782-108026949 GCF_043290135.1 Rhipicephalus microplus | reverse complement strand
GAACGCTGTACAGGATAACTTTGATTTAATTTCTATGGGCGTTTGTTAACCTCAGCTTAACCCACACTAAAAAGGTGTTTCCATGTCCCCCCCCCCTTTATTTATCTCAAATCAGAATTTCGCACTGTGAGTGAGAATCTTATCGGTGATCTCGTGCACACCAGCTGAATAGTTAAAAGCCTGCTGCCGCCAATGCTGTACCTTGTTTAAGACTGTAGTGCACATACATGCAAACATTTCTCATGCGCAAGTCACCATGAACATGTAGAAGGTTCGCTTGCGAAAAAGATAAGATTTTTTTGTGGCTGCCATCTACGACGAGCAAAACACCACACAGGCAGTGTCCCATCCTCTTAAAAGAGCACTGACATCAAATTTACTCATGCCAAGATCTTTGCGTGAGCAAGTAGCTATAGACCCCATAGCAGCAATTCACGACCTAAAACACAACTGAGGGATGAATAACTATCACTTTTATTGATTTATATCATTGGTATCTAACACTATTCAAAACGACCGGAAATCCCGCCATTTTTAGCGCTGGGAGCATCAGCAGTAGCGCTACCTCGCGGTCACCTCCAGATCATGCCACAACTGACCACTTCTCCACAGAAAAGAGTGATGTCAGGTTCAGCTGCTCCGCAAACATTTCGTCTGCTAGGCGGACACATTAAGTCATGTCTAGTCATTGTCGCCTACATTGCTGTCGTCGCTGTACAAAGTGTCGACTCTCGTTCAATACGATAGTCTGGAGCGTCGAATCCCCGCAATTCACGATGTCGCGAAGTACTTTTGCTTCGATCGACCTTTTGCAGAACAGTGATTTCAAAATGGACGCCGTTCCAAGCAGCACTGCAGAGGTGCCCGAGGATGCACGCTTCAGCCATGTTCGCTCGTGTGTTTCAGTTAGCTATATTGGTGTGTTTTTGGCGTGCAAAGCATTCAGGTATACACAGAGTGGTCAATGCAATATCGCTATAGCGAATGAGCATCAGCAGAGAAATATAATATGTTTCCTGCTTGCGAGGTTGTTTTTTTGCGCCTCCAGATGGCCCCACCTATCCAGCTTCTCGCGGTTAACACGGTATTACCACTTTTACGTGGATGCAAAGTATACAGATGAACTAAAATTTAATGATACCTGCGTGTTACTTGTTAGGGATGATATCTGACTATACGCTGTTCCACTTTTGATAACTTGTGGTCATGTTGAAGCCTAACACATACGTGTTATGAAAAGAAACCCTCATTTGCGCTTTTTCCGTGCCTTGAACTAGACGACTGCTACTCACCTGCAACTCACAACAATTCCCTGACATTCTGACCGAGAAGCACACGTTTAATCGTGCTCTTTTCTTTCGCCCTTTTTTAAAGGTGGTTTTTATCTTGATAATTTCACGCAATCATTTAAACTGGTTTGACGAAGATCAGACGTGACGAGCGAGTGAGTTTCTGCGCTTCTAGGACATCGCTACTAGGACATCGTCACTCACGATGGTATTTGTGGAAAGTATTACACCGAACACGTAGCACTAGTGTTCATCTCGCAGGACAGTCTATTTTCCGTTTTTTCTCGTTATTTTTTCTACGCTGATTGACATCGAATTAAAATAACTTCCACGCAACAGATGCCGTTCAAATTTGGCCAACCAGACCTATGCATACCAAGCGATCGAATGATGATCACATCTCGATCTTGAAATTTGATGTCAGTGCTCCTTTGAAAGCCGTGACTGTAGAAAATTGCAATTCGCAGACACTTCTGACAAAGCAGTGCAGAAAAATCCCACCGACGGAACTTTTTTGCCAACCAGCACCTGCACCGAGGGATGGGATTGTGGGTAGTGACATCACAATGTTTGCAAACAGGGAGAGGTTATTGGACGTTAACTGTACTTGTCTTTGGGAAGTTCTAAAAGTCAAAATTCCAGTGCGAATCGAATCAAATAGCAAACACTATTTGAAAAGTATTTGAAAGTTCAAAGATTCGCAGACCCCTAAAATTACTACAGTTAAACCCCTTCATTAGAGGCATGCTCCGGGCAGCAATTCTAGTCTTTTATAAGAGACGTCTTTTACAAGCAGGGGACCTCGTATGCATTTTCCTATCTCCCGTATTTTACTGTAGGCATACTAGTGTCTCTTATAAAGAGGTTCAACAGTATATTGAGCATTTCCGCTTTATGCTATTCAGAGCCATGGTTTGCATTGAACTAAAATTATACAAAATTATTCACATTTGCCAGTGTGGCAATTTATGTTCCATTTTGACATTGATGATGTACATCAATTACCTCAGATAATGTTTAATGTTGAGAGTAAACTTTTTTTCTCATTGTAAAACTGCACAGATTAATAAGATAATAATGACAAACGTTTTCACGTAAAATAGGGCACTGCTCTGTCCCGCTGGTATTTCAGCCTAAAGGTCTCAAACAGCAGAATATCATGTTGGGCATTATTTTCAGTTGGTGAATAGCTCAACCAAAAATTTGTGGCACAAAGTAGAACCAGGCACCCGTCGTCTTGTTTTCTCTGGTTATTATATTTACTCGCATAATGAACTCACCTTTCATTGTAGTCCATGAAAAAAAAAATGTGTGTTATAATGTATATATGTGCATTTTATTTCGGTGTGATGGTCAGTGCCATTGACCATCGAAACAACCATAAATCATGCCATTATATCATAAAACAATGATGCAATAAAATTCAAAACATAGTTTAACAATCATACTAAACAGTTGCGAGCAGTGTGAGCGCGAATGTTGTCCACCGAATCTTAAAGGTCGTGCCTTTTGTGGCATAGCGCCATCTGTCGAATGCAGAAGAAACCTTCAGCTTATAGCGCCATTAAAGCACAACGGTGTGAAAACAAAGCCCAACCGCTTCCACTGCGCCAACGGTGGGACATGAACCCACAACGTGCATGCACCACCATCCAACGCTATGTTTTTGTTGACGATCGGCCAGTACGCTAGCAACATGGCCAGTTTTAAACTTAAAGTTGCTCAAGCATGCGCTGAAACATGGGAACCGAGCGGTGGGACGACCCTTTTAGCGTCGATATGTGTGCGTTGGCCTGTACACGCGTTATCTGCACTATCTACACAGTCATGCCGCACGTGTCAGGACACGCCGCATGCAAGCGGGGAGGTGAAATCGCACTTTGCTTGCACAAAGTATGTCGCACATTTCAGGAGACTAAACAAGGGCAGCTTTCCTTCGTTGAGAGCGAAGTTCTCGAATAGAGGCTCTGTAGTTTTGCATTGAATTGAATTCCAGCAGCAGTTGGATAGCAAGTTTATAATTACCCTTATGCAAAAATTTTGTTGTTTTAACTCCCTTGACTTTTTTTTTCCTGCATAATGAACCCTGCCCCCTAATTGGTGTTAACTTTTCTGAAAAAAAGGTGGGTTCATTACACGAGTAAATATGGTGTTTTGCATCGCGACACATATCTTTATATTCTGTAAAAACACAAAGTACTGTTGTGTACTCACTATCTTGTCCTGTCCTTTGCACTGTTTCAAGGGACCCCTGACAGCCACATTTTTTGATGCTTTAATTAACATCTTTCTGTACAGTAAAATGTGAACTGTAAATACTCTAACGTATTGTGTAATTATTGCTAGAATCATTATTCATCCACAATTTCAGCATCACTTCAGGCTACTCACCTAAATGTATAAGAAATAACAACCCACTGCAGAGGTGTGCCATAGGATACCATGCACTCAATTTTTGGTGACGTTGAAACTGCGCTTTTTGATCAGAAAGAATGAAATCCCGTGGGTACTGTGGAATCAGTGAGTGTGTGACACACAAGGTGCGTTCTCCTGCCAAGCTTTCTGTCAATAAAAAAATGACACAAGACACATTCACCTGCTAAGAACTCACTAGACTGTCAAGAATTTGCTCCCCAACACCCAAGGCAGGAAAATAAAGAAATTCCTCGCAAGCAGTTAAGCAAATGAGCGATAGGGGATAAAAACAGTAGCCCCAGCTTGGAGCCAGTCAATTGTGTGCACCCCACAATCTTGTCTTTGACATATTCAACACTTACTTTACTGCTTTTATGTCACAAAGAAGCCTCTATCTGCGTCATATGAATGACAATGTCGAGAGAAGCTACGACCTCATATGAGCACCCACACTTACTTTTAAGCCAAATCAAAATATCTCAAATTCAAATACGTATATTCAGGGTGACGTTCACCCCTAACAATCAGTCAGATATGCCCAAGTATGCACAGCAATCGAACACCACAATTGTTTTCGAGTTAGCAATTTTGGTGTCAGGGGTCCTTTAACCCCACTTGCTTCAATTGAATTCCCCCTGAACAGCTTAAAAGATGACAGTGCTATATTTCTCTCAATATAGCAAAGTAATTTTGCATTGCAACCGTTATCTAACAAAGCCATCACATACTGCAAATGTGCTAAGGTAAGTTCCATGCTGACTTGTAGATACAATACAGAGCAGTGCAATGTTCAAGCAGATAGGACTCAAGAAAGCAACGACGATGCTTGTTTATTTTAAAAAATGCGCAAGAAGAGTGGACTTAAAAAAAAAACTATAAACTCCACACTTATAGTTATAAGCCTGTTTTCAACTTCCAAGGAGATCAACGACATTTCCATATTCACCAAGACTGAAAAATACCTGAAATGCAACAATTACACAACAATTATAATGTACAGAAAAAGAACATAAAGAACACATGCAGCAATATATCATTGATGCTACAAAGCCCTTCTGATGAGGAGCAATTTTAGGAGCTACAAAATTTTCATTTTGGAGCACTTTTCAACAGGTAATTTTGCATCTGGTAGCTCTCTGGAGCAGCTAACTTCACATCTTTGAGTACATTCGAGAAGCAAATCGCGTTTGCATTCAAATATATGAATAATTATTTCAAGGTCCTTGTGAAAAGCTAGAAAGATTTCGATTCATTGTATATCTCATGAAGCCAACCACCTTAGGAGCGCTTCCTAATCCACTCGATGACGCAAAAACAATGGCGTCATGCAGTTCAACATTTTGAAAAAACTTGTTCAGTGATTATTTTCAAAAAAATTAAACAGCACAGAGGTTCACTAAAATTGCGCTTTATGAAATAACATTCTAAATAAACCTATGTAGACGTCAGTAAACATGGTAGACAAATGCTACAAGGTACAACAATTGTCCCAAATGTATTCCCATAGACTACTCCAAGGAGAAAAAGAGGGTCTTCAGCATCAACTTTATTGATGGGAGTAACATGATATCACTTAACTAGCTCCATAACGCCAACTTTCTTCAACACTCTCTTACCTCTCTCTCTGCCTCTCTGTACTGAAGCAAGAGCATTTTCAAAGTGTTTTCAGACTATCATTTTGTGCATGCACCATGTTGCCGAGAGGTGGAGACATGCTTCAAATGAGCTTCCGCAAAAGTGTCAGAAAGTGAGTTCAGAGGTGAAGCACATAGTTCAACAAGCTTCCTTTTCCTTTTGCAGTGAAATTGCATATGACTAAGACATTCTGTCTGTACACCAAAAGCCCCCCAGTGCATAAGCAGTGCCAAAAAAAGAAAAAAAAACTTCACAGGGTAACGGTTGCATTCACCTAAGATGACGCGAAGGCGAAAGCTATTTTGTTTTTATAGTGATAGCAATTAAATGAACATTCTTGACTGGCTTTTGCCATCGCCTTCACATTTTGTGTAATATCCAAATCGATAACACCTCCCCCCATGCATAGTACGTTTTACACGTAAGTAAAAGCATACGAGCGGGTTCGATGAACGCGGTTGAAGCAGAGAATAAAAGAGCCAACCTATCACCGTTGCACATAAGGCACATGCGATAGCATCACCCCGCGTGCAAAGCCTGCCATTGATTGCTACTCTGGCAGAAAAGAACACTCCACGTATTATCAATAAACATGAAGGAATGCAAGGGGGGGGGGGGGGGGGGGCATCGCTATAGCAGCAATTGTGAACTTTGACTTTAAGCTCGCGATCGCTGGCACAGGCACTATTTCGGCAGGTATCAGAGACAGCTCGTATACTTTTCTACGCGTGTTGTGTTTTCAACACAAACGACTAGGCGAGAAGTGCTTCGCTCCCTTCGTGATGTCCAGATATAGATGCGACAGATATTCTGGCAGCCCATGAGCAGTTACTGGTGACAATTTCTTAAAATATATGCAGCGCAACTCTTGAAATGAGCTATAAGCAGTGTTTGTCGAATGGTCCATATGTGCCGATGAATTGCTGCCACACTTACACGCTACTGATTGCGCTAGACGTCACGAGCCGCAGCGAAGAGTGCATTTATTTAGCCAACTTGCACAACAGAAGGTGTGCCGGCACCAAACATAGCATCGTGGATTACTTGGGATGCACGCGCAACTGCTGATAATTCAGCGGAATGATTCTAGGTATGTGGTTGCGACTTTCGCGGCCCTTACCACAAGCTGCACAACTTTTGACTCGCTGGCGTGGCTATTGCCAGTGATAGACTAAAGCCAAGAATTTGGCTTTGAAATGATGTACCTTTGCAGGTGAAAGGCCTATGTGGTACACCAGCTTTGGGTCTGCAGACAGTTCATCCAGGAGCTGTTGCTGCTGTGTAAGGATCGGACGATCAACACCGGCGATACAGGCAACAACAACAGAGCACGAATGAAACATGGCTGGCATCCAGCCACTGTATGAGGGTAGCTTTCTTTTAAAAATTTCTTTTGCGTATGCTATTATGTCAACAAACCAATGCTAAGGTGATTTCGTGAAGAATAAGATACTTACAAATTACAAAAGTTATGTACACCTAAGTTCATAGCCATGTCCCTGAAAGTCCCTGGTGTCGAGATTACGCATTCAGTCCGAAATCAAATGCGAATGTGCTTCGGGAACTGATTCGACCAAAAATGTCATTTTCATCCAATGGCATCACTTGCTTTGTGTGACAGCAAACAAATGACATACAAATAAATGGCACTTACTGTAAATGACATTAGATTTGCCCTGTGACAGGAGTATTATATTTACCAATTCCAAGCAGAGGTGTGGCTGTGTGGAAGAACACCTGCTTGCTGCACAATCGACCTGGGTTAGATCTTCACTTTGGCCCAGAAATTTTTATCATTTATTTTACTTGCATCTCCGTCAATTTTCGGTCACACACAAAATGATTTTTTCCTCACAACTAATGATGCCTATGCCAACACCGACATCTAAACTTCTTTGAAATGAACTCTTTAACGCTATCACATTAAAAGGAGAAAATGAAGAATGGAAACTTGAGACTGAATATGTACGAGCAAAGCCAGGAATTCGATGACTTACATCTTTTGTAGGAAAAGTCAAGAACAGTGACAAGAAGTATTTTTCGTGCAATGTCAGCTTGGGAATGGCATGTGCAAACTCTGGCTTCTTTCCACCAGTTTCTTCAGGAGGATTCTGAAAACAACCAGATGCTGTTACTTTCGTCAGTACCTAATGTGCACTCTGCAACCACTAATGGTATGATCTTCAGGGTGAAGGTTCATAGCAGCCCGGCACCCAACTAAGCCAATGTATGGGGCAGATTTTGACTTCTCGCCTCTTTCACAATTAGGGAGAAGGCAATTTTTCTGCCCCTCTTATGCGTACCCTTATGGTTGTGCTTCAACACTTAGGTGGTGAGACATGACAAAACAAAACTGGCATAGGCTTTAAAACATACATCAAGACCACAGCAACATCATACACAACTCGTAATAATTGCAAATAATGTTTTTTTGATATCAGCAATCATACTGGTCTTCGTACTTGCACAGTGTGTGTAATAGGGACAAAATGTGCTGCTTTGTGACAACTAGTAGCCCCTTCCCAATCTTGGTACACTTATAAACAAAATGTACTGAGGCAAAAGTGACTTCTTGTGTAATGAAACAAAGTCAAAAAATTTCCACCCACTGTCCTTTGTCAATATTGTCTTTCCTTGGTAGGATTGTGGTTGCTTTTTGGGAGACTTGCGGCCATGCCAATACAACGAGGAGGAATGCTAAAAATTCAGGAGTTACCTGGACTAACTGAGAGTGTTGGCAGGCATGTATCAATGACCTATCCGTGCACAGATTTTTAACGGTGCGAAAAATTGCCAAAATTCTTTCTTGAATTTTTTTTCATTGACCTGACTATCCTTGGGTGCTCCTCTGCACAGTGATTGAGCTGAAATTGACTTTCAAAAGGTTAATGTGCATACCAAAGCAAAGTGATGCAAGGCCACCTTTCATCAGAAGGCTAAAACTCTAATTTATTTTATCTACTGCGACTCATAGTTATATTAGTCATCGTATTCATTATTAACAACTCTTATGAAAACAAAACTGTCACTCACTCTCCTCTTTTATTGCCACCACCTATCATCAGGCTAAGCATTGTGTTACATGAGGATATCATCCTTATTTTAATGATCCTGCTATCCTTTCATGACATCATAATAAAATAATAAGTGAAGTAACTGAAACCTTTCACACCACCAGATTAAAAGACAAATGCGTCAACCATACGTTTGTTTCTTTATAACCAAAAGATTTCGAATTTCTCATTAACATGTGTTGATGAGAACTGAAAGACAATTATGCCAAGGAAAGTATAGGGTACATTATTAGAAAATATTGTAAAGTAAATGTGAGGAAAGAAAAGTGAATGAAAAGATAACTTGCCGTGGGCAGAGACCGAACTTGCAACCTTTGAATAACGTGTCTGATGCTCTACCAACTGAGCTACAACGGCGGCTATCCTCCCATCAACTTTATGGGGTATGCATGTGCATTAAATTTGGGAGCGTCAGTGAGCACTGCCTGTTTTCATTGCATAAACTTTATTTTGAATAAACTTCAAGTTCGAATAAACTTTAGTTGCGAGTAGGCACTCTTGGTCTGTGCGATTTCCTGTTCTATTGTCCGTGTCTGTGTGCGTGCCCTTATTCAGTTAAAAGGTGAACCGATACCAACTAGCCCAATTATCCGTGCTATGAGCATTAAGACATCAAGAGCGAATTGATTGGAGCAAACTACCGTAGTGTCCATCACCTTCTTTCCAATGCGTGAGCTTCTAATTTGTGCCGTTCTCAGTCGTGCGTCCTTTGCATCCTTCGGGAAGTGATTGAAGAATACGTTAATTGCGATCTTTCCACCACAAGGCCACAAATTGCGGCACACTGCAATGATTTATGGACATCGTTTTCGTCTTTTTCAGGCTCACGTGTGCATCATGGCGAAAATAAAGGAACTAGTATGCAGCCGCTTCTCAATTTGCCAGGGCAAATTTATCGAAAGCTCGAAGCACATGAACTCGAGCAATGCAAACGAGTTCTGCAGATACCTGCAAGTTGTCGAATTTGCGTTCGCGCTGCCAATTGCTAGCTTCCTTGTTAGCTCAATTGGTAGAGCGATGGCCCGAATAGGTGTTTGTCCCAGGTTCAAACCTCAGACCAGGACGAATTTTCAGCAACTAAAAAACTTTTCTTTCCGAGAAATTCATACAGATTTCCTTCTGGTTTTGTGCTACAAACAGGTGGTTGTCCATTTTCCCTTTCTTAACACTCCTGCCACATTGCAGGTTTTCGCAGAACTCGTTAGCCTATAACACCGTGATAAAGGAGAGCACTACCCTTAGTTGTGAATTATTTATTGCATTTTCCATTCTTTCATTAACTAAAAGGCAGTGATTGAGCCAATGACAAAAAAATTTTAAAAGTTAAAGTATTGTTAGCACATACAGTCCCAGATATATGAATAGTTTATACTCACAAGTAGGTGAATGAAAATTCAAAGCATTCATGTGAATTGACTCCGTGCGATACATTTAGTACAAGAAGTAGAGTGTGACTATTCGTTGGCATGGACCACTGATGAGATAGGACTGTTGGATGAGCAAGGCCTGAAAAAAAATCGAGATGCATAAAACTCCTTGTCCAACAAATGAAAATACAATTTCCATTCATGCAATGCGTCCAGAACTAGCATCATGATGTAGGCTAAGACAACATATTATACAGTTACCATACCACACTTTAACATTAACTTCTTTATAGCAGACTGAAAAGCTGAATGACAACTATGTCTTTATGCACAGACCTATTTTTCAGTTTAGTGAGAGCTAAACATTTTTATATGGTTAGATAAGCCTAATGTGTGTGTCAGCCATGACACGGCATCATCCACCCACTAGAAGTGACTGCAAGGTGTTTTCCAAGCTCGGTAGCAGTAACAATAAGTCTCGCAGTTAGGCAACCGCAATCATGTCACTTCAACCTAATAGATGAATGTTATAAGTTTGGTTGCTTCTAAGTCTCTGACTAAATAAATGCTGTGATGATGTCCCTGTACTGTGCTTTAAAATTTTTGTAGAAAGCACGCAACAAATTTTTAATTGACTAGAATAGCATAATAAAAGGCTACTTTTATGCGCTTATACACTAAAGCTGTGTAAAGAATGGCCTTTCCATACTGTAACCAAAGCTTTAGAACGCAGTCAAGATGGTGGTCAGCACAATATGTGAATGACAAAGACTAATGGTACATTTGACGGGTTGCGTTCGAGCACTTCATTGCTCAGGCAATGCGCATAATGTTAAACTGGTTGAAATCAAGCACTCTGAGTACATTCAGCTGGCTCTATCACAGCAACACGCTTCAACTCTGATCGCTCTGTGAAAACGCCTCCTTTCTTTCATTCAATGCCAGTGCAAATGTGCGCTCTTCAATGGGAGCCGTCGGTCTGTCTTAGTTTAAAGAATGGTCGTGACGAGATGCCAGAAGAGGGGTAGGGCTGCTTGCATCACACGTGGTTACTCCAACTCTTTGAAAGCATCGACTCTATGCTTCCGAATGTGTGAAGCCAAAGCAAGTCATCAGCGTGAATAATACAGCTTCATCCTGACTACATGAACAATGTCTGCCTGTGCTGCATGACAGGAAGATCGCACGCTGGGCACCGCAACAACATGGTAGGTAACATCATTGAGGCATCGAAGAACTCGAAAAGGGCTGAAATAATGGCGCAGGAGTTTCTCTGACCGGCCGCATTGGCGGACAGGACACCAGATCCATACTTTTTCTCCAGGATGGTAGGCATTTTATTCGTGATGAAGGTTGTAAATGTGAGCGTCGTAAGGTTGCTGAAAGCGAATGCACGAGTGAGCTAGTTGAAGAGCTCCTTCAGCACACTGCGCATACTGGTCAGCATTTTCGGTGCTGGCTGCGAAGGCATTGGGTAAAAGCATGGCTTCTACATCGTAGTAACTTGATGGCCGTGAAGCAGGTGGAAAAGCATAAATCCAGTAATTTCCTGCGTGGCGGTTTTAAAAGCGAAAGTTAAGAAAGGAAGGACACCGTCCCAGTTCCTATGATCCACGTTGCCATACACGGAAAGTACATCCGTGATGATTTGATTGAGCTGTTCTTTTAAACCGTTCGTTTGCGGATGATAGGCTGTTGTACGACAATGTATGAGGCCGCAAAGTGGCGTCACTTCTTCGAGCTGTTTGGGCAGTAAAGTCCGTGCCTCTGTGTGTAAGAACCACGGCCAGTGCATCATGGCGTCAGCGACATCACTTGCAGTACCAGTTGAAGTGCTCGTGTTTCATAGTAATGGGTTAATTAATCTGTTACAACTATTATCCAACAGTTATCCACTGAATATTTTTGGAAATGGACCTAGGAGGTTCATACCAACTTGTTGAAATGGTGCTCAGGATGGCTCCACAAGATGTAAAAAACCTGCATGTTTCCTGCGCAGTCTTGCAACACTGGTAGTCACGGCAGATTTTGAAGTCGTGCTTGGCAGTATGGGACAGTTTAGGCCAGTAGTACTTGTGCCAAATATGAGCTAAGCGTACATGTCAGGTCTAAATGCCCAGAAGACAGTTTGTCATGACATGCATTGAGGATCGCTGCTCACATCACAGATGGTACTACCAGTAGAGTGGTTCAAGTCCTAGAATCAAAGCTCCAATTGTACAGGATGTTGTCGTGGAAGAAAAACCATAAAATCCTGCGCCTGAAGTTTGCGGTGGCAGATCAAGTTGGTTCTCAAGATAGTCGATGGGGAAGTTTTAGGTCTTAACATGTTGTTTCTGAGCCAAGTCGGATGCTGCAACAGCCATGAGGAAACTTTCTTTGTCAGTTTTGGTTTGAAGGAGTCGACTCAACTAGGGCACATGAGAAGCAGTCGGCATCAGTGTGCATGCGCCCCGAAAACCGGTGGTTTTTCTCCAAATCTCCCATACACCACACTTCGTCATTCACGCATTTGTGAAAACTTACTGTGATTCATGCGCCGCGACGCCGTAATAACCATGCCGATCAGGCAAACTGGCTAGTAAAGGGTGGTGGTCTCATATTAGGAAACCCTATGGTCTCGTGATATCTCATGACGCGAGCCTGTCTTGTGGTTGCTATCACTCCCGCTCGAAAGCGGTACAAACGACCGCCGGAGCGCGCGGGCCATGCGTTCCCGTGTTCCCTTTCATAAAAACTGACACTGTACATGCATTTAATATATCAGCTGTGTGATAGTGTATTGCTGTGTTCCGTATAGCAAGTCCCGCTCGGGGAAAACACCCGGTGTTTCATTTCAGCAAATCTCAAGCATTGCTGAGCTGTGCACTAAATGGCAAAAAAATATTGCTAGAGACAACCTCATCATCAGCGACAAGTCTGCATCGACTGTCGTATTCAGCAGACACTTGCGCGATGAAGATCTTTTAAGGGCTATACTTCCTTTTTGATTCTGAGTGCAAAGAAAGCACACAAAGATCTTGCTTCAGGAGGGACGTGGGTTTTACATAGAATAGTGAAAAATGGCAAAAAAAACACCGTTTTGAGAAAAACACATGTGCCTGCGAGCCGCATCAGAAAACATCTTCCTGACTCCGCGCCTACTATCTTCAAGGACTATCCTACCTTGTTTTTCACTTGTCTTTCAACACGTAGTGAGTCAAGAAGCAGACCCGAACTCATGTGCTGGTGTTGCACGCGCAGCACGGAGCTATGATAACGGAGCGGCGGAGGATAGATGGATGGATATGGCTGTACCCTTTAGATCGGGCGGTGGCTAGCGCCACCAAGCCGTAATACTTAATGAACCGAAAACTAGATTTATTTTTTTTCTTTAAAAAGTGAGTTATAGGATTCGTACTTTGTAGTGAAGGATTTAATTTTCACTCGTGCCTTGACTTTAGCCACCAATCAGATAACCTCCTTCTAGTTAAATCTACCCACTTAAAGTCTATTTTGCCCTACCGGTCCCTTAACCCCAGTGCTTCGAAAAACTCTGCGCCATCATCCTGAACTATAGGGTGAAGACCTTTACAGAACATTATCAAGTGTTCGGCAGTTTCTTCTTCCTCTCCACACGCACTGCATAGTGTGCCTACCCCTTCGTATTTGGCCCGATATGTCTTGGTTCGCAGTACTCCCGTCCTGGCCTCAAACAGTAGAGAACTACCCCGAGTATTATCATAGATCCTTTCCTTGGCAATTTCCTGCTTAAAAGTTCGATAGATCTCTAGTGCGGACTTCTTAATCATGCCCATTCTCCATATGTCAGTCTCCGTTTCCTTCGCTTTCTTCTTAACCGATAGTTCTTTTTGGTTTGGCCACCTGCTGATTCTAAGTATTTACCAGTCAATTTTCTGGTTCGCTTCCTCCATTTTGTATTGACATTCTTCATGTACAAGTAGCTGAAAACCTTCCTAGCCCAACGCTCCTCCCCCATTTCTCTCAATCGCTTCTCAAATTTTATCTTGCTGCTACCTTTCCTGCCCTCAAATGATGTCCATCCCATATCACCTTGTACTCCCTGATTTGGTGTATTCCCGTGAGCTCCTTAAGCAAGCCTACCTATTCCACGTTGCTTAATTTCTAATCTTGCTTGAACTTCTGATCTCATGCACAAGGTCGCATTGCCGAACGTCAGCCCAGGAACCATGACCCCTTTCCATATTCCTCTCACATCATACCTATTGTAATTCCACAGTGCCCTATTTTTCATCACTGCTGCAATCCTGTTACCTTTAGTCGTCACGTGTATTTCGTGTTCCCTCAGGTACTCGGTCCCATTGCTTATTCATACGCCCAGATATTTGTATTTATCTGTTATCTCTAGCGTGACCTCCTGTATTCTAAGCTCACTACCTTCGTTGTCATTGAAAATCATGATTGCTGTTTTTTTCGTTACTGAATCTAAAATCTAACCTATCTCCCTCATTACCGCAGATGTCCATCAATCTCGGCAAAGCTTCTTTGTTGTTGGCCATTAGCACTATATCATCTGCGTACATTAATGCTGGTAGTGCCTGATCAATGAGTTTTTCTTGTTTGACTAACGAGAGGTTGAAGCCCAGTCCACTTCCCTCTAATTTGGCCTCTAATTCTTGTAGGTACATCATGAATAATTAGGGTGACAGGGGACACCCCTGCCTAAGCCCCCGTTCTACCTCTGCAGGCTTGGATACCTGTTTTTCCTACTTTATAACTACCTTGTTACCTTTATAGATATCCTTTAAAATATTAGTCACTACATGTTCCACGCCTAGTGTGTCCAGTATTCCTCACAATTCCTCTTGAACCACGCTATCGTACGCTCCTTTGATATCCAAAGGAGGTTCAAGGTCGCAGCACCCCACTTAAAGCAGCGGTGAGAGGCATGTACTACACCCTTTGCGAAAGCTTTCACTGTAAGAAGCTAGAGCCTAGAAACAAAACTATGGCGTTCGTGCACGGCCGAGCACGAACACCTTAGTTTGGTTTCTAAATTTGGGTGCACGTTGAAGAACCCCAGATGGTCGAAATCTCCGGAGCCCTCCACTACGGCGTCTCTCATAAGCATATGGTGGTTTTGGAACGTTAAACCCCACATATCAATCAATTATGTAGACACAGTTCATAATACATAGGTCTGCATGCAAAAAAAAGTTTTATGAATAAAACCTGGCAGCGGTGGGATTCGAGCCTACGCCACCGAAGAGACTGGTGCCTTAAACCAGCGCCTTAGATCGCTCGGCCACGCTACTTTTTTTTTCTTTGTTTATTGCCTTGCATATCATGACTGTTCACATTTTACATATTGGTCCAAATTCAAGTGCGTCACAAAATACACCCACAGAATTCATTGAGGTACCGTCAGCTCTTGGCTGACTATTAATCAATACTTGGGCATTCGTAACAATCGCTCAATGCACCCAATCCAGTCTGGCACATCCTCTTGGCTTTTCAGCATTTCAAGTAAATGGCACACAGAACACACACAAAGAGCGAACTACTGCATTACATGTAACACCCTGTTTAAACAAAAACAACGCACGAAACATAATCACAGTTACAGATGAGTGCAAACTAACAAGTGCATCAGTTTTGATACCTTGCTGTGTATGAAAAGCGAGCTCTTTTCGCGAACCTCATGGCCAAACCTCATAACCACGGAAATGCTCTCGACAGCGACGCGACGTAGATTGCCTTCGTGCGAACAGTCACTAGCGCAGGCAAACCATAGAGTAACATAGTAAACGTTTACTATGTTACTCTATGGGCAAACCTCATTCGCTCGACGGCTATGGTGACTAGCCACCACGCTAGCCACCATACACCGTGCCACCCACGGAGGAAGGAAAAACAAAAAGCCTTCCTCTGTGGTGCCACTATACGACGGCTTCGGCGAGCGAACTCCACAGTTGCTTGCATGAGGCCGTCTACTCGATCTAAGAAAACCGCGTAGTGAGCGGTATGCAATTTAAAATTAGAATATATTGTTGTGTAATGTAATGGAAAGTGTTTATTAATGCCTTGCAGCACTTTTTTTATGTGCACGTGCATGAACATTACGTTATTTCTTCTTTGTGCACGCGTGACTCGGGCGAAGAGGAGAGTGAGAAGAGGTGGTGACTTCGCGGCACATGAAGAAAACCAGCAGTACGTCAGTCACATCCTGTTCTGGTGCTTTGAGCACAGCGCTTCCGGACGATGGGCGATGGTTTCCAAATCTGGGGAACCGAGCGATCGCGCGAAAACTGCCTCGCGACTCGTCGCGCGAATGCCCCGTTTCGTCGCTCATAGCATCGCTCATCGCTGTCGCGTGCATTTTCGCGTTTATGAGGTTTGGCCTTGAGGCCCAGCAACTAACGAAATCGTTCCGGTGAAAGCCGAAGGCACATGAATCGTTCGTTCCGCGTCATCGTAGCCGTATTAGCCAGTTGCATTGCATTGCATGCCAATAAAAATGGTGTCAAAGCATTTCCATGGAGGGAATGATGATGAGGGGGCGAAGCGGCCGTCAGTGCGTCCGTGCTGCCATGCGTCCGTCTATATCGTCACAGGGTCCGTCCATGCATCCGTCCTTCTTTTTCATCCCACTCGTCATCATATCTTCACCAAGTGAATATGCTGTGATTCTTTCTTTCTTGAATGGTCATATATATATATATATATATATATATATATATATATATATATTTATATATATATATATAGATATATATATATATATATATATATATATATATATATATATATGATTGATTGATATGTGGGGTTTAACGTCCTAAAACCACTATATGATTATGAGAGACGCCGTAGTGGAGGGCTCCGGAAATTTAGACTACCTGGGGTTCTTTAACGTGCACCCAAATCTGAGCACACAGGCCTACAACATTTCCGCCTCCATCGGAAATGCAGCCGCCGCAGCCGGGATTCGAACCCGCGCCCTGCGGGTCAGCAGCCGAGTACCTTAGCCACTAGACCACCGCGGCGGGGCATTTATATATATATATATATATATATATATACATATATATATATATATATATATATATATAGTGGGAGTAATAATAAAATGGGCCACTTAGTCTTCGTGAAGATAGGGGATATGGCACAACGGGAGCGATAAATATATTTATTTCCCAACTCCCGAAACTGTTGGGAAATAAATATATTTATCCTTGTTGACAATGCTCCCGTTGTGCCAGATCCCATACTTTCACGAAGATTAACTGGCTTATTGAATGATTACTCCCACTATATATATATATATATATATATATATATATATATATATATATATATATATATATATATATATATATATATATATATATATATATATATATATATATATATATATATATATATATATATATATATATATATATTGTCATGACCAAGAAAGACGCTGGCGCTTCGGCACGCGGGTAGCTAGAGCAAAGAGGAGAAGAACGAAGTCAGAATAAGAACTACACAAGCAGCCAGGATCTTGAGCTGCTCCACCAGCGATACGATTGTCCCTCACACCATACATTGGTTCCCCGCGCATGTCGGCTCCGTAAACGGCGTTGCACTGAACCTGAACGAGTCGGCCCACTCAGCAGCGCGCGCGCTCACTGACCGCGCTGCTCTCGACCTGGGCGACGGCTCCAGTGCCGACGACGTGGGACATAAAGACACACCTACTACACAACGAGATTACCAAGTATTACTACATGGCGAAGCGGGCATTCCCAATGCTACATTCAAAACTCAATAGAGTACAGGCCGTCTCGTTGCGCTTACTCCAAACCCATTCGTACCCGTCGTTAGCATACCTAAACGCAATTTATCCTCACAAATTCCCCGATGCCGCCTGTGTCGTTTGCGGGCAGACCACTATATTAGCACACATGCTCTAGGAGTGCGGGTCGCTTAGACCGACTTATAACAAACCCGAGTAGGATGCGCTTATGCACAGCCCAAAACTTCAGGACCAAATCCTGGCCGTCCAGTGTGCTCGCGACAGGGCTGTCAGGCTAGACCTACCGGTCTCTACGTGGGAGTAGCCGGGTGACGCGTGGCAACCTCAGCGTCTGCACTAGACCATAATATAGTTGTTCTCACTCACTCACTAAGAACAGATGGCAAAGGATCAGGTGTTGTCTCTTGTTCTCTGTCTCGCTCATCACAATTGCGCAGTCGACGAAGAAGAAGTCTTACGTCCCGGCTACGTCATCCAGGACAGCCATGATAAGCGCCGCTTGAGGACGGCGTCAAGGCCTCCTCGGCAGCTGTTCACCTGCCGCCATTGCCACCACCGTTCGGGGACGGCGTCAAGGCCTCCTCGGTGGCTGCAGTACACAAGGGACGCTGTCCACGCGTCCTTGGCTATGGATTCTGCCGTCAGCGCAAGCCGACATGTGAACTTTCTGCGGGAAGCCACCGGTACGTGTCTTCGTGGTTCGTCGGCAGTGCGGGCTTCTCCATCCAGGAACGCCGTTCACGCTTTCTTGGCGACCGAGTCAACAACCCGGCCGCCGCTTCAGCTGCCCATCGGACCATCAGTGGACGGTGTCCATGCCTCCTCTGTGGTACCAGGGCATCACCCAATGGACACTATGCTACCACTTCGCGGCCGTAATATTCATGGGCTCCTGTCCTTTGGGAATGCTGTTCAAGCTTCCCACGGCCTGCATTCCCTGTCCGGTACTCTTCCAACACATAAGCCGCTAAGAAACGCTGTTCATGCTTCCTTGGACGTGCGTGTCACCACCGTGAGTACTACTAGAACTACGTACTTCACGGACGTGAACCAAAGTGGTTCAGAAGCCTCGTGCGACAGTGCCGTGGAGCTGCGGCGTACCATCGCACTGCTCCACGCCGAGACTAACAAACTGACAGCGTTGATCACCGAGCGAGCTCCTACAATGTTGCCAGCACTGTGTGATATTAACGCAGTGTTGGATGTAGCTGCCTCATACGACCTTGAGCCAAGCACACCGGAGCAACGCAGGGAGCTTCAGTCTTTTCTGATCGAGCTCTCACACCAGCTCGACTGCTTCGCGTCGGTGACTTCTGCGTTGCCACCTGCCGCCTCACAATCACCAGCCGTCTGCAAACTACCGGAGTTCCACGGGGTCCGGAACGACGCCGACAGCTGGGTGGCAACCTTCAACGCGATAGCAATGCGCGAGGCCTAAACGGAATCTCAGAAATGGACCGTGGCTGTAGACCATCTTCGGGAAGGTGCAGCGGCGTGGCACAGGTATGAAGGCTGGAAGCAGCAGTCATGGGCGGAGTTGAGCTGCAAGCTCATAGCTGCTTTTGGTCGTAATTCTTACCACCTCTCCACCACCACCCCGTCCAACTTGGCCGGTATTGAGGAGCAAGCTCCAGAGGCTTTCCACCTCGAGGCCACAGCTGTGCGCTGCAGCTTACCGCACGAGAAGTTAGACACT
Source organism: Rhipicephalus microplus (assembly GCF_043290135.1). Classification (NCBI taxonomy): domain Eukaryota; kingdom Metazoa; phylum Arthropoda; class Arachnida; order Ixodida; family Ixodidae; genus Rhipicephalus; species Rhipicephalus microplus. Next base: position 108,007,711 of record NC_134710.1, on the reverse strand, counting down.
TTGTTGATGCCCGAAGTAAGTTTACTGCCGCCAGAGGCCGCTACCGAAGTCGGACCTCTTGAAGGGCGTTGCTTCAACGAAACAGCCGCAGAGAATCATCTCGACTGTGCTGCATTGCCCTTTACTGACACGCCCCTTTTCGCACACCAAGCTGAAGTGGAGCGACACCTCGAAGGTTCCTCGGAGCCCTCCAGCCGCGTGGCAGAAAGCTTCTCTGCCTGTCCTACGAATGGCGTCAGACGCAGGTGCGACACGCCACTGCTGCTCTCAGTACCCGCGCCGGTACGCGACGCCATCATGTCAGTGGAAGAGGCTGATACCAGTCCTCATACAGCTCAGTTAGAGAAGCCAGCCCCAATATCACCTTTACTGAGACAAGTGGAGACCCCAGCATCGCCTATGCTTGAATCGCCTATGCTTGAACCGCCTATGGTCATGGCGCCGGTAGAGCCCAAGGTAACCACTGCTGGTCTCACTGACCAAGATCATGAGGAGAAAGTTGGCGTCAAGATGCAGACAGCAATCAGACAGCTGCAGATGCCAAAACCGGCCGTAAATTATGTTCTCTGCCACACATCTCAGAGGTTGCGTACCCATTCTCGACACAAGCTAAGGTACACAGTGCGTCTTTTGTGATACTCTTTCGGCTACCCTCGTCCGGAGTTCAACGTCTGCTGCTGATTTCGCGGCCCGTCCGAAGCACGCTGTCAGGTGCATGTTTAGCTGCTTCCGACAGAGAGTCTCTGCACGGCCGAGACCGACCACAACGATGCAGCCAGTCTCGACCTCCCGATACACTTATGGAAGACTCTGGTACCCAGTTTCAGCGTGGCCAAGACCGACCTCCGAGATGCAGCCATTATATCGACCGCCAGATCTACCTTTGGCAGATACCGGGACCAAATCGCGGCCGAGAGCGTCGGCTGCAACGGGGCAGCCAGTGCCAGCCGCCTGAGTCCACAGCACCTTTTCAAGAGACATCGTGGCGTGCAAAAGAGCGGCCAGCTCGAGGCAGCCAGTGCCGTCCACCAGAGACGCTTCCCCCAGACCGTCGCTCCATGCTGCATTGTGGTCCGGGCTGACCACCACGATGCAGCCAAGCCCGCCCACCAAAAACTTTGTCGCCAGCTCCGCGCGCGCGCAGTCATGGCCGAGTGTCATGACCAAGAAAGACGCTGGCGCTTCGGTGCGCGGGTGGCTAGAGCAAAGAGAAAAACGAAGTCAGAATAAGAATAGCTGGCCCCGGATCGGGTGTTGTATCTTGTTCTGTCTCCCTCATCACAATATATATATATATATATATATATATATATATATATATATATGTCCCCGGAAAGATTGGCGCGTAGTGCAAGCAAGAAATGTGTGGCAGCGGTGGGATTTGAACCCACGCCTCCGAAGAGACTGGTGCCTAAAACCAGCGCCTTAGGCCACTCGGCCACGCTACCTTACTTTATTTATTTCCGGTTAAAATTCACAAACAGGTTGCTAAGATAATTATATTACAATTCACAACGAACAATACAAAAAAACTTGAAAATAACTAAGACCGTTAAGCATTACTATAACACATCACGTCCTAGAATTCCTTCATGGTCAGTAGGGCTTCTACCCTTTCTACCCATAAAGGTACACATTCGTCTGTTTTTACTACCTTGAGTAATCTTGAGATGCTTTCTTTAAAATAATCTCTTGCCGGTCTCCTGTCTGGCTCACAATGAAATCCAGCCATTCTAGAGCGCCATATACTGTGCAAGGCAGTCATCATGATAAAATAAAAAGGTAATCCATCCTCATTCTTTACTGCCAAATACCTGATCCCATGACGGTATAACGGGAACTCTTTTCTGATTGTCCTTTGTAATACGTACCAAAAATAAACTCCTTCCCAAAAGTGCAGGAAAACATGGTCAATAGTTTCTTATTTCTTGCAGATTGGACAGTGAGATCCCCCAAAGCATATAAAACCCATGCTCCTCTAGGAAGGTTCTTACAAGAAGTGTTCCGGAGTGTAATTTGAAAAAGAACGTTTTTTCACTTGGGGCTGCCCGCATTTTTTCAACTCGTTTAAGTACATTCGACCCTTGCGTGCTGTATTTAGCGCTCTGTACTGTGGGATGGGGAGCGTCGTGTCACATAAATCTTTGTACAGTTTTTCTTTCCAACAGACCACAAGCAGTCAGTTGAAAAACGAACCCACAAAAACCGCACGCTGGCCACAACTTCCTTCATGTATCCTTGCACAGTCCCCGTGGTAACCTGAGTGCTCACAACCAACTCAGGCAACAGTCTACTCAGTCTTGTTTGACACACTGTTAGTAGGAAAGGATCTCTTGTCTCGCGAAAAAAGAAAACCCTATTTACTAACTGCTTGATAAACAGATGTCCTATCCCAAGGCCTCCACACTTCACCCGTCTAAACAAATTCGTGCGACTGCACCTTTCCCAGTTAGACCCCCACACAAATATTGCAAACACCCGATGTAGTTTTTGCACATTGACCCGGGAACAGTACAGCACTTGCATCACATACAACAGCTTAGACACAAAAAAACCAGTTGCATGCAGTAGCCCTAGCAAACATGGACAGATAAGTTGCATTCCACCTATTCGCTTTCTCTTTACTTTATTTCGTTTGCTGTGTCCAATATTCATCAGTACTTTTGTATGACTCGAGCGGTCCTCCGAGATATTTAACTGGCGTTCTTGTCTATTTAATGGCTGCGAAAAAGTTTGGTGCTGAAGGCCAGTATTCGTGCCAAAAGTCGAGGCATTTACCCCAGTTTATGTGGCTTCCTGTAACTTCGGCGAAAGATTTAGAAACTCTGATTGATTCTTCAATACCTTGATAGGAAGTGCTACAAACCGCAACATCATCAGCGTATGCGAGTAGATAGACCTCTGATGATTGCACTCTAAACCCATCAATGATGTCATTCTGCAATATCGACTGACATAAAGTTTCAACATATATGCAAAACAATAGTGGACTAACAGGGCAACCTTGACGCACTGAGCGCTCAATTCTAAAGGGGGGGGGGGCAATGTCTTGTTGATGATTAGTCTCTTACTACCATTTCCATATACCATGGCTACACCGTCAATAATTATCTTACCACCATTAATGTGCTCCAATACTGCAAACAAAAGAGCGTGGGCAACGCAATCAAACGCTTTCTCCAGATCATGCTGGAGTATGAACACACGAGCTTGACTGATGTCAACACATTCGAGCACGGACCGCATTTTATGAACATTTGTTACTATAGACCGACCTTTGCTTCCACACGTTTGGTGTAGACCGACGATATCTTTTATTTCTGACTGAAGTCTAGCCGCCAAAATTTTCATTTATATTTTGTAGTCTACGTTTGTCAGTGCGATTGGCATGTACGCTGTGACGTGCCTGAGCTTTTCAACCTCGTCTCTTTTCGGAATCAGAACGGTACGTGATGCACCAAAGGATGGTGGTAATTTTTTTTCCTCATATGCCTCATTAAAAACGCCTGCAAGTATTGGAGACAATTCGCTTTTGAAACATTTGTACCACTTGGCACAAAGACCATCTGGTCCTGGAGATTTCCCAGGATTTAGCTTATCAATCGCCCGTTCAACTTCAGATGCAGATAAAGATAATTCCAAAGCCTTTTTCCCTTTCTCACTCACTTGCGGCATGCGTCCTAAATATTCTTCTTTAAATCTTTCAAGGTTTACCTGTCTACACGCAAAAAGGTTTTCAAAAGGATTTGAAGATACGGATAAAATGCTGTCGATGCCAGTTACTTTGTGACCATACTTCTCTATATTTTCGATATGATTCCGTCGAGCGTTCGTTTTTTCCACCCTTAACGCTCTTTTGATTAGCGTCTCTCCAGCCGCTAAAGCCTCCGGCCTAGCACGGACCAGTGCACCGCGGTAGCGTTCCTCGTCTTGCACGGTGCAAGTTTCCGCCTAATATTGCGTATGTCAATTTTATACTCTCCCGGTTGTTTGCACTCTGAGTCAATTAGTCTTTCGGAGTTCTTTTTCTTTCTTTTTCTTTCGTAACTCAATGCGCAAGAACGATCAATAGCTTTTATTTTTATTCGCTGCTTGAACTCTTTCCATTGTTCTGCCAGTTTAGCTTCATCATCCATTTTTATTTCATTGATGCAGTTCATTACCTGATCTAAAAAATATTCGTGAGTGATCAAGTTGGAGTTCATCTTCCACAGCTCCCATAAAATGTTCCACCTTTTGTTTTCTCTCCCATATCACATTTAACTAAAGAATGGTCACTGAAGTGTATTGGGTAGACAGCATATGTCTTGCAGCGGGCTATTGATTCAAGGAACACGTGAATGCGATCAAGGCGTGCATGGCTATTGCCCTGAAAATGTGTGAAACGCATATACCGCGTTCCCTCCATACCCACGTCTTCTAACTCGAATTCAGTAACTATGTCCGCTAGCGTCCTGCTACTTTTATCGTAAATGGCGCATCCATTTGGTCGATCTCGACCGTTGAGGACACAGTTAAAATCACCAAGTAATACAGATTTCCTTTCCAAAGGGAAGTGCTGCTTTATGCTTGAAAAAAAAAGTGATCGCTCCTCGCAAATGGTTGGTGCATAAATACACACTATACGCCACTGACATTCATTGAATACAAAATCACAGGAAATCAATCTACCAGACGCGCAAGACAAGGTATCTTGCACAACCAGACCCGGTAACTTCTTAATGAACAAAACACATCCTGCAGACCTGCCTATTGCTTAACTTACAATTGCGTAGTAACGCGCCGTAAACCTCAGCATCATGCCCCGGGTCTCTTCCTCACCGTCTACGTTTGTTTCTTGTACAGCTAGTACATCCAGATCACGATCCACGCGCAGCCTGTAGACTTGGCTCTGTTACCACTTGGCGGCAAGACCTCGAACATTTAACGTTGCCACTCTAAGATTCGGTGCAAAAGCCATGTGTACACAGTGAAGAAGTTAGCCCGGGGCATGATGCTTACCTTCAGCGTCTAGCATAGAGCTAGACATCTTCGGAGCCTCCAGGTGGACCCGTGCCACTGGAGGACAAAGGTGCCCAGTGTTTGTCCAATATCGGGTTGGGACTCAGCCTTGTGCTGCTGCGTCTGAATGAAGTCGCCTTCGCAGGTGGCCCCTCTTCACGCTTTTCACTGGACACCTCACGCCGTCCTGCAGCCTGTTTGTGGGGTCTTTTGCTTGGCGCCCCATCACTGATACTCTCGCACGACACCGGAAGTTCGGTCAATTCCACCGGTAAGGCTCCTTTGATGGGGTGCTTGTGAAGCCTTCCTTGGTTTGGCCGGCTGGCTCTTGAGTAACCTCCCCAGATGCTATGTCTGCTTGTACTGTTGGTTCATCACCACCATTCGGCGTGGCTGTAACTGTTGAAGCATCTGGGTTCGCCACGTCACCTGCGCCTTTCGTCGCGTCTTCAACCTCGGTCGCGTCCATCACCAACTCATCTGTGTCTTCACCTTCAGCTGATCCGATAGCTGATGCGTACGTGCGCATGCACTCATCTTCGCTGTGGCCAAACCGCCGACAACGCGAGCATCGGGGTACCTTACATTTTCTTCTAACATGGCCGGTACCTTGCCAGCGCAGACACTGCATTGGCCGACCGGGTGCAACCACGAGTGCCAGTTCACCAGCCACCCTGATTTGATGCGGGATATCTTCAAACTTTACGCCACGCCACTCTTGAGCTTAAGGAGCACAGACCGTGTGTTTGACCCCTTGTCCCCGACTCCTTGAACACGCCAATGCTCCCGGGTGACTTGTACGACCTTCCCAAAAGCCGCCAACGCCGTTCGCACGTCTTCATTGTTGACGCCATACAGCAGTCAATGAAGACGCAGCCGCACCTGCTGATCCTGGGGGCCTACGATGATGCAGCGTCGACCCTTGACTTTCAGCTTCTTCACGTCCAGAAAGCGTCTCGTAGCGTCCGCGTTGTTCATGGTGACTGCCCAGACATGATTTATCTGGTAGGCCCCCAGTGCCAACACCTCCGGCAGTAGTCCTGTAGGTCCGAGCGCGTCTCGGAAATCTTCTACTCGATACGGTCTGCCATGCACATTTGGAGACTTTTGAAAATACGTAAGCAAACGAAGGTCATGCAGGACGAAAATAGAATGGTTTTAATCGAGCGCCATTCAAGCTAAAGAGCCTCAGTGAAAAAAAATATTCAACTATTCAGATGGTAGCCCAAAAGCCAAGATTGAACGAATATTTTCCTCCGTCCGTGCGTCCGTCTATTCATGCGCCCGTTTCCGTCCGTCCACGTGTCCATCAGTGCGTCCGTCCGGGCATGCGTGCGTCCATGCGTCCGTCCGTTCTTTTAGCCACACTCGTCATCACTCACCTCGTGAATATGATGTGATATTTTCTTTCTTTCTTTCTTGATTATATATATATATATATATATATATATATATATATATATATATATATATATATATATATATATATATATATATATATATATATATATATATAATATACGGTGAAAGACGGCGACGGCGATGGCAAAAAGCTAGCCGAGAATGTTTACGTAATTGGTATCGCAAAAAAAATTAAAATAGGAAACTTCTGCCAACGGTGGCATTGAGGCAACGCCCCCGAAAAGACCGGTAGTGCAAGCAAAAATTGTCTGGCAGCGGTGGGATTCGAACCCACGCCTCCGAAGAGACTGGTGCCTTAAACCAGCGCCTTAGACCACTCGGCCACGCTACCGCTTTTTTTTTTACCATGGTATTTATTAAAGTACTTGGGCAATCATGACAAAATCAAGCGAACAAAAGTACAATCAAATCGCGAAAGTAAGCGTTTTAGTGTTACTCATAAACACTAAATGCCTAACAGAGCGCGAGTTCTTCACATTGAGAGTTCTTCACATTGTGTTATACAAACAAAAAAGGGGTGAGGTCAAACAGTTCTCTAAGACGGAGTACCAGTCCGGTCTAAAGTCTAGCTCGTCGTAAATGTTTTTCAGGTGGATAGCCATTTGAATGAAGTGTGTGCTTGAAGAGGTGGTGGGCTCTACATTGCGGTCTTGCATTCGTGTCTTCCACAAGCTGTGCATACCCATGAGGAAAAACATATCATATCAAGCGCTTCATCAAGCGCTGCTGTCAGAAGATAACGTATTGTGTGAGAAATAATGAAAAAAAGTTTTTCCAGTGCTCGCTGAAGGACATCCCAAAACAGTATGGCATCTTTGCAGCTAACAAAGCAATGTTCAATCGTTTCCGGCACATCACATAGACGGCAGTTAACAGACGGAATGAGAATACCTTTTCTTTCTAACCATGTGTTTACCGCCAATGTTTCAGAGTGAAGTTTATAGAAGAATGTTTTTGAATTCGGTGGAATGTACATTTTGCGCACTCGCTTCAACACATCGTGACCTGGAAGATTGGCGTAGAGTGAACGGTACAATGGAGTTGGGAAGAGTGTACTCAGTAGGTCCTTATACAGCGCCTTGTGCGATACTGTGTACAGGTATTCTACAGAGAAGCGACCTTTAAGGAACTGAACTGCGAGGTAAACCTCCTGCATGAATCCCCACAAGCATGGGCGTTCGGAAAAGTTGGATGAAACAATTAAATCTGGTAAGCAATCAACGAGTGTAACCTGCAAGAAGGAACGGATTACAGGATGGGAATTTTCTCGAAAAAAGAAGAATCGGGACACTATTTGCCATAGATAAAGGTGCTTTAGTCCTAACCCACCCCCACTAACTGGCTTGAATATATTATCACGACGCATGGGCTCAAAACGGAATCACTCGGTGCCCCCGTATGTCTGATCAAGAAGAATAATGTTAGGTGGGTACACCACATGTGTGCTGCAAGAGCATCAATGCAACACAATGGAACTACCTGAACTTAATCCAGCCACATTGATAATAAAAAGCAATTACACTCCTAGCGATCGCTGTCGGGTAGTCCCAGGGAGTCTCCGAAGCACACATTACCAATAGTTTTTCAAATAAACTTTAATAAATAATTTGGATACTTTTAAAAACACGCAAACAAACGAAGCTGATACCGGACAAAAGTAGAATGGTTTTAATTGAGCGCCATTTGAGCTAAACAGCCTCAGTGAAGGAAAACAAATAATAAACTATTTAGATGTTAGCTTAAAAGCTAGAATGAACGAATATTTTTTTTCCGTCCGTCCGTTCGTGCGTCCGTCTGTTCATGCGCCCGTCTGTCCGTCCATGTATCCCTCAGTGCATCCGTCCGGGTGTGCATGCGTCCATCCGTTCGTCCTTTTCGCCCCACTCGTCATCATTCACCTAGTGAATATGCTGTGATTTTCTTTCTTTTTTGAATGTTCGTATATATTTACACACACACACACACACACACACACACACACACACACACACACACACACACACACACACACACACACACACACATATATATATATATATATATATATATATATATATATATATATATATATATATATACGTATTCATATGCGGTCAATGACGGCGACGGCAAAAATTCAGCCCAGAATGTACATACAATTGCTCTCGCAATTAAAAAAATACAAGTGAAAACTTCTGCCAACGGTGGCATTGAGGCAACGCCCCCGAAAAGGCTGGTGCGTAGTGCAAGCAAAAAGTGTGTGGCAGCGGTGGGATTTGAACCCACGCCTCCGAAGAGACTGGTGCCTAAACCAGCGCCTTAAACCACTCGGCCACGCTACCTTTTCTTTTTGCTTTATTGCCTGTTTACAGGCGCATACATCAAACCACAAGCAGAACAAAAACAAGCAGTAACAGTCGGACAGAAACTTAAAATTCCCTAAGTGCTGCCAAGGGCTCCACCCTCGACAACCACTCAGGTAAAATCTCCTGAGTTTTCTGCAGTTCAACATACTTGGCCATACATTCACGGAAATACATTCGTGCAGGCCGTGCATCCTGATCGCGATAGAAACCCGCCATACGGGCCCGCCATAAACAGTGAAGTCCACATAGCATATTCAAATCAAAAGGCATTCCCTCTTCGTCCACTATTGGCAGAAATCTTATACCATATGAATTTAAAGGTAATTCTTTCTGTAACGTCCTTTGAAGTACATCCCAAAAATATACTCCTTCCCAACAATTTAAGAAAACATGGTCAATATTTTCCGGTTTTTTACAGATAAGGCAATTGGTCCCCCAAGGTAAGTAAAAACCACGGTCTGCTTGAAATGTCCTGACTGATAGTGTACCTGTGTGCAGCTTGAAAAAGAAAGACTTCGCGCCAGGAGCCACTTGCATTCTCTTCACTCGTTTAAGCACATCTTTCCCTTCACCTCCAGCGTGCATGGCACGGTACAGCGGTTCAGGTAAAACAACATCGCATACATCTTTGTACAACTTCTTTCGAGTCACTGAAAACAAATATTCATTGGAAAATCTAACAGATAAATACCATACACTTAGAATAACCTCTTTAAGATACCCGCGCACAGCACCGGTCATGTCAATCGTGCTAACCACATATCCAGGTAAAGCCCGCGTCAGTCTCATTTGGCACACTGTACGTAAGAAAGGGTCCCTTGTGTAGCGAAAAAAAAACCTATTTACGACTTGGCGTATGAAAAGATGTGTTAAACCAAGCCCTCCGTGTTTCACTTTTCGAAACAGATTAGTTCGACTGCATCTCCCCAGTTCGAAGCCCACACGAACACTGCGAAGATACGATGGAACTTCTGTATGTTTGCCCTTGAACAATGCAATACTTGCATCACATACCAAAGTTTTGAGGCAAAGAAAAGATTACAGACAGTCGCCCTAGCAAACACTGACAGATGATTACCGTTGCATCTATTAGCTTTCATCCGGATTTCTTTCACTTGTTCTTGCCAGTAGTTCTCATTATCTTTATAAAATTCCAGTGGCACCCCTAAGTACTTGACAGGTGTGGTCACCCATTTAACATTGGCAAAATAGTCTGGTTTTGATGACCACTCTTCATGCCAGAAACCCAGACACTTTCCCCAGTTTACTAGACTGCCAGTTGCCTTGCCGAACCTTTTAACCACACTGATGGTAGTGGTAACACTATCTTGATCGATACAACAAACAGCCACATCGTCAGCATATGCCAAAATTTTAACTTTGGATTCTTGTAATCTAAAGCCACGAATGCAACTGTTTTGAGCTATTGCTAAGCACAACGATTCTATATATAAACTGAAAAGTAGGGGACTCAGCGGACAGCCCTGACGCACAGAACGCTTTATGTTAATTGTATCTCCTAGCGTCTTATTGATTACCAGTCGGGTTGTGCAGTTCCGGTATGCCATAGATACTCCATCTATGATTACAACACCAACGTTGACATGGTCAAGAATGGCAAGCAGAAGGTTGTGGGAAACACAATCAAAAGCTTTCTCGAGATCAATCTGTAGAATGGCTACCCCTACTTGATTGGCATCGCTACACTCGAGCACGCAGCGCATCTTGCGTATATTAGTCACAATGGAGCGTCCCATAATCCCACATGTTTGGTGAGGGCTTACTAATTCTTTGATTACCCCTTGAAGTCGCCGTGCTAGTACTTTCATTAAAATTTTGTAATCACAATTAGTTAGTGATATCGGTCTATATGAAGAAACTAATTTTAACTTCTCCGAGTGTTCTGTCTTAGGTATCAAAACTGTATGTGCTTCACTAAAGGACCTAGGGAGGACATTAAGTTTATAAGCTTGATTGAAGACATCTGCAAGTACTTGAGATAATTCATTTTTGAACTCCTTATAAAACGAAGCACTAAGCCCGTCCGGCCCTGGAGATTTACCAGGATTCATTTTATCTATAGCCCTTTCTACTTCCGTTGGCGTTATAGATAGCTCTAAAGCTGATTTGGTGTTATCTGACAACTTCGGCATTCTGCTAAGGAACTCCTGCTTAAATGCCTCTGAATCAATGGGCGTGGCAGCGAAGAGTCCTTCGTAGTGTTTGCCAAATGCTCGTCCTATGCTCTCATTGTCTGCAACTTCGATACCGTTGACTTCAATGGCATCTATGTGATTTCGTCTGGCATGACTCTTCTCTAATCCAAGCGCTCGCTTCGTCGGGCGATCATCCACAGTCATTGATGTTGCTCTGGCTCGCACTAGCGCTCCGCGATAGCGTTCCTCCTCATATACCTCTATCCTCTGTTTGATACTCCGCAAATCGTCACCATATACTCCAAGTTTTTCACATTCAAGAGCTGTTAGTCTCTCAAGTGTTCGTCTAAGCTCTTTCTCATTCTTCTTAGATAAAAAAATAAAACGCTAGATCTCTCTATTGCTTTTATTTTGATTCGCTGCTTGAATAGCTCCCATTCTTCTCTTATTTTGTCCATACACTCTAGGTTAATATTACTTAATTCTTTAATAACTGATGCGCTAAACGACTCATCCCTCAAGAGGTTAGAGTTCATTTTCCACTGTTCCCAAGAAAAGGCGTTCCTTTCTTTTTTTGACCCGATATTGCATTTTACAAGACAGTGATCGGAAAAGGAAACAGGGACAACATTATAACTGCTACACTGGGATATCGCATCTGCAGTAAGGTAAAGTCGATCCAATCGGGCATTACTTGTGCCTTGAAAGTGTGTATACTTCACATCTCGGGAGCTATGCAAACACTCCACTACATCTACTAATTCGTGTTCAATAATCACCTGTGCCAGGACATCACTGCTTCTATCTTTAACGTTGCGCCTGCTTGATCTATCACTTTCATTCAAGACACAGTTGAAATCACCCACCAATAAGAGTTTCCTACCAGTACACATATGTTGTCGTAAATTGGAAAAAAAACCCGATCTTTCCTGGCCAATAGTTGGAGCATAAACACATATAATGCGCCATTCAGTGTCACAATAAACAATATCACACCATACTACTCGGCCTGAAGAGCAAGAAAATACATTTTCTATGACTAATCCTGGCAGTTTTCTAACAAAAAGAACACATCCCCCTGATGTGCCTATGGTCTGGCTCACAGTGGCAAAATACCATGATGTAAACTTAAGCACCATGCTCCCAATCTCCTCCTCGCCTTCAACTTTCGTCTCCTGCACTGCAAGCACATCCAGATTTTCTTCCAATAACAACCGGTAGACTTGGCTTTGCTTCTTCTTTGAAGCCAAGCCTCTAACATTCAGCGTGGCGAAGCTAAATGATACTTGAGGCGCCATTACAACCATGTGGAGGAGTTAGGCCTGGAGCATGGCGCTTACCTTGCACGTCTAGCGCTACGCTAGACGCCTCCAGGACCGTCCGACCGCCCGGTTTCACTGCACAGTAGAATTGAATTGTTCACAGCTTTTTTGTCCGTGGTGCCACCAGCTCTTGCTCTCATGTTGGTGCGTCTGCCAGTCGGCGTCTTCGCCGGTGGTTCTTCCACGCTACTTGCACTGTTCTTGTCTCCCGTCTTCACAGGTTCTTCCAATGGTCTTTTAATGGCTGAAACGGCACCGCTGGGCCAAGAGACGCGGCTGGCGTTGCACGTGTTTCCGTCTACCTTCATGTTGAAACCAACGCTACAGGAGGCACCATCGACAACTTGGCCTTGCTCCGACGCATGGGCAGACGCTCCGGCTACTTCACAGCCTGCGTCTGTCACCGCATTGTCAGCTGTATCGGTCGATACAGCTGCAGAACCTGGTCGAGTGTCAACAGGTGCCGGTGTAGATTCGTCTACTGATGTTGCAGATGTGAAAATCAAATTTTCTGCGACTTGATCTCCGCAACCTTGAGCCGCGTCCTCTGCTTCCGTCACGTCCATAATGTGTTCTGACGCATCTTCGGCCTCCGCTGACGCGGTCACTGTGGCGTACGAACGGACGCATTCCGCGTCCCCATGCCCGAAACGCCGGCAACGCGAGCACCGAGGCACCTTACACTCGCGACGCACATGTCCTGTTCCGCTGCAACGCAGGCATTGCATAGGCCGACCTGGGGCTACCACTAAGGCTAATTCACCGGCGACTCGTATCTGATGAGGTAGGTCCTCGACTTTCATACCGCTTTTCAGCTTAATGAAAACAGTGCGGGTCGTCGAATTCTTCTCATTTACTCCTTCCAGACGCCAGCGTTCCCGGGTCACTTCTGTAACTTTCCCGAACGCTGCCAAAGCCGTGCGGACATCTTCGTCCGAAACGCCGCGTAACAGCCAGTGAAGCCGCAGCCTCACCTTCTGCTCCTGAGGGTCGATAACGAGGCAGCGGCGTCCCTTGACCTGGAGTTCTTTCAGTTCAGTCAACCTCTTCGTCGCCTCCTGGCTGTTAAAGGTGACGGCCCACACATGGTTGATCTGGTAGGCGCCCAATGCAATTACGTCGGGAAGCAGTCGTTCCTTGTCCAGGGCGTCTCAGAAATCTTCGACCTTGAAAGGCCTCACTCGAATATCACCGTGCAAAAACACAGTGTTCAGAACAATACGTCCTGTTGGCAAATTCGGCAAGATGATCTCATAATCCTTGTCACTTTCGTCTGTAATCCTGTTTCCGCGGCCACCAAGGACTACCTTTGCCGCCCCGCGGGAGCCCATGATTCCTGCGTCCGACGCGTGCGAGTGCCGGCGAAAGAATCACTCGGCCACGCTACCGCCGGAATTCCTCGGTGCCCCCGTATGTCTGATCAAGAAGAATAATGTTAGGTGTGTACACCACATGTGTGCTGCAAGAGCATCAATGCAACACAATGGAACTACCTGAACTTAATCCACTCACATTGATAATAAAAAGCAATTACACTCCTACCGATCGCTGTCGGCTAGTCCCAAGGAGTCTCCGAAGCACATATTACCAATAGTTTTTCAAATTTATTTATTTATTTATTTATTTATTTAGTTATTTATTTATTTATTTATTTATTATACCTCTAATGCCCCAGTAGGGTGTGTTACATGAGGGGTGGGCTGTGGTACAAATTTCTTTCGATGTGGGTTTTGAACAGAGCTTGGCTTGTGTGGTGCATGACGTCGGGTGGAAGATCATTCCAATCCTTTGAACGAGTGTAGGTAGGCAGTTGTGCGGGTATGCGCAGGATAAACAGAGTTGTGGTGGCAAGAACGAGAAGAGATTCGGTGTGCGGGCAAGATACTGGATGCGTCAGACAATGAATGAAACAATTTGTGAAAAAGGGTTAGTCTAGCAGCCTTGCGTCGCAATTCTAGAATCTGAAGTTGGGCTTTGTCTTTCAGATTAGTGACACTTGAGTGTTATGAACATTCAGAGTAAATGAACTTTGCTGCCCTATTCTGAATAGATTCCAACATTTTAGATAGATTAGATTGGTGTGGGTCCCAGACGGTGCAAGCGTATTTGAGTTTCGGGCGTACTGATGTTACGTATATATATAGACTAAACGTTTTACAGGAGGAGGGACAAGACGTAAGTTTCGTCTGAGGTAGCCAAAAAGTTTATTTGCTTCATTACAAATATTTATTATGTGGGGTGTTCAATTAAGATCGGAAGTTATGTTTATACCTAAATACCTATAGGAGTCCACGGGGGACAACTTAGAGTCAAAATTAAAGTATGTCCGAGCAGGGTAATGTTACCTACGGTGAAAAGAAACGACAGACGTTTTGTTAATATTTAGAGTCATCAACCAAGTTCAGCACCACGTTACAATTGTTAATAGATCGTTTTGAAGAATGCAGGAGTCATTAGGGTCATCAATAGGGCGATAGATGACACAGTCATCTGCGAATAAACGAATACTTGATGATATACTATTAGGGAGGTCGTTTATATAAATTAAGAATAGGAGGGGACAGAGGACTGTACCCTGGGGTACACCTGAAACTACTTGACGACGGGATGATGATACCTGGTTTGCACAAACAAACTGTTCACGGTTTAAAAGAAAATTGACGGCTGTATTTCCGATGGAGGCGGAAATGTCGAGGCCCGTGTGCTCAGATTTGGGTGCACGTTAAAAAACCCCAGGTGGTCAAAATTTCCGGAGCCCTCCACTACGGCGTCTTTCATAATCATATGGTGGTTTTGGGACGTTAAACCCCACAAATCAAATCAATTAAAAGAAAATTTTGGATCCAGTTTAAAACGGCAAGGTCAAGGTTTAAGCGTGATAGTTTTAGAAAGAGGCGCTTATGGGGTACCTTATCAAAGACTTTTTTGTAATCTAGAAAGAGAGCGTCAACAGGAATATTATGATCAAGACATGTGCTGATATCGTTAATAAAAAGCGCGAGTACAGTGTCACATGAGAGGCCTATCTGAAAGCCGTGCTGACTGGGGTGGAAAACATTTACAGACCAAATGAATTTCACGGTTTGATAGTAGATAATATGTTCCATAATGCTTACAGCATATGCACATTAGTGATATTGGACGGTAGCTGAAAGGAGAGGATGACGGACCTTTCTTGGGAGGGTGAATGATCTTGCCGACCTTCCAGTCTCGTGGCACCACTCCAGATGACAAGGATGGCTGAAAAATATGAGACAGTATAACAGCAGAAAAATGTTTAGTGTTTATCAGAACTTTAGAATTTATGCAGTCAATTCCAGCTGATGACGTCACTTTTAATGACTCGATCACTTTAATGATACCGTGAGGTTCAAAGATGACGGTAGGCATAACAGGGAAATCATGAGTGGAAGCACAAGGAAGTAATACTTCGGGTTCATCGGTAAAGACAGAACAAAATGTAGAATTTATTGTTTCTGCGACATAGCACTCAGGGATTGTAACATTTTGTGGATCGCATAACGAGATAGGTTTCACATGAGTTGGGTTAATGGTCTTCCAGAACTGTTTGAGGTTAGTGCGTATCATGTCTGGGAGTGTAGACGAGAAGAACGTTCGCTTAGCATTTGAAATTGTGGATTCGTAAAGCTTTTCAGTATCACAATATTTTTCCCACGCTTGCTTAGAATTCGATGCCTTAGCCGAGTGGAAATGTCTCTTCTTTTTGATGTTAAGGCTTTTTAATGCGTTGTTGTATCACGGAGAAGTAGCACCTTCTGTAATGGTGATGGTAGGAACATAGGTGTTTATTAATTGTTGCGTTTTCTCTTTGAAAAGTTCCCAGTTTTCGTCAACAGACCGTTTCCAAAAATCTCTGAGAAACCAATCGTAAAAAGAGGAAAGTTCGTTATTCATGCTTTCATAATTGGCTTTGTCGTGTAGTGTTATTCTTTTCTTAATTTAGTTTTTCTTGTGGGGGGGGCGGTTCGGTAATTTGTATTGGAAACTGGCATGAATGACTGAGTGATCGCTTAGGCTGGTTAGATTAGAAAAAGACGAAATTTTATCAGGTTCTGACGTTAGGACTAAATCTAGCAGGCTTGTTGAATGATGGGTTGTTCGTGTAAGGAATGTTATCACTTGGGATAAATTGAACGTTAGGCAAATATCTTCAAAGTCACTTTCAATATTATTTTTTGAAGTCGTTAATGCTAAGTTGGGCCAAGTTATTGAGGGTAAATGGAAGTCTCCGAGTAGCAGGAGAGGGGAAGCGCCCGATTCAGAAGTTGCCAGTTGGAGAGCATCATAAAAGTTTCCAATGAATGAAGGATCAAAGTCAGGGGGGCGGTAGGAAACGCCAATGGTAATGGGTGGAGCGGCAGCTTTGCAGCAGATGAAGATAATTTCGAGGCAAGGAGGAATGTCTAATGCGCAGCATTGCAAACTATGGTGAGCTGCGATTAAGGCCCCCCCCCCCCTGTTTTTTTTTTGGCGATCGCAGCGAAAAATATCAAAATCAGCAAATATAAGAAGCAACTCTGAGTCGGATATAGATGAATTCGGCCATGTTTCGGCTAGTACTACTAAATTACACTCGGTAGGCTGGATGAGATTGTGCAGGAAATCGCGTTTAGGCAATAGGCTCCTAATGTAAGTATAAATAACTGAAAGAAAGTTTTCCGATTGAAAATGGGCTTTAGAGGGTAGCTATGGTGCACGTGAGAGTACCGTTTGTGTAGTTGGGTAAAAAATGTGTCCTCTCGTCAATGGTTAATTTGCGGTATGCGAGCTTATAAGGTCGGGGATGGGCTTTGCCGAATTTGATCAGTCGTTTGTGTATCAGACTGGTGTTGGAGGAGTAATCTTGTGAAATCCTGTACGTAGTATTTTTCAGGGTTTTTTTTTGCGTTCGATAGAATACGGTCTTTATCTTTCAAATGCGTGAATTTTACAATTATGGGCCTATCTTTGCTAGGATGGAATGTTCCCAGTCGGTGTGCGCGTTCAATATTGCGTGGGTTGAGCGTCGGGTTGAGGGCAGCCTTGCAGGGATCTGATTAAAGCCTCCGATCGGGCCCACGTTTCGCGTCCGGAATTTTTGTGTCCACAAAAGATAAGGTTATTTCGCCGGGCTCTATCGTTGAAATTGTCAATACTGCAAGCTAGTTCAGCGATTTGTTTGGAATTTTGTACAGCGATGGAACGGCTTTCGTCGACGTCTGCTTTAAAGGTGGCTGCGTTCACTGTTAGGAATTTGCTGTGTCGCGATGGTAGAGCTGGCGAAGAGCGGCGAGCCGTCGAGCGGACTTCGCTGAAGCCTTATCCCGAAAGCGAAACAGGGAGGCAATCCGTTTTGAAAACAGCAACAAAAGGAGCGTCGTACTGTAGCAGGTTGTCGTTTGTACAGAGCCGGCCAGCACGACAACGTCGGCTGGGGCAAAATCTCTCTAACATGGGGCCGGCACGGCCTTAAATAGCGTTTTGGGACTCTTCTGCGAGACCAGTTCCCCGGAACGGCACAGTGGCTCGGCTGAGGAGACCAGCCATACCCGGAACTGCAAAGTGGTTCGGCGGAGGAAGCGACGTTATCCCCGGAACTGCACGGAAGGCGGCGCTGGGAGTGGGGGGGGGGAGACAGTTCGTCGGAACAGGGCTCGATCTGTGAGACGTGCTCCCGAACGAGGAACATGTCTGTGGCACAACATCACACAGTCGGCTTCAATTTTAGCAAGCCTTTGGTTCATGTTCTCAAAAGTTTTATCATACTGGGACAGTGTAGATTGAATGCTTTTCATTTCGTTTAGGAAGGATAATCGAACTTCATCGAGGGCAGACAAGGCGTCAGCAGCTGTTTGGGTGGAGCATGAAAGGGTAGTAGGGTTTGGGTTTTCTGTGGAGGATGAACGGGTAGTAGAGCCTGGGTTTTCTTCTAAGTCTCCGGAGAGCAGCAACAGGTTTAGTAAGTAGTAGCAGTAATGATAAAGGGCACCATAGTGATATCGTGGGCTCGGCAACACTATCAACGTATAATGCCATGTAGGCTTGGCAAATATCGAGTAGCGGTTCATTACCTGCATGAAAAACAGGCGTCGCAGGTGAGCGTTCGCCATCTATACGTTGTTGCCGAGCCCACTGGAGGGGCCACGACTGACGCTGGTGCTTTTATAGTAGCTGTGTGGCGCTGGTGTCAGGTCAGTGACGTGGGAGCCACGTGACTTCGGGAAATAAACTTTAACAACTTATTTGGAGATTTTTCAAAACACGCAAACAAACGAAAGTCACACAGGACAAAAGTAGAATGGTTTTAATCGAGTGCCATTCGAGTTAAACAGCCTTAGTGAAGGAAAACAAATATTAAACTATTTAGATGGTAGCTCAAAAGCTAAGATTGAACGAATATTTTCCTCCGTCCGTCCGTCCGTGCGTCCATCCATCCGTTCATCCTTTTCGCACCACTTGTCATCAATCATTCACCCCGTGATTATACTGTGATTTTCTTTCTTTCGTGAATATATATATATATATATATATATATATATATATATATATATATATATATATATATATATATATATATATTGCAACGTTTTTACTGCAAGACACTTCCTTTACTTGCCGAGCCTCTGCCCCACAACACAGGTCAGACTGATGATGATGAGTATTTACATATGACAAGATGACGCGCATGAATAATGCTCACACTTATTTCCCCCCCCAACGCTTGAGCGGCCAGCCCGGACGCGTCTTAGACGGAAACGGAACGTCAAACGAATGGCTTTAGACGCGATACGTGAACAATCTCCGAACCACGACAGCGACGATCCGAAGAAAGGTCGCTGCGAGTGACATGGTAGTTCACTGGCGACGTTTGTTCATTGATTGTATAGGGTCTAATGAAGCGTGACTGAAATTTATCGCACAATCCTGGAGTACGAATGGGCGTCCAAAGCAACACTTCATACCCCGGACTGAAGGAGACGTCGCGATGAGAGCTGTCGTAGCGTTGCTTGCGATCTTGCTGATTGGCTTCTGTATTAAGGCGAGCCCGTTGCCGACATTCCTCGAGCCTTGTGATGAACTGCTCTGATACGGTTGCCGAGGAGTCAGTTGGAACATTAGAAAAGATACGTCGATGGTGAATGTCGGTGTACGGCCGTACATGAGGTAGAAAGGTGAGTAGCCAGTAGTTCTTTGAACAGCGGTGTTATGGGCAAACGTCACAAAAGGCAAAATCGTATCCCAGTTGTCGTGGTTTGGTGCGATGTACATCGATAGCATGTCTATTAGTGTCCGATGAAATATCTCTGTCAGCCCATTAGTTTGGGGGTGGTAGGCTGACGTCGTCTTATGTACTGTACCACAGGTTGTGAGCGGGGTTTCGATTATGGTGGACAGGAACGTCTTGCCGCGATCACTCAGGAGGACGCGAGGTGCACCGTGACGCAATACAATGGAGTTGAGAAAGAAGTCTGCGACGTCTGAAGCAGAACTTGTGCGTAGTGCAGCAGTCTCTGCGTACCGTGTCAGGTGATCGACAGCAGTCACAATCCAACGATTACCTGCCGCCGTGATGGGGAGAGGTCCTAGTAGGTCTATGCCAACGATGGTAAAAGGTGTCTCGGGACACGGGATGGGTTGCAGAAGGCCAGCAGGAGACGAAGTTGGTCGCTTCCGCCGTTGACACAGATGACAAGATGCAACGTACTTGGCCACAAAAGTAGAGATACCAGGCCAGAAGAAACGTTTCCTGATGCGGCTTTGTGTTTTATGAAATCCCAAGTGGCCTGCACATGGGTCGTCGTGTAAGGCTTCGAGGACTTGGTGACGTAGAGAACGCGGAAGTACTGGAACCCAGCGGTGTCCATCAGTAGTGTAAACGTAACGATGGAGCACATTGTTATCGAGCTTAAATTGCCGTAGTTCTCGGCGCAATCTAGCATTAGAAGTAGGTGATATACCATTTAGGCGTTGAATAATGCTATTGCAAAATGGATCATCACGCTTGCGTGTGGCGAACTCGGTGTGGCGATTTGAAGCTGGCGTGTCGATAACCGCAAGTTGTGATAATGTGCGGGGTGACGTAGTGTTTTGCCCACCAACGAGCAATCACCTGACGTACTCGATGGCGACATTGGAAGGGGGCAGCGCGAGAGAGCATCTGCATGTTGGTGTGTTTTGCCAGACTTATAGATGACGTCAAAATCGTACTCTTGTAGGCGGAGCATCCAACGACCGAGGCGACCAGACAAGTTTTTCATTGACGATAGCCAGCACAAGGCGTGATGGTCTGTAATAACTGTGAAGTGGCGTCCGTAAAGATATGGTCGAAATTTTTGTATGGCCCAGACGACAGCAAGGCACTCCTGCTCAGTTATGGAGTAGTTTTGTTCAGCAGCCGTAAGAGCACGACTAGCATACGCAATAACTCTTTCCCGTGAAGTGGCATCCCGCTGTAGAAGAACTGCACCAATGCCTTGGCCACTCGCGTCGGTGTGGAGACATGTAGGTGCGTTCTCGTCAAAATGACACAGAACAGGGTCGGATGTTAAAGCATGCTTTAGGGATTGAAAGGCACGCTCGCAGTCATCGTTCCAAGCGAAAGTTGATCTGGATGTCAGCAGCTTATGCAGTGGTGACGCGATGGCAGCAAAATGGCTAATGAACCGGCGGAAGTAGGACGCCAGGCCCAGGAAACTTTGTAGGTGTTTCTGATTTTCTGGCCGAGGGAAGCGTATCACGGCAGCAAGCTTGTCAGGATCCGGGCGAACGCCATCTTTGCTGACAAGGTGGCCCAACAGCTTGATGTTCTTGTTGGTGAATTGGCATTTCTTTGTGTTTAACTGAAGTCCGGCATTAGAACTACACGTCAAAACTTCGTCTGAACGATCAAGATGCTGACTAAAAGAAGAGAAGAAAATGACGATGTCATCTAGATAACAGAGACATGTTTTCCATTTTAGGCCGCGTAGAACTGTGTCAATCATGCGTTCAAACGTGGCAGGAGCATTACATAAACCGAATGGCATCACGTTGAATTCATACAGCCCGTCTGGTGTTGCAAAGGCAGTTTTTTCTTTGTACGCTTCGTGCATAGGTATTTGCCAATAACCAGACCGTAAATCGAGGCGGGAGAAACATTCAGCGCCTTGCAGAGTCAAGTGCGTCGTCGACTCGTGGGATCGGGTACACGTCTTTGCGCGTGATCTTATTAAGTGCTCGATAAGCGATGCAGAATCGCACCGAATCATCCTTCTTTCGGACTAGCACTACAGGTGATGACCACGGGCTGGACGAAGGCCGGATAACATCTCGTTTGAGCATATCAGCAACGTTGCTCTCGGTTATTTTCCGCTCTGCGGATGACACTCGATATGGGTGGTAGCGTACAATTGTATTGCCTTCCGTTTCAATTCGATGTACGACGGAAGTGCGACCCAAAAGCTTGGAATTGACATCAAATGAAGTACTGTGTTTTTTGAAGGATACCCAAAAGCTCTTGCTTTTGCGCTGACGTGAGATCGGGATTTATTGTGGCTGTTAAAGCAGCCGTTGTAACATCATCATCATTACTCGTAGAGAAAGATGGCGCGTCTGCGTGAAGGGGCATCAAAGAAAGTGGTTCGGTATCTGTGAAGCAAACCACACTGGCGCCCTGGGGCAGTGCAACAGGCAAAGAAGTAGGGTTAACTGCCGTAACTAATGCTCTGCCATCATGAAAGTGCACCAGGCTAGAAGTGATGGTATCCCCACCAGAGATGTAGTGTCCACACGGTGGCAGGAACACATCACCAGTACTGATCTTATCTGATGTCAGGGTCAGAATATGCTCATTACCTGGAGGAATAAAACAGTCATCAGCGGCGACGAAGCGCTGGCTATGAGCATCTTTATCGGACGAAAGGGCAGTATCTGACATGCGTATGACCCTCTGACGGCAAGATATTACGGCTGAAGCTGAGGAGAGAAAGTCCCGCCCTAAAATGAGCGCATTAGTACGTGATGACAGAACGAGGAACTGTATATGGTGAAGGATGCCCTCAATAAAAACTCGTGCTGTGCAAACACCAGAAGGCTGAACGAAAACCGCATTAGCACAGCGAAGGGGAGGGCCATCATACGGTGTCTTCACTTTGCGCAAACGGGAACACAAGTCCACACTAATAACTGAGAGCGATGCACGTGTGTCCACCAAGGCTTCAGTCCATGTACCATCAACACACACTGAAAGTACATTTGAAGGGCGTTCCGGAGGAGTTCGATGCAGTCCGCCAAATGCAGCTTTCCCTCCTGAAGCTGCACTGTTTAGTTTTCAGGGCGATTATCAAACGCCGTGGTAGCCGGACGAAGTGGTGACGAGGAACAGCGCATAGGTGACGGGGAACGACGGCGCGAGGAGCGGAAGGTACTGGCTGTATCGAAGTGCTGTGGAGATGGTGAGCGGCGTTGGTACAATTGGTATGGGTGGCGATGTTGTGGAGCAGGGGCAAACTCATCCCTCTCGTAGTCACCATAGCCCCGCTTTTCGTCTTGTTGACGTCGATGACAGAACCGTGAGATGTGGCCACGTATTCCGCAATAATAGCAAATCGGTCGAGATGGACGCCAGGCATGGAAAGAAAGAGGCGGTGCCCTTGGGGCGAGGACATTTAGGGAGGGCTGCGTAGTTGACACATACTGTGGTGATTGCTGAGAAGGTGACGCTGCAACCACCTGAGCGTATGTCGGCTTTGGAGTGGTATGCGAGCTCGGGACTTGCTCACACGTCATGCATGCCAGTTCCTCCCTGACGATGTGGCGGAGGCTGCCTGCAGAAGGTGTTATGCGGAGCTCACAAGACGACGAGGTGGCCTGGAGTTGCAGCTCCTCGTGAATCATGGACCGTATCAGCGCACGGAGCTCATTGTCATGCGTTGGCCTGAGATCTCCTGTGTCAGGTTGTAAACGTACAAATTGAAGGTCGTCGAGTCGCTGACACGTACTGATGATATCCGCGACCGTGGTGGGGTTCTTTGCCGCCAAAGCGTTAAATGCGGTGGCGCCTATGCCCTTGAGCAGGTAGCGAACGCGGTCATGTTCCGTCATCGAGCTGTCGACGCGACGGCATAGGGCGAGGACATCTTCAATGTACAAAGTATAGGGCTCGCTGGAGTGCTGGGCACGTTCAGCAAGCTTCCGTTTGGCGGTCTGCACATACAGAAGGGTTGGAAAATATCTGATGGAGCTGCTGCTTAAAGGTAGGCCAGTCTGGGAAATCCAGCTGATGGCTGAGAAACCATGTCTTAGCGACCCCCGTCAGATAGAACGGCACGCGGGACAGCTTCGCAGAATCATGCCAATAGTTAAGCGCACTCACACGGTTGTACTCATCCAACCAGTCTTCAACGTCTTCACCGCGAAGGCCAGCGAACATCGGGGGATCTTTTTGAGGGGTGGTGACAGTCCATGAAGGCATGCCCAGGGGTGTAGGAGGGGTGGATGGAGCCGTGTTGTTGTTGTGCTCGTCTTGCGACATGACCGTGGGCTGACTGCGTAAACGGCGACCTGACCGGAGCTCCAGGGATGGTTGGTAGTCGAAGATAACGAAAAAGCGCTGCAGGGAGAGGACCAGGGGACGGGAAAGCATTCTCCACCACTTGTAAGGCAACATTTTTGCTGCAAGACACTTCTTTTACTTGTCGAGCCTCTGCCCCACAACACAGGTCAGACTGATGATGATGAGTATGTACATATGACAAGATGACGCGCACGAATAATGCTCACAATATATACATATACACAGTGAAAGGCGGCGGCGGCAAAAAGCCAGCCGAAAATGTCCACATCACTACTATTGCAATGAGAAAATCAAATAGAAAACTTCTGCAAATGGTGGCATTGAGGCAACGCCCCAGAAAAGACTAGTGCGTAGCGCAAGCAAAAAGTTTATGGCAGCGGTGGGATATGAACCCACGCCTCCGAAGAGACTGGTGCCTAAAACCAGCGCCTTAGACAACTCGGCCACGCTACCACCGGAATTTTTCGGTGCCCCCGTATGTCTAATCAAGAAGAATAATGTTAGGTGTGTACACAACATGTGTGCTGCAAGAACATCACTGCAAGACAATGGAACTACCTGAACTTAATCCACTCACATTGATAATAAAAAGCAATTAAACTCCTACTGATCGCTGTCGGCTAGTCCCAAGGAGTCTCCGAAGCACATATTACCTGTAGTTTTTGAAATAAACTTTAATAAATTATTTGGAGACTTTTCAAAACACGTAAGCACACGAAGGTCATGCAGGACGAAAGCAGAATGGTTTTAATCAAGCGCCATTCAAGCTAAAGAGCTTTAGTGAAAAAAAAATCCAACTGTTTAGATGGTAGCCCAAAAGCCAAGATTGAACGAATATTTTCCTCCGTCCTTGCGTCCGTCTATTCATGCGCCCGTTTCCGTCCGTCCACGTGGCCGTCAATGAGTCTGTCCGGGCGTGCGTGCGTCCATGCGTCCGTCCGTTCTTTTAGCCGCACTCGTCATCACTCACGTCGTGAATATGATGTGATTTTCTTTCTTTCTTGAATATATATATATATATATATATATATATATATATATATATATATATATATATATATATATATATATATATATATATATATATATATATATATATGCGGTGAAAGACGGCGACGGCGATGGCAAAAAGCCAGCCGAGAATGTTTATCTAATTGCTATCGCAAAAAAAATTAAAATAGGAAACTTCTGCCAACGGTGGCAATGAGGCAACGCCCCCGAAAATACTGGTAGTGCAAGCAAAAATTGTCTGGCAGCGGTGGGATTCGAACCCACGCCTCCGAAGAGACTGGTGCCTAAAACCAGCGCCTTAGACCACTCGGCCACGCTACCGACGGAATTCCTCGGTGCCCCCGTATGTCTGATCAAGAAGAATAATGTTAGGTGTGTACACCACATGTGTGCTGCAAGAGCAGCAATGCAATGCAATGGAACTACCTAACTTAATCCACTTACATCGTTAATAAAAAAAACAATTACACTCCTAGCAATCGCTGTCGGGTAGTCCCAGGGAGTCTCCGAAGCACACATTACCAATAGTTTTTGAAATAAAATTTAATAAATAATTTGGAGACTTTTCAAAATACGTAAGCAAACGAAGGTCATACAGGACGAAAGTATAATGGTTTTAATCGAGCCCCATTCGAACTAGACACCGTAGTGAAGGAAAATAAATATTAAACTATTTAAACGGAAGCCCAAAAGAAAAGATTGAGCGAATATTTTCCTCTGTTCGAAGTCGAAACTTATTCCGTTTGCATTTCAAATTAGCGTACCTGATGCCGCAAATCAGAGGAAGATCCACTGGAGGAAACGACCCTTAACATACTAATCAGCCTTTTAACGTGGAAAGTCGGCCTATATAAAACTGAAATATAGGTGGAAAATTAGGTTGAAAGACCGTAGGCCAGAACAAAACTATTATTTTGGCATATTTGAGCATATACGTTTATGATTTTGTATTTCAGTGAGGAGTAGAGCAACTCTTTTCCAAGCCCATTGAAATCGATCACTGGTTATCGACGTTTTGGATCGTCGATTTTGGCATGTTGAACTTGTTTCTCGTATACCCAGCACTTTTAGGTAGTTAATGAAGCCACTCAACTCCCAGAATTAGTTTGAATTAGGCCATTTTAGCATCATTGATTGATCGTTGTGTGGAGTTTAACGTCCCAAAACCACCATATGATCATGAGAGACATCGTAGTGGAGGGCTCCGAAATATCGACCACCTGGGGTTCATTAACGGGACCCTCAAATGGTTTTAGCGATTTTTTTACTAACACATTGGGCGGGTAGACCAAGTCCCAAGGGTAATTTAGAGAGCAATTTGAGCTCTCTGCGTAAACCGTGTAATTTATTACAAAGCTTTAAAGCTGCCATTCACTCGAAATCGCTGCAGTACGCTGGGACTCGGCCAAACGCGTTTTCAACCGCCCACACACCAAGCGACGCGATCTGACGTATTGACGTCATTGTTTTCAACTGATCTGATTGGCTTTGAAACACGCAGCACATGTATTTCTTTTCTAATAAACAGGGAACAAATGTTGTTCGTAATTTGTAAAAGACCTTATAATTTATTTTGAATAATTTTTTTACAAACAAAGAGAAGATGATCGCAGTTTACAACTAAGCTTTGGCACTTCCAGCACACGGCGAACGTTGTCTGCTTGGATCCCACCACGACCTGCTCTATAAACTTACGACCTGCTCATGCCACTGCTCCCCATTTCGCCAGGTTTGCTTTTGCTTGTTTAATTTTTTTGTAGTTCTTAAAAGTGCCGCAGCACGCCGTGGCGCTTCAACTAACCCTCATCGCTGCAGCCATCGAAGTGCTTTCCTGCGCGGTGCGTGCGTTGACTCGTTTTAGTGCCATTTAAAGGTTAGCGTTCATCAGGATATTTGTTCAAGACTCGAGAGCGTTAGGGTACGACAAGTACAGCACCATTCACACAATGGTGTACAGCTGCGTTCCATTCTGCAAGTCGAGCAGCCGGCAGTCAACTGGGATATCGTTTCACGAAATTCCCATCACTTAGATTCGACAGCGCGAATGCTAAAAGCTCGTGGAATAGAACAGTGATTCAAAGTGATTTAGCCAGTTATAACGCATGGTATAGACTGATACTCGCGTTTCTAGAAAACATTATTGCCTTTATAGAATTGGAGCGTGACAAAAGCTGTTGTCACTTATTGTGCTGTATTTTGCTGCTCCAGAGATTGGAGCTTAGTGACATCGCCAGTGAGACACACATGGAAACGCCACCGGCGCTCGAACGGTGATGTAACGAACTGCTGCAGGTGCGAGAAATCACTGTAACAACATTGCGGTAATCCGCCGGTTTTATCGCGCGCTTTCATCGATCGTTAGACATTCGCCAGACGATAGCACAACTACTCCCTTCTATTGTTATCAGTGACCAGTGTCATTGAAGGATGGTATGCAGGGCATGAAAACTTACACGGGTCATCGCATGCGTTTTTAGTACTGTATGCGTCTTTGTTGCGTCACAAAAACACACTGATTTCGGGTTGCAGCTCGTTACAAGATCGCTGTTTTGCCCACGGACGAATTATTTCAGCACCTTCTAGACAGCAGTTAGGTGAGGCGCACTGCGCAAAACAAACTGCTGGTGTATCGCATATTGCTCGCGTTCGCCTGCGCTTAGACCAGGACACTAAGTGCTCACGCAGATTGAGTTCCGGTAATGAACATCCTGGAGCCAACCACTATGGTGCTTCTCACAGCTAGAATGTTGCTTTGAGTCGTTAAATCTGTGGGTTGCTCGATCGGCGCGTTATAAATAAGATAAAAATTGCAGAAACGCGCACGCACGAGTGCACCACTACGGCAGCATGTCGTCTGCATTGAGGGTAAGTAGGAGCGGCACCTCTCGGTATCTCCGGTCCTTACGCGCCATTTTTGGGCTCACACGCCTTCATAGGGGTGGCGCCACGGAGGAAGGAAAAACGGAGGAAGGAAATTTCCTTCCTCCGTGGGTGGCGCCGATGAGCAGGTCGTAAGTTTATAGAGCAGGTTGTGGATCCCACACGCTCCATGTTGACGTGAGCTGCGCAACGAGTGGGCATCACGCGGTTGTTGTGACACCACTGGTGACACCATGAATCATCCTTGCCTCGTTGTACGCTGCAAGTCCGTTGATTGGCGTCAAGTGAAGATACGACACCGTGCGCCCAGGAAAAAACAGCAGGCGCACCTAGGGGCTGCAGCACATCGGATTGCCCGTATCAGATCAGCGGCGGGATTTAAGCGTATGGGGTCGCCACTTTGAGCTGGAAGACTACGAACGCGATTCCGTGCTTGTGCGGCGATGTGAAGAGGCACCCCTCAAATCCGACGCACTGCCGTCTTTGTTCCTTCCTGGTGAAAAGGTAAGTTCACGGTCGATCCGGATCGTGCGACACGCACTGAAAACGCAGTTCGCACGTGTGAGTTCAGAAAATACTATGTAACCTCGGTAATTATAACTATAACGACTGTGTCTCTTTAATGCATTGCGGTTGACTACGCAA
The DNA here is from genome assembly GCF_043290135.1 of Rhipicephalus microplus. Lineage (NCBI taxonomy): Eukaryota > Metazoa > Arthropoda > Arachnida > Ixodida > Ixodidae > Rhipicephalus > Rhipicephalus microplus. The sequence continues at coordinate 107,979,375 of NC_134710.1, read as the reverse complement.
TAACTATATACACGCTGAAAGACTTTCGCTGGTTAGTGATTTCTAGAACCGATTATAAAATGTCAGGCTGCCTTTTTGCACAAGTGTATACGTCGTATGGCCAGCTGTAAAATGCAGGTTCGAATGTACGGCAGGGATGTTATACATGATGAGCTCAAAGAAAGCCTCGCAATAGTGCTACACGTGTTCGACGGCGTTGATAGGCTACGGTCCGATTGCTCGTGCTGTATTCATGCCGAATAGCGATAGCACGGCGCGCTAGAAAATCGTCTCGCAGTGCCAACGTCCAAAGTGCGTTGAAGCTTATGCTTCAACTGTAGCGCATATGCTTTATTTGATTTATTTGCCGGTGTGAATGCACATTTATGTATGTGTAAAGGTAGCATTGCAAGAAAAAGCGTGCCGATTCATGGGTGGTTTAATTCATCGACTGTACTTGGGGAAATTCATCCAAGAAGCTTATGGCTGCTTACGGGGCCGATTATAATTGATTTGTGGGGTTTAACGTCCCAAAACCACCATATGATTATGAGAGACGCCGTAGTGGAGGACTCCGGAAATTTTGACCACATTGGGTTCTTTAACGTGCACCCAAATCTGAGCACACGGGCCTACGACATTTCCGCCTCCATCGGCAATGCAGCCGCCGCAGCCGGGATTTGAACCCGCGACCTTCGGGTCAGCAGCCGAGTACCTTAGCTACTAGACCACCGCGGCGGGGCACGGGGCCGATTATAAGCATGCAGCTTTACCTTGTGGCATATCATGCGGGAAAACGAAGAAGCCGAGAAATATTTGCACCACAGTGTCTCTTAATAAATTAATCGTATAACTGCAATACTCCATTTGTTTACGTCATAATGCATGATCACCAAATCACTACAGTGCAATGAAATGTTGGCTTCACATCTAACAAGAACTTGGCAGCTTATAAAAAAAACTGCTAATTAGTAGAACTGCATGCAGAGTTAATGTGCTTATTCCATCAGAGATGTGAAAAAAAAGGAAAATGCCGAAGTAGATTTTTATACGAATACAATAAACTCTCCAGCCTCTTTTTCTTGGTAGCATGTTTTTAGTTCACACACATAAAACAATTCATGCTATGTATAGGCAATCAGTGCACATGAAATGTGTGAATGGAAATGCAAAGACAACACTTAAAACCATTGTCATACATTGTAAATATGGTAAAAGAAGTTGCTGCTTTTTTCAGCATCACACACTGCCCCAGAAAAGTGTCGGAGAGTGCGGCACAGTATTTGTACTTTCTCCTAGTCAGGTTAGTCCTGCTCTGTTTGCGTACATTGGCACTGCACAAAATTTAGAGTGGAATGTATATGTGTTGCATAGCATTGCTGAATATTATGGAAAAACACTCAGTAACACTTTTCTTATGCATCTACACACTGTGCAACTAGCTGATGCCGGATAAGGCAGCTCAATTTTTACAGCTCTCTCAGCTCCCAGATGAAAATTATTTTGTGTTCTTTGAAACATAACTTGGCACCAGGGAAGTTATCGTGAAAACCAGAAACATTTTATTATTTCTAAGTGTGTTGCAGTTTAAAACAAACACAAGCTATTTTATTTAAAGTGATCTTAATACCACATGGCCACAAAGACATTGATGTATAAAATATACTTTATTAAAAGTGCAGGTGTAACATGATATGTTTATTTTCACCACCTCATATCCAGACAACCACATAAAAAACTGTACGCAAGGACACCATGAGTACAGTAGCAACTCAGACGACAGTGGAATGCCGGTCCTAAGTAAGTTGACCTATAAGTTGAAAATGCACTTTGAGGTATAAAATGTACAGTAGCTGTTCAGTTACAGGATTCACACCTAACCTCCTAAACAAAGAAAACTAGCAGGAAATAATGCATGATGATGAATGATTGGGTATGACACCAATCGAAGAAGTTTTGTTTATTTGCATGTTTCATAACCATCTCAACTACGCAGGTGAACATGACCCTGAAGGTGCTTGTTTCGGCCAAAACGCAGACAGCAGCTGCCTTCACCACAGAATCTGCAGTGCAGACACACTGTAGTGCTTCATCACATGAGCAGCAGCAGCAGTTTTCGCCGATGTTGCTTCAGTGCCACAGCTCCTAGAGGTTTATGGCCTCACGGTGGCTCAATACCTCTCCGAATGGATGAATCTTCCCTCACTAAAGAAAAGCCAGCTGCTGAAACACTTGTCCAAATAGATGGATCTTTCCCTGCTGAGGAAGAAAAGCCAGCTGCTGAAGTTGACATCACATACTTGCCCTCATTCAGCGAGAGTTTCTGCTGGTAATACAAGCATTCAGTGATCTTTAACATGTGATGGGCAAGTAGTCACAAACTAGTCCGCATACTTAAACCACCCCTTATGTGTACAATGATGTATATAAGAGCTTGTACAATTTGAATGGAGGCCCGTTGGCAGAAATTTTTTCAGGGGTGACCCACCTGCTGAGGGCCTTTAAAAACCCGTATTTTCATTATTCATGTTCGATAGAACACAACCCCTCTATCCAAATTTCGAGGAGTGTGGGGCAGGCCCTTAGGGCCCCCTAATTCTGGCTATGGGCCTCGTTGAGCACCTGTATAAGAGCACTGGAGAGCAATTGAAGAATCATGCGAATTTTCTTATCACCCTTATTTCAAAGTAGGCACACTGTTTTCTCTTATGCCACTTTGTCTCTTTTATGAGTGTATCTTATATAGGGGTTCGACTATATAGGAAGCATGTATTTTATTTATTTACTTAGGAATACTGCAGGTCTAGAAAAGGCCCAGGCAGGAGGGGAGAGGTACAAACAAACAGTAAAAAGTGTTCTGGTATCAAAAATAATATACTGACAACAAAATCAATCTACAAACAAAGAAACAAGCACTGGAAAATGTGAAACAATGAAATAGATTATACAGAATGAAATGATCATGAATACATAACTATCTAATCAATGTACAAGGGTGTCTGTGCAAGGCTAGATTTAAGAGCCTCTTTATAAAGCCTCTTTATTGACATTAGCTCGACAAGAGGATTTCTATGACAACAGCAACAAAGAATGTTCGTACTCATTTGCAATTCATGATGCTCTATAATACAGCAGTGATTTTAGACGTTGCCACAACCTCTAACGAGATAACAAAGAACATAGGAGACCACGTTCCCCTGCAGTGAGTACGCTTAGGCCCAGCGGTAAGACTAGTACAGCAATTATGCTGAAACCTATGCCTGACTAGAACACAGCCCTGCCGAAAGCAGTAAGACTCATTTCACACGAAAGCACAGGGTGGTTCATGAACACTTTCTTTTATAACAAGCACGTGTTTTAAGATGTTCCCCAAACAAGGAGGGGCACACCGACCCATGTGTACAATTACATTCTGCACAGCATCTACAACAGGCTGCCACCTACCAAAGCAGTTTCACAGTGGACACAGTAAAATGATTTCATGTGACACTATTATTTGTGAGCTAATACATCAACTTCTTTTATATAAGACATTGCCAGTTTCTTTATGTAAGACTTCCAAACAATGCTACACTTAGCTCATGGAGTGACTGTTTTGCGATAGCTAACTTGTGCCTCGTTTCCGGTTATTATTATAATGGAGTGTTCCAATTGCGTTCTCTTAGTTGGTTATAAAGAGATTCACCTAAAGGGTCCTGTAATGTTTAACTGAAGCTGCGTTAGCATTTCTGCTATAGCACAATGTGATAATAGGCACTGTAAATTCAGGTATTCACCTTGCATCATGACTGCTAAAAGCTACAAGCTTTCTAGCAGTGCTTTTTTCTCCTGATCCCATTGAGAATGCAACTGTCACTAGTGCACAATTGAGCTCTAGCTATTTGTCAACATTATACTTGAATCTTGCACTACAAGGACACTGCCTATATCGGCCGCCTAAATTTTTTCCAGTGCTCTTATAATCAGTAAACACTCAGAAGAACTTAGAGAGATTAAGTTAATCGAGACCATAAGCAATAAAAAATTGTAGTGGTATCTTTGGAGGTGAAGTAATGGCTTCAGATGAGTGGATGCTGACATTTATTTGATATCCTAGTGCTCGCTTTACTGATTGACCTTGGCAACTCCTCTCGAAGGTTGCCTGACATTTGCACTCATCAGTAGATTTGTTGCAAGATGAAATGCAAGGACAGACCATGTGGTTCAAGGACACTCAAAAGTCTTACTTTATTCGTGTCAGTCTGAAAAAAATGGGAGGCTATATTGTATTGAGCAAATAAGGGTCAAAGAAAGCTTTGGATTGATGGGTCTGACTTTCTTTGTATACTTTCTGTCACATTGTGCAATGCTCCCACAGGCTAAGCACCCACATGCTAAGCACCCACATGCTAAGCAACACAACACATGCTACAGGCAACATAATGATTGAGGCTAAAACCTTCACAGTTACATTAAAACTACTTTGATAACATCCCCAATACTTTCCTTGGCATAATTGTCAGTCACTTCTCATTAATATCATCTAACAAAGAAAACAAACCCTAAATTTACCCTAATTTTTTCATTCATGGCCAGGGTCTCGTTCTGGCAGACTTAATGCCATCGGGTTGTATGCCAGGAAATATTAGTCAACTGCTAGCCATTAGAACATCACCTGTAGTATGATGCCTATAGGCAAAAAATCACTGTCCCACACTCGCTGCAATGGCAACAGGCAGCGCTGACTGACACTACCACATTTAAAGTACATACATGTCCTATAAAGTGGACGGGGGGGATGGCCGACATGGTAGCTCAGTTGGTAGACTGTCAGATGCGTTATTCGAAGGTCGCAGGTTCGGTCCCTGCCCACGGCAAGTTATTTTTTCGTCCACTTTTCTTCACACTTACATTACAATTACTTTAATAACATCTATACTTTTTTGGCATAATTGTCTGTCAGTTACCACTAATCTAACGAAGCCATATTAATGAGAACTAACGAACAAAAGTGCCAAAGAAAGTATAGGGGATGTTATTAGTTGTAAATATACTGTAAATGTGAAAAATATTCTAACGAAGCCATATTAATGAGAACTAACGAATAATGGTGCCAAAGAAAGTATAGGGGACGTTGTTAGTTGTAAATGTAATGTAAATGTGAAAAAAATAAAGGTGTATGAAAAGATTGCTTTTGTGAGCTGACACTGAACTTTTGAACTTCGAATAACACATCTGATGCTCTACTAACTGTTTAGGGGGACACTTCACTCTTCACTGGAAATGAAAATTCATTGTGTTTGAGAGCTCCCTTCATGAACTGCTCACTAACTGCTCCATATGTGGCCAAGCAGTTGGCAACCTGAACGTCATGGGAACTCTGGTCGTTGTAGAGGGGGTGTGCGAGCAAGTGCATAAGCTCCGGTGGAGAAGCCAGCCACTTGTTCGAGGTAGTGAAGCTGGAGCCAGCAACTTTCTCCTGGCGGCTGGCATGCTCTACTAGGGCTGTGGGATGGCTGCAACCATCCAATGCCTTGGTGCTCAAGTCATCATGGAGTGCGCCTTCTACAACTACCACAGGGCCTACTTGCTCCCTGCAGTAAAACAGGTGCACTTATTGATCAACATCTAAATCTAACTATGGAAAGACTTGTAGACATATTAGGCAGTGTGAACACAAATGCTTATACTTCTCTTGCATTAAAGTGAATCTTACTTTTTTCTAACTTAGTTTTGCCATAGATTTACACATTGCAAAGCATTTGCTTCCTTCTGTATATCTTTGTCAGTGTTATCTAAATCCAGAACATGAAATCATTTTGTTTAAAACTTGTGCAAAATTAGCCCATCTGATTTTATGGTTACAATGCGAAAGAGAAGCCTAATATTTTCGCAAGCTAATATTTAAATGTAGAAACCAGTCATCTGGAAAAATCATAGTTTCACAAACAGTTTTAGCATACTGTCCTATTTATCTTGCTGTGTAATATGAATACTCATGATAGAACTGAGTTTGAGTTGATGAACTTGTACAGTGGTAAAAATGTAGCAGTGGTGGAATACTCGTGGGCATGTCGGCATGAAACATCATTGCTATTATATCAGGCCTCGGAAACTCGGCACTAGTTTCAGTTTCAAAGAACATGCACGCTCGTAGCGGTTGCTGGGCATCCTAAGATACGGTTGAACGAAGTGAGGTTGATGTGAATGTCCGCATTTATTGGCCATCACAAGTTTTTACAAACAAAAATTCTACGCTCCATAAAGAATTTCTCTTTTGTTTATATGTTTTTTCTTATTCCTTATTTTGTGAATTTTAAATCAGGTGAAGCGCAGAGAGTGATTGACTTGCGTTCGTAGCACTTGCCTCCGCTCCTTCTTGCCTCTATCTCAGTGATATTAGAAGCTGGATCTCGCTCAGTTATCTGGGTCGGTTGCCGTGTCAATTACGAGAAAGATAAAGATGGCAAGTTGTGGCGTGCAGAGAATGGACCACAGTGAGCTGCGCCGATTAAGTAAACCATGCATTCTTCGAGGATGGCTTAATCGGGTTTTTTGCAACTTTGCAGTGTGCTAACACGGCGATTTCTAGTTCTGCGAAAGTTTTGTAGCCTTTTCTAAAAAGCAACAAGTGAACACAAAAACTTGGACTAACTATTGGAGCAGGTATTGATTTTTCATGAGTACATATACGTAAACCCAGTTCTCCACAAGCCTGACTGGACTGAGAGAAGCGCAGGGTCACTTGACTAATTGGTGAAGACGACAACCAAGCTCATTTCGAGAAAATGGGTTTATTGTAAGGCTTGAACTCGAGTTGGCTAGGCTATATGGTTTTAGCTACTTTTATTTTTGGCAACTAGTTTAATTGATGTCAAATAATTATAGGCCACTTGCTGCTTATGAAATTCTTGTAGCCGTGGTTTCAAATTATGTGAGTCTTTACTTGTAATAGTGTCACTCCAATACACGTCATGGACTAAATAATATTACAGAGAATGTCGATGGAGGCAACGTTTTGACGAGTAAACTTTTCTTCGTCAAGGTAACGCTGTTGCTCTCATGAGGACAAGCGAACTCCGAAACACTGTTTCCAGCGACGTTCTTTCTCGAAGAACTTATGACCGCTTCAACTTTCTTCATGCTTTTGAACTTCAGTCTCTATTGGTACTCAATTCCTATGCCCGTCGTCATAACAAACGTGATTGAGTCAAATACGTGTCTTATCCACGATTGGTAATAATTTTGACATTGGTTCGGATATTGGGCTCAACGTTTGCTCATTATGTCCATATGTCAGTTGTAAATTGAATCTGCATCTATAAATTGACACTTTCACACTATATGTATGTGCCTGCTTTTGTTATGCAAAACATGCAATAAAAAATCATTGTATTCGTGTCGATCGAGTTTTGTCTTACTGTGAAAGAGTCAGCTTAACTTTTGCCTCTTCAGAAACACGAACAAAAATTTAAGAAACAGTACAAAAATTTTATGGTCGCATTGCCCAAGCGGCCAGCGGACCTGGAAGAAGGCACGAGTGCATTCTGCTTGCATGCGAAGTGGGAAAAGGAGGGCTTCCATGGCAGGCCTCCTCCTCTATATTTTTTTGTCTTTTCCCTCTATTTGGGGACCTCACCAGTGACGTTATGAAAGAAATTTTCTGTTCGTGATTTACTTCTAGTAGGATGCCCGGCAACCGCTAGTGGTAAAAGCAGCGCTTCCGCTGCTGAGAGCGAATACATGGGAGGTACAGGGAGTTTCCGCCCCTTGATTATACTGTGGAATACTAAAAAACCTATGCATTGTGCCACCTGTCTTTCCAGCTTTTCCTCAAAAAACAAGCAGCCATGGTAGATGTTCTTGATGACTTGCTCATTGACCTGGCAGGTGATGGGTGATGCGACTCGCCTGGCTACAGCGCCAAGTATCTCATGTACTGTGTGCTTTCCATGCAGAATGGCTGCATTTTACACAATGAGTTGGTGCAAGTCGGAGAGGTAAACTTGCAGTGCTACTAGTAGACTTTTCAAGTGCTAACAAGAGACCTCTTGCTACACTTTTGTTCACTTTCACTGAAAGTCTCCTACAATGTCTCTGTAGAAAAGCAAGGACTTGGTAAGTGCCTGACTGCTGTGGACAATATCTAGGCATCCACATACGCTCGTTGACAACAAGTACCACATGTTTCTGCGAAATTTCCAAGTGAATCTAAGAAACATCAAGTTAATGAAAGTATATCTTTATGTGAAATCATTAACTTACTGTTTCAAGAAGGAATGTTGGATGGAAGGGGGAATGGGAGTTTCATCACTCTTGTAGAAAGCACTGTGTGTGCTTATGACAGTAGGTCCAAGTGACTTATTAGGCATAATTTTTCCCAGATAGACATTCTAGTGTCAAGCTATACTGCCGCAAGCACAAGCCAAAGATGCCACACTGGTATGATGTTTGGAACGTTGGTAAAGGTAAGCATGTACACTGTTTATAAAGTTAGTGTAGCATATGTACAGTATCTCAGCCCATTCTGATAAATAACCTAAAAAAGCTGATGTATACACATGAGTAACATCTTAAAAACTGGCTTTTTAACTTGTAATCATGGTAGATGCACTTGCAACTTATAAGTTTCCTCTTGCATACATGATCTAATAACATTATAGAGGATCAAGTTGAAATTAACATATCTTTACAGGCCTTGAGCAAATGGTGTGAAAAATGGAATATGAAAATTAATTATTCTAAATCGACATACACACATATTACAACAAAGAATAGCCGTCTTTTATTTTTATACTCCATCGGAGACATTGTTTGATAAATACTACTTAATTTATATATCTAGGATTAACGATCATGGGAAATTTATCTTGGAGCATACACATTAACAATGTTTGTTCAAAAGCATATGGGAGGCTATGTTTTCTACGAAAAAAAAAACTAGAAGGTGGAACAGCCGATGTGAAACTTGCTGCTTATAAAACCTTTATAAGGCCTGTTCTTGAGTACGCGTCGGAGGTATGGATCCCTCATCAATATTGTTTAAAGAAACAAATGGAAAAAATTCAAAAGTACACGGTGCTGTTTATATGCTCCCGGTTTCGAAGGACAAAATCAGTTACAGAAATTCTCCATTCTTCTGACCTCCATTTGCTAGAAACGCGCAGACAGAAAAATCGTCTGAAACTAATATTTCAAATTCTAAATGGCCAAATAAATATTAGCAAGGAAGTATACTTACTGCCACCAGGTAAAAGGAGCTTAAGAAGCAACCACAACAGTGCCATTCAAACGTACAGGTCTCATACGTATAGATTCAAATACTCCTTTTTTCCTAATACAATTGAAATGTGGAATGAAATGCCGGTGAGTGTTGTTGACCAGAACGATTTGTCGAAATTTGAACAGACCTTGGATGATTATCTGTACAATTGTAGCGTTTGATGTTGATCCATCGTGTATTTGTGTATTTGCTAATAATGTTCTTTCTGCTATGTTACCCTCTCTGTAAGGACTCTTGCATGAGAGTTGACAGTATTGCTAAATAAATAAATAATAAATAAATATTGAATAAAACCAGCACTAAAATACTAGCTTAAAAAATCCTGGGACTAATGTGGCTTTGGAGAAACTTGCACCGAAAATTTGCTGAAACATTTGTATTTCATTCTTCATACTTGTAGTGAAAAAAAACAAACAAACAAAAAACAGGCGCAGACACAATCGAGAAACTCATACACAGTACGAGCACTGGTCTTACGAATGTGTTCCTTATGTCTGCATCTGTTTTTTTTTTCTACCAGTATGAACACAAGTGACTCAAAACAACTAGCCCCCATCACCGCTTTGGCTGCTCAAACATGTTTTCACATAACAAGCAAGCGCATAACCAAATACTTTAGGTAGAGACATTGCTCTCAGAAAAACTTTTCTATTTTACAGTTCACTATAAAAAACAGAGCTGACACCAAAATTTCTGTCATCTCAGCTCTGATATGCTATCACATTAAAAGCAAGTCCTTGTACTGTACATGAAAATCCAATACCTGGCAGTGTAGTTTATATAAGGTAAATGATCGTGCATGTAATCTGAGGGTTGTAGGTTTGGTTACTGCAGGTAAAAAGTTGTTTTTTTTGTGTTTGTTATTTTTTCACACTTATGTACAAATACTACTACAGTACCAATAAAAGAGCACAAATAACATACTCTATACCATCCTTGGTTTCTGTATCAGCAAGTTTTCAATAATTTCATATAAGGAGGCTTGAAGGTTACCCTCTACTTTCTGTAATGTCACCACTGCAAAGGAGCTTGCAGCTGGTGCAGTTAGTAATAGCCGTTCAAAAAAAAGGTGTGCATCTGGTAAGAAGTGATTAGCTGTTAATTGAACAGATGCACTTCTAACAAACTGTGGTACTTCAGATGACAAGCAATGACAAGGTAATAGTTAAAAGAAAAAAAATTCTTCTGAACAAGCATGCAATAAATATCTAAAAGCAGAGCCTGAAGGGTTGTAAGGTTGTAAGCCAGGTTGTAACCATGCCGCAACATGCGTGCTTCTCATGTTACTGGTCGTCACCAGCTGCACCAGATAATGTTTTTTATTGTCACATAACCCCCCCCCCCTCAAATGTGGATTTATATCCTTAATAAGGTAGGCTGACCTACCATGAAGTAAATATGGTAATTACTTTTATCTTGTATTGTGTCGTGGCATGATAGTGACTTTGTCTCTCTTCACCATGCAGGCTATGTTAAGAGCTATTGGAACTTGCCGTGGACCTCCGTGAACTCTGATCATATAAAGAGAGCTTTACAAGAAATGAGGCAGCGAAGCCATGGCATATATACCACACGTATGAATGGCCCATCTAAGGAGGAGCTCATTGCTCAAAGGCGCACGCGCTTTCCAATACCATCGACCTCGAATGAGTGACATGCATTTATTCTGATGATGTTGGTTTGGGTTCAATGCTCCAAAACCGTGACGCAATAATAATGAGGTACGCTATAGTGAAAGGTGCCGAAAATTTCGGTAACGTGACGTTCTTCAACATCCACATAAATCTGAGTACAAGGCATCAACCATTTTCGCCTCCACTGAAAATGCAGCCGCTACGGCCGAGATTCGATACAGCACCCTTCGGGTTATCAGTTCCGTACCACGACAACTAGACCACCGTTACGGGTAGTCACCAATACTCAGCACAGCATCAAAAGCTTACCGTAAAACTGGCATCAAATCTATTTTCACATGTCTGCTCTGGCTGGGAGAACACAGACAGCCACTGTGAATTGAGCGAGAGAGCTTCACTGGATTCAAGCAACGTCGAAAGCTCGATGAAACAGAGAGAATGCAACCGTAGGGACGACACAGCTGAAGGCTTCTCACAGTGGTGAATGGGGCAACGTAAAAAGGACGGTTAAGCCGAGAGAATGCAACCATAGCGATGACACAGTTCGTTCTTGTGTCTTCTGACACAAGTGACACGATGACACAGATTGCACTTGTGTGTTAGGACCTAAGTGCGATGGAACAAACCTTCTTGGCAGTTGGGAAACCATGCAACCATGACTGATTCGTGGAAAGTGCTGTCAAATGTTATGCTACTACGGCTGGCAGCATAGAGACAGCCACTAGGTGAATCGAGGGATAGAGCCACACTTGACTGAAGAAACCTCCTTCCTGGCAGTCAGGCAACGATGCAATCATGACCGCTTTTTGTGAAGTGCCGTGAAATATTATTTTTACATGTGTGCTTTGGCTAGCAGCACACAAAGAGCCACTGTGTGAATCGAGCGAGAGAGCTACATCTTATTTTCGTGTCTGTGTGCTACGGGAGGCAGCCCAAAAAGAGCTAAGTCTACTTGAGATGGCATCACAAGTTTGACAGAATGACTAAATTGGAGTATTTGAGAAATGCTCCCCGTTTTTCGTTTGGGTGAGTCTTGTGTTTGGCAGTTGCCTCTGTTTGGTAATTGCGCACCTACATTTTAACTGTTGACTAATGAAATAGTCTGCGATAATCATCATAAGCGATGCGATAAGCAAGCTCTACATATTATTCTCTTAAAAAATCATGCACGAAGCACAACTATTTTGGAGCGAAAGATTGCATAACAACTCTATTAGAAAAAACAAACCTCTGCAAAACAGGTCAACCTAAAAGGACATGAATGCGGAAATCATTTATGCGCGGATATCATTGATGCCTAGTTGAAAGCACGGGCAGCTTGCAGTTTAGTTTCAAGTTGAGATATAAAAGCTTTCACGTGCCCACAGAAGGTTGTCGGAAGCCCACGTAGTCAGCTGACGGGAACTGCTTCCGGATGGTGGTGACTACGCGCGCCGGTAATACAACCTTGTTGCGTCGCCTGAGCCTCTGCCACATACATCGCGTGAAGAAGCGGTTCGCGAGAAAGCGATATTTCCTGGAAGAAGGCATATGATGTCATTGCTGGAACTGCAACTTCAAAATGTTTTATTTGTTTGTTTGATACACTATTACCTGTGCACTTCTCCTTCAACCGCGACGCCGTTCTCCAGCACGCAGCACCGCGGAGTTCAGGCACACGCTTCGGAACTCTTCGTGCCAAGTTATGCAGCAGTCCGGACTTTCCCGAATAACTTGCGGTATGTCGCGACAGCAGACTTGTTCAAGGGCCGTTGGCATTGCTCCACAAAGCCCGCAGTCACACCTGCACTTGCGAAAATTGGCCTAAGTTATTGTTATCGTGGACACCACACAAACACCGCGAAATGAAAGACAATGACAAAATTGTTTCTACGTTTGTGATTATGCCGCACAACGTACAAGTCCCACGTGCGACACAGCAAACTAGGATGCGAGGACGAACAAGTATCGAACAAAAAGGGCTACTTAAATCACTTACACTTACCCGTGATTGTTGCCATCGTCATGGAAGTCCGGTGAGTCAGGTGGTGGTGGATCACTGCTGTCATTCTCGGCACGAAGCGCAGGATCGCGAAACAGTGTGTCGCTCTATGGTTCGAAAACCATTTTATCGCTCATTCGGCGCAAACGCTCTTCATGTCTGGGGTCCATGGTGAGCAGTGGTCCAAAGCGCCGTGAAACAAAACACAGGCTGCTCGCGTTGAGCGCACAAACAGACGATGCCGTTGTCAGATAGGAAGGAAACGCGGCGCCGAAGGCGCTTTGTCTCAGAGTCACACATAACTCATCAACCCATCATCATCCATCGATCACCTCAGCTGGCCCAGCCGCGGTCAAGCGCCTGACTGCCGGTGGCTCTGCTCTGGCTTTGGCTTACCAAAAGTAGACAACACAACGTCATGCATGCGTTCTCTCACGTCACGTCGGGACGCAAGTCCTGTGAAGGCGGAGCTTAGCCTCGAGTGCTCGAAAGAAACGTTGAGGGTGAAAGGCGGAGCAGTGGAGGAGAGTACCTTTTCAGCACACGTAGGTACGTTAATAATGGGTGTTTTGATTGAATTATGGTGGCAATGATTTACTCCAGTAGTGGTCTAATCAAAAACGGAATATGAAAAAAGCGTTTCAGGGACCCTTTAACGTGCACTAAAATCTGAGCAAACGCGCCTACAGCATTTTCCCCTCCAACAAATATCCAGCCGCCGCTGCCGGGATTCGATACCGCGACATGCGGGTCAATAGCCGAGTATACCTCAGCCTCTAGACCACCCTGCGAGGCCGTTGTGGCAACATAGTGATTTTTGACAGAGTTTTTCACGAACCATTGTGCGAATGTTGTACAAAAAAAAACGCACTTGGCTGTCGAACTTGACAGAAGTGTGTGCCCCTCGTGGTTGTGATATAGTAGCATCAAAGTTCTGTAAGAACTTTTGCAAGTCAAACATACATTTAAAGTGTCAGCATAGCTATAGGAAAATGTGGAGAAGTAATGATTACGAGAAAGTTATGTCAGCTATTCAATAGAGAGATAATGCTAGGAGTTAGGGAAATTTTATTCGCGAAAAAAGTATTTACGAAAGTCCGCCGCGGGTATAAAAATGGAGGTGGCCTTCTCAGTCAGTTTCCAGCAGCTTTGGCTTCACCTGTATCGTTATGTCAGACACAGGGCCTCATGTAGTGTCACTAGTGGCTACTATGGCGTCATTGTCACGCGCGCAATGCGTTCGGGCACGGCCGGGCTAGACGTTCGGCCGTGCACAAACACCTTTGTTTTGTTTCTAGATTTGGATGCACGCTGAAGAACCCCAGGTGGTCGAAATTTAGGGAGCCCTCCACTACGGCGTCTTTCATAATCATACGGTGGTTTTGGGACGAACCCCAAGTATCAATATCAAGAGCTTGATTTCTTTTCCACGATGATCACCACATACAGGATGCAAGAACTCGGTTAAGTTTCTGCGCTCTCGAAAGGTGATGAACTAGCAGGGCGCTTTAAAATTTTCCGACAAAACCATGTAATGGACAGTTGCTTTGGAAAATATCGACTATTCATCCATCCTATTTGTTCTTTCCATGGCTCAATCCAGTGTGTTTTCTTTTTCTCGCGTGTATTTGGCTCTTCGCTATCTTTCTCATCTTTATCACTGTTTCCCTTAGTGCAGGGTAGCAAACCGGATGCCCCAAATTCTGGTTAACCTCCGCCTTTCCCTGATTTTATTCTCTCTCTCTCTCTCTGGAAAGCGTGGTTCGCTGCATTTGAGGGGTTGTTCCGAGATATTTCACCGGAATGTAATTTTCCGTGGCTGAGAAAGCAGAATGGACTCGGCCACGCTACCGTCATGTAGGTACAGTTGACAACACCTACGTCTACAAACGAACAAAGGTATATATTAAGTAATTCTGGCAGCATTGGTATTCAAACCCACGCCCCCCGAGAGATTGATGCTTCAAATCAGCGCCTTAGACCACTCGGCCACGCTACTAACGTTTTTTTTATTTATTGCTGCTCTCAGACAATGCACACAAACACATGTTACGAAATATACAAATACATTTTTTTCATATATACACACATACAAAATGCCATCAGTCCCACATGGACTGGTGTTGTCTAACTAAAATTCCTTCATGACTGCCAGAGATTCTAACCTCGTCAGCCATTCTAGCACGCACTCTTGCACTTTCGTCATCTCAATGTAAGCAGACATACTTTGCCTGTAATGAAATCTTGCTGGCTTAGCATTCGGGTCATAGTGGTAACCAGCCATTCGTGCACGCCATATACAGTGGAGGCCGATCAACATCACTAAATTTAATTGAATTCCCTCATTCTTCACTGCCAAATACCTAATCCCATGTGGATCCAGTGGTAAATCCTTCCTTGATGTTCTTTGCAAGACATCCCAAAAGAATACCCCTTCCCAATAGTGAAGAAAAACATGATATACTGTTTCAGGCTTCTTGCAAATCACGCAATGTTACCCCCAAGGTGTATAAAAGCCCTGTTCCTCTGTGAATGTCTTTACTGATAGTGTTCCGGTGTGTAATTTAAAGAAAAATATTTTCACCCCTTTAGGTACCTGCATGTTTTTCACCCGCTTCAGTACATTATTGACCCGGTCTTCCATGGTATATGGTTCCGTACAATAGCACTGGAAAAACAACGTCACATAAATCTCTGTACAGTTCTTTTCTTTTAACTTTAGATGGATAATCAAAGAAAAAAACGAACAAGTCAAAAACGTACGGTATCTACTACTTCATTGAGATAGCCACGTAATGTTCCCGGCATGTTTTTATCAGTGGTGATGACGAGATCTGGTAAGACGTTGCATAACCTGTGGCGCAATTATGTAAAAGTTCCATATCCGGACAAAGGCGGTCTCTTCCATTGAGTCGCACGCGATTGGCCCATACAAGCTGTGACGAATGCTGTGACGTTATGAGTGACGTGGACTGGGGTGTCACGTGACTGTTTTTCTCCGGTTTTCGGAGAAAGGCGAAGGAACGGTCGGAGAGACTGTCCGAAAGCAACCGGATGGATTGAAATGGCTGCAAGGTGGCCTGGATTGGATTGAAATGGAAAGGATGCGCGACTTTTCGGCACCGGGGCACTTAGACAACATGGCGTTTCCCACTGACATGGTACTTCGTCTTGCCTGTGCGGTAGCTTTAACCGAGCAGAGGCGACGACGCGAGGTAAAAGATGCATTTGAAGAGTTCAGCGAAGAAGAGTTCCGGCAATGTTTTCGTCTGTCCAAACGAACAGTGCGTAGCTTGTGCGACGAACTTGACCCTATCATCGGATGCCAGCGAGCCAGTGGTCTTTCCACAGAGAGAAAGGTGTTGTGCGCGCTGCGATTTTTCGCCACCGGTAGCTTCCAGATGAGCATTGGTCGCGAGGAACACATCGGCATGTCTCAGCCGGCGGTGAGCAACACCATCCACGAGGTGACGGAGGCGATCACTACCGTGGCCGCTAGAAAAAGGGCGCTGGACTTCCCACTGACCACACTTGCCAAGCATGAGGCTAAGGCGGAGTTTGCACGACGTGGTTGCATCCCAGGCGTGCTGGCGTGTGTCGACGGCACGTTGGTCGCCATTCGCAAGCCAGTGGGATACAGCCTGGCCGACACGGCGAGTTTCATGTCCAGAGAGGGCTATTATGTCCTGAACGTCATGATCGTAAGTACTGTTAGGATCCTTTATTACTCGCCCTTCGGAGCAATTGTTCAGTTGTGATGCCAAAGCTGGAAAAAGTAATAATGCAACGAATGAAAAAGAACCTGCAGGGAATTGGGTGCGAGCTAGATGGTGGCTCGCAAGGCCTCGGTAATAATAAGTGGCAAGTGTTTTGTGCGTGAGCCAGTTGCCGTTTTTGCACTGGCATGCATGCGCAATTGAGTTGTGCATTTTAGAGGTAATCGATAATATGGGCAGCAGACACGTAGCAGAAATATATACACGACAGGGAAGTATTTCCAACACGAAAGTGCTTACAATCACAATTGCACGAGCTGGCTTTGGTATTTACGAGTGTTCTTTCCCAAGAGCAACGCGTAGCTTTTCACTTATCGATCATTCAGTGGAAGTCGTAGCCATGTGTACAGCAGAGGTGGGGTCGTTGCCCCCCCCTCCCCCCTCCTCAGTGTGCTACACCCTGTGTTTCCTTCTAAGTGAAGCTCCTTGTACCAATGACTGTACTAGTACGCATTGTTTCCTGCATATGCGTAGAAAAAAGGGATTTATTCTGAGTATAAATGCAGTACTATTTTATATCGCTCCTCATCGCAGGTGTGCAAAGCGTGGCTGCGCATAATTGTCATAGACCCATGATTCCCAGATTCGTGCCACGACTCCTGGGTGTGGGAACACAACCCACTGCGTGCACGCCTAGCTGCACATCTGCAGCCTGGCGAATATGTGCTTGGTAAGTATTAATGTGTACTATCTGGGCAGAGCAGTCAGCTTTTATGTTTATATTGCAGGAGACGCAGGCTATCCCCTCAAGCCATGGCTCCTAATTCCAGTCCTTGGCAGTCAACCGTGCAACACTTCCGAAGGCCGATACAACAAGGAGCACGCATCCATGCACAATGTTGTGTAAAGGTGTATCGCCGTGTTGAAAAGCAAGTTCCGCTGCTTGCAGCACTTTCGAACGATCCTCTACAACCTCGATCGGGCAGCGCAAATCATCTATGCTTGCTTTGCTCTCCACAACATTGCGTTGCATGCAGGCGACTGGACCTTGGACGAGTATGTTGTGGACATGCCACCAGCTGAGGATGACGATGGGGAGCCAAGGGGGAGCCATATGCTCACACCACGCAACGTGCTGCTCAGAGACGGCAGCAGCGCAGCGCTGTCTTGGACCTTTTTTGAAGTACACAGGAACGGTGAGTTTTCATGTTTTCATATCCCACACATAATTTATTTACACTGATTCTAGTGCATCTAGACATGACAGGGCTGTGTTTGCCACATTTGAATGCACAAAGTACTTACTTGTGCTTCAATAAGAAGCAAGGTGGCAATGTCAAAATGCTGCATTTTCTTTAAATGGCACATGAAATATGCAACAGAAACACCCTTTTCCATATTAGTGATCACAGTCACAACAGACTAGATTGGAGCAAGCATATATGAGCGGCACTCTGTGCTGAATGTTGCTATCACAAAATTGTGCGAACAATGCAGCAACGTCTCAAAATTCTTTTCACCAGAACGCATAAAAATCGAGATTCCATTAGTAACATGTTGTATGAACACATGATACATAAGTCCATATCTTCTCATAGTGACTGACTACAAGCATTCAATTGTGCACGCCAGGCTTGACGAGCAATTGTGCTCGTCAAGTTGGGCTGGTTTTCTGCTCATTGTCCTAAACATTGTGTGAATGTTAAAATAACATTTAATTTGAATTCACCACTGCAGTCATGCTGCAATGCTAAAAAATACGCAAATCAAGACGGCAAACAACAGGCGAGTTGTTTTGATAACATGCAGCATGAATCATTTGCTCAGCCATCTCGCGGCTCCCAAACCATACCACGTTCAAAATTTATTCCCGCAACGAGTCGTTTACAATGAAAACTAGATGAAATCAATCGCTGGCATGTTGCTGTGATGACCATTTTCATTTGTGAAACTGTGTGAGATGACCACTTACTAGCTTAGCGCTCCCAAACAAGATTCAGAATGTAGTTGTTGCATCTTAGCCTCATTGTGCTGAAATGAAAATATCACAGTGAACTGCAAAACAGTGTGATGCAAAAAGATATCACATTACTACACTATGTGGTAATGCTGCATAAAAAGCACAGTGAGCTAGAAAACACAGTGGGACAATACAAATATCACAGAAACATTAACAGAAAATGTCAACTATACACTCGTGGTCTCCGTGTGAATGACTAGACACCTTTGAAATGTGGGTAAAAAACACTGCCACTGGAACAGCTCGAACATACATTGAGAAATGCATATATCGAACATAAAAAATGCTGCACTCCTTGTACAAAGTAAATGCTAACCTAAATCTAGTAATATGTACTAAATGCAAACAAAAAACGTATAAAATAGAACATGAACAGCAACACGTAAACATATCAAAAACACTAAACCAATTATGAATGATAAAAAGTTGAAAACATGGCGAAAAACAAACTAAACTATGTATATGTCTCCCGAAGCGTATAAAATTGAACATGAACAGCAGCACCTAAACACATTGAAACCGACAAATCATTAATTAATGATGACAAGAAAAAACATTGAACACATGACGAAAAATTAAACTAAACTAGGTATCCCTTTCTCGCAGAAAGCCCTCACCCATGGCCAGTGCCTCCTGCACCGCTGCCGCCTTCTCCTGTGCCGCTGCCACACGCCGTGCTGCAGAAGCGATGCGGGTGGTTGATTTTTTTCATCTCCCGCAGCACCTGCGATGAATCATCATGGTGTAAATGTTTAAGTGAGCTGCCGGTAAACCCTTAACCATCTCGTGGCTGGAAGCTGCTGCTGCTGCCAAGAATTGCAACGGGCACAACAATTTCCCCTCAGTTGAAGATCAACTGGCCTGATGGCATCCTTTGAAAATGGGAAGCTTTGTGTACAAGCTATGCCCTTCTCGGGCGGACCAACAAACATTTGTTGAAACTACTCTTTATTAATGTCCTCAAATGCATCTCTCACCATGAAAGAGCCCTTTTCAGGGCTAATCAACCTTTTGCCCGGCAGTTTATCATTGCAGATACCCAATACCATGCCCTCAATACAATGCATGGTTCTTGTTTACAGCGCAAGTTGGTTTCAGTCATCATAATAGAGCATGGAGAATGCTTATGCCCCTTATTTAAAATGTAAACAAAGGGTCTACTCACCTTGAGCACCTTGTCGCCCTGCTCAAGGTTCCGGTCCTGCACTCAATAAAGCACTAAGTTCTCAGATGCTTGCGTGTTACTGTGTCACTGCCATCTTCAGCCGCTTCAGTGGCCTCCACATCCATTTCCACTGCAGCAGTGGGAACATTCGCCTGCTGGAAAGTGTAGTAAGCATGATCTTTCAGAAAGTGGGTATTCGTTACTCTGGCTATTTTGCAACCTTAAGTACTAAACATCTGTGGAAATGTTCTGCAGCTATTCAGTGGTCATTGATATCATGTATTACCATTTTAGCGCATGCACTTGCCCGCAGGCATTGCGTGTTTTATGATAAATTAATACCCCTTGTACTGCAAGGGCTGCAAACTGAGATTTTAGTTAAGCTTACCCGCTTTTGAATACTTTCTCCTGCGCTATATTCCCGTTTAACAAGGTTCCGCTAAAGGCACCCTTTCAGATATCAAACTCTGTCATGGTACCGCTCAGGAACCCGTGATACTGCGGCGGCAGAGTGCTTACCTGTTGATAGGTGAGACCAAAGACGCCACTGAAGCGTGTCATCCCAGTCAACTGTAGAACCCGGCCGCGGAAGCCAGGCAGCCAACCCCCTCCAGTGCCCCTGAAAATATACACCAATGTCAAAGAACAAATCACCCGCGCCATTCGACGGTCACTCACGTTTGTGCCTCTCTGGTGGCGGCGGCGTCACGGCGAGTCTCGTGCACCAGCCTGCGCCACCAAGCTTGCCACTACTGCGCAGGCACTTCATGGTTCAGCACGTCGCTGAGCTCTTGCCACAGCCGCCGCCGGTCGGTGACGCCGTGCCGCAGCTCGATGGCTTTCGCCACGAGCTGGGGATGTTCGTCCATAAAGGCGAGCACCAGCGCGCGCTGAGCCTCGGATAACGCCGATGAGCCGCTGCTGCTGTTGACTACTGGTACAGTTGACCTCCGCCACGATTGCGCTTGACTGAGCCAACAACTTCGAAAGTTGCGCCGTTTAGGTTTGTATAGTGGGGGAGATATGAAAACATTAACTGCTTGAAACGGGGTGGTACTTAGCGCCATTACGTACCGTCCCGCTAAATTTAGCTTTCTTTCAAAACAATAACGAGAAAAATACGTTTATATTGTGCCGTATTCCTTAATAAACGTTTGAAAACTTGTGAACACACATTTTGATAGTGATCAATAGTAGTTAAGCATTTTTCAACACGTTACAAACACTCTTCACTTTGCTATACGGTCCCCAAGTCCACGTCAAAATGATGACGCAAGGCTTCATTTCGCTCATTGGCTGTTCACTTCCCTTCGTCCTCGCGACCGCTGCGGACCGCCCACTTTTTGACGTCACCGACAGACCGCCTCCGTCCGGATTTGGAATTTGTATATAATTGCACCACTGAGTTGGCATACCGTACGCAAAAACGTATCACTCACGTCACGGAAAAACAAAAATATATTTACTAATTGCCTCACAAATAGGTGCGCTAAACCGAGACCCCCGTCCTACATGCGCCTGAATAAATTGGTCCTGCTGCACCTTTTCCATTTCGAGCCCCATATAATGACCGCGAACACTCTGTGCAGCCTTTGCACGTTGATCCTCGAATGCAGCATCTGCATCACATACCACAGCTTCGTGATAAAAAAAAAACATGTTGCACACAGTGGCTCTAGCAAATACAGACAGGGTCGTGCCTTTCCACCTGTCTGCCTTTTCTTTAGTTTCTCTTGTTTAATGCGACCAATATTCCTCGCTGCCTTTATAACTTTCAAGGGAAACACCAAGGTACCTAGTCGGTGTTTCCGTCTAGCACTCATACGCAAAATAGGCCGGTTTTGAAAGCCATCTTCCATGCCACAAATGCCACAACAAGAGGAATTTCTCCCAGTTTACTCGACTCCCTGTGAGGTTACAAAAATGCTTGACAACACGTATTGTTTCATCAAAACTTCCGTTGTCAGTACAACACACCGTATGTCATCTGCATATACCAGCAGCTTCACTTCTGCTGCTGCCAAGCTGAAACCACGTATTTTATCGTTTGCATTGATCGCCAGACACATCGCTTCATTATAAATACAAAACAAAAGTGGACTGAGGAGGCAGTCTTGACGCACAGAACGCATTACGTGTATGGGGGCCCCCAAAGACTTATTAACAATTAACCGTCTTGTCCAGTTTTGGTACGCCAAGGTCACTAACTTTAGTGCCGCATGTCACCAGACATGCGGCATTAAAGGATTCTCGATTATCTCGAATACAGGTGTCACCCGTTCTATCCTGGAATGTTGTCATGTGACGGGCACTGGAGTAGCTATGCTACAAATAGATTTTGAGAAACTTTTGATAAGGTTCCCCACGGTGTCTTTTGTGTGTGCTAAACGATCATATGTAGACCATGTTTTTAAGGATAGAGTTGCGATGGCGTATAGGTCGTACACTAAGTTATTTGTTAATAAAGTGGTCAGGGATCGTTAACAATTGCGGAAATCTCGGCGTCAAGGTTGCCCTCTTTCAGCATTACTTTTTGGTCTGTATGTTGAATCATTTTGCCGATTCATTATAAACAGTGATGGGATACGTGGCTTTAAATTGAAACCTAGCCTACGTTAGACATTTTTTAAATAGAATTATTGACTACCTGAAAGCTTGACCCCATTTAGCAAACCTGATTTCTCTTGTGTGGGCTTTATGCACCTATAAGGTGTTTTTTGTTGAACAATTGTTCCACCCTTATGTAACTGTTCCCGAGTGTCTCATATATTCGTTGTATACTACTGCTAGTACTCTGATGTTATAAAGATATGTTTTATATCGTCAAAAGTGTGACATACCCGTTCATAACATATTCGTTCAAGTTTTTTCTATTTTTGTACGTACATTGCCAGTATGTTTACGTTGCATCTTCCACTCCTGTAATAGCCCTAAACAGGGCTGGCAGTATTATCAAATGAATGAATGAATGAATGAATTAATTAATTAATTAATGAATGTATGATTGAATGAATGAATGAATGAATTACCACAAGTAGAGGTGCGTTTGCTGGCCTACGCCGATGGCGTTGCCACAATTTGTGGAATATGAGAGCATACTGCATGTTGTTGAAACGGTCAAGTATTTTTGTGCTGCCAGTGGAAGTACTGTGAACTGGGAAAAGTGTCTCGGATTCTGGCACGGTGAGTGGCCGTCTACCCCAGACACTTTCGCCAACTTAAGTTTTCTTACCACTCCTCTTAGGTATTTGGGAGTACCCCTGGACAATTATATTTACAGTGAATCACACTGCAATGAGGAAATTGATAAACTACGAGAAAAAGACAAAAACTGTAATGGCTGGAACCTGTCAGTTTTTGCTAAGGCTACAGTATTCAACCTATTTTTCATGAGTAAATTGTGGTACGTCATGCAAGTAATACACTGTTCGAGAATAAATGTCCAAACTCAGCCACATCTTCGCAATGTATATTTGGGGCTCCACATGAAAGCGAACTAGCAGAACAAATTTGTTTATGCGAGTCCATGATGGTGGGCTTCGTTTAAGCCATTTGTTTTTGCGACAAATAGTCAGCCAACTTATGTTTTCAAGGGATGTAGAACATCCCTTCCTGCGGACAGTCTACCAGCTGAGGTTACGATATGCGTCACCTGAATTCATTGTTACGACTGAGCAAGTTAACGGAAGCTTTCGCAGTTTTCTAAAAAAAGTTATGTCAGAACGCTTTTTCTTTAGTCGATTTTCAATGAGCTATTTCACTAAGTTAAATAAAAAAAAGTTGTACAGAGACTTGTGTGAAATGGTGTTGCTCATGCCACTCCATAGAACTCAATATAATGCATTAAGAGGAAAAGACGTACTTAAGCGAGTTAACAAGATGCTCGTACCACCAGGTGTTAAAACGTTCTTCTTTCGCTTGCATACTGGCCTCTGACAGTGATAACTTAGATGGCTGAAAGAGGTTTTTATCTACCCTGGGGTGTTCAGTGTGAAATATGTAAACGGGACGAAACAATTGAGCACGTATTCCTAGACTGTTGGGACGCAGTGTTCACGTGGGATATTTTACAGCGGACCCTTAAGAAAGATTTCCCCTGAACCTTCAAGGAATCCGGTTTTTGGACATTGACAGTGATGACGATGTACCCTATGACTTAATTATGAGCTTTGTACTGCTCATGATGATGTATGGTGTTTTTTGGCGCAATGGCCATTTGATGGCCAAAGAGCGCCAGTTCATGGGACAAGGAATGTGGACGATAATTGTGATTAGCGGCTGTATAAGGGCCATAAAATTCCTCGCGGTAAGGCGGGTAAAAACATACAAGTAATAAAATCATGACCATGCCATGAAAGGTGTGTGAGGTGCGAATAGATGAGCAAAGTTGGTGATAATAAAAGATGATGGTGAATATGTATGGCATTAGCACAAGTGCTTCACTCGTTCATACCCTTGCATCCAAGGGCCGTGAGGCAAGTGCTTTCTTGTGTAGCCACCGCAGCGAAAACCTCTAAGGAGAGGTCGTGCTACGGAATGCCCGGGTATATGATATGAAAACTATGAATTTCTTTTAAAAACGCTAGCAATGATTTATAACTAAAAAGCGGTTCCCTACCGACGAACATTGCAGGGTGTAAAGGTATATGTTGTCGGTAGGGTAATGGAAAGAGTTGTTTTCTTATAGTGTCCAATTGTT
The DNA here is from genome assembly GCF_043290135.1 of Rhipicephalus microplus. NCBI lineage: Eukaryota > Metazoa > Arthropoda > Arachnida > Ixodida > Ixodidae > Rhipicephalus > Rhipicephalus microplus. The sequence continues at coordinate 107,954,919 of NC_134710.1, read as the reverse complement.
TGCACTGAATTAAAATGTGAAGAACTGTTAGTGCTTCACCACATCTGTCACACTATGGTGGGTCGCCACCGGACAAAAGATATGAGTGTGTCGTGTATGTGTGTCGTATCCTGAGTCTCGTTAGTATTACCTCTGTATGACGCGATTTTGATACTGGCAGCCAATGACCAAGGTGTGGCTTAATAATGTGTAGTTTGTTTTGTGTGTGTGTATCCCACTTGCTCTGCCAGTAGTCCCTGAGGTTTCGTTTGAGAGACGGCTTAAGATCAAGGGCCGGGATTAATATGGGTGTAGAGGCAGTGCTTTCGTGGACGGATGCAGCGAGCTAATCCGCCCTCACGTTGCCTTCGATCTCACGGTGCCCTGGCACCCAGCACACTACAACATGTTGTTTGAGTGTGTAGAGTGTGCAAAAAATAGAGTAAAGTGAGACAAAGACCGGGTTTTTTTTGTTTTTTAAGACTGTGCAGAGCCGTTACCACACTGAGGGAGTCTGTATGAATTACTGCTTTTTGTATTTGTAATTGTTTGATGTGTTTAGCTGCCACAAGTATCGCGTAAGCTTCTGCTGTGAAGATACTTGTGCCTGGATGTAGAGGGCAAGCATCCGAAAAGGATGGGCCGACAGCAGCGTAAGACACAGAGGAGTTGGACTTGGAGGCATCTGTAAAGAACTCAGGACGTGTGTATTTGTGTTGAAGTTCCAGGAAGTATGTTCGGATATGGGCAATAGGCGCATGTTTTGTAACTTCTAGAAAGGACACATCGCAGTCTATAGTCTGCCATTGCCACGGTGGCGGACATGCTACAGGAGCCATTAAACTGTGTTCAAGTGAGACTCCAGTTTCCTCAGCTAGACTTTTCAGGCAAACTGAGAAGGGCTGCCTCATCGAAGGCCTGTTTTGAAACAGAATTGAGCTCGACAAATCAATAAGAGTAGAGTATGAGGGGTGCTTCTTATCCGCTTTCACCTTAAGGAAATAAACAAAGGACATGTAAGTCCTCTGCAGATGAAGCGACCACTCATTTGACTCAACATAAAGGCTTTCTATGGGGCTGGTGCGAAAAGCACCCGTAGAAAGGCGGATGCCCAAATGGTGCACGGGGTCCAGCATCTTCAAAGCACTTTGAGTTGCAGACTGATAAACAACGGCCCCATAATCTAAGCGCGTGCGAACGAGGCTTCGATACAGATTCATGAGGCATTGCCTGTCACTACCCCAAGAAGTACGTGACAACACTTTTTATAACATTCGAGGCTTTTAAACATTTTGTTTTTAAATACTTTATGTGTGGTACGAAGGTCAACTTGTTGTCCAAGATTAAGCCTAAGAATTTATGCTCGGCTTTGACGGACAGACGTTGCCCGTTCAGTCGAATGTCAGGTTCCGAGTGCATGCCTCTTTTTCGAGAGAACAAGACACACAGGCTTTTTTGTGGGTTAAGTCGAAATCCGTTTTCATCTGCCCATTTGGAGACCTTTTTTAAACCCAGCTGAACCTGCCGCTCACACATTGCCAAGTTGCATGACTTGAAGCCAAGCTGAACGTCGTCGACATATGTACAATAGAACATATTGTGGGGAATGGACAAGTACAAAGAATTCATTTTGTGCAACTGAGCACACCACCTTGTGGCACGCCTGTTTCCTGGACAAATGTTTGGGAGAGAACACTGCCCACACGGACACGGAATGTCCGGTTTGACAGGTAACTTTCGATTATATGAAACATTCTTCCGCGCACACCAAGGTGGGACAGGTCTCTTAGAATTCCAAAACGCCATGTTGTATCATAAGCCTTTTCGATATCGAGGAATACAGAGAGAAAATATTGTTTATGGACGAAGGCGTCTCTGATCTGTGCCTCGATACGAACAAGGTGGTCTGTGGTGGATCTACTTTCTCGAAACCCGCACTGAAATGGGTCGAGCAAATTGTTTGTTTCAAGGATATGTACAAGTCGGCAGTTTATAATTTTTTCGAAGACTTTGCACAAGCAGCTTGTAAGTGCAATAGGCCTATAACTTGAAGCTAAGAAGGGTCCTTGCCCTCTTTCAAAATGGGAATAATAATAGCCTCTTTCCAGGAGGTAGGAATAGTGCCAGAAAACCAGATAGCATTGTACAAACAAAGTAAGGTTTTTGGTGTTTCGGCTGGTAGGTTTTTTAACATTTCATACACCACACGGTCAGAACCTGGGGCAGAAGTACTGCAGGAGTTTAGAGATGTTCGGAGCTCAGCTAGACTGAAAGCTTGGTTATATGCCTCGTATCTAGCGGATTTGTGTTCTAGTTTCAGCTTTTCTATTCTTGTTCTGTATTTTTGGAAAGTGTCAGTATAGTGGGACGAGCTGGATACCCGTTCAAAGTGTGCACTGAGGAAGTTTGCTTGATCTTCCAAGGTATCACCCTGAGTGTTTACGAGTGGAAGTGTGTGTACTTGTTTTCCTGCTATCCTACCGACCGTGTTCCAGACTTTGGCCTCTTGTGTATATGAATTTATCCCTGATAAAAACTTGTGCCAACTTTCTCTTCTGGCCTGCCGACGCGTTCTCCTGCCTCGAGATTTTATTTTCTTAAAGCTCTCAAGGCTTTCCACTGTCGGCGAGTTCCGCAGCAACCTTCATGCCCTGTTCTGTTCCTTTCGCGCATTCTGACACTCAGTGTTCCACCACGGGACGTGTCGTTTGCCGGGCAGTCCAGATGTTTGTGGAATGCACTTGGCTGCTGCGTCAGTAAGAAAAGCCGTGAAGTACTGCACAGCTTCATCTATGCGTAATCCGCATATGTCAGTCCAATTTAAGTGAGTAAGCTTTTGAAATTGTTCCCAGTCGGCTTTGTTTACCAGCCATTTGGGAACATGTGGAGGACATTCATATATTATTGGTGTACTCAAAACTAAAGGAAAATGGTCACTTCCGTATGGATTATTTATGACTTTCCACTGAAGTAATGGTACAAGTGAAGGAGATGCGATACTGAGGTCTATGGAAGAGTAAGTTTTGTTGGCAAGGTCATAGTATGTTGCCTCTTTCCTATTCAACAGACAAGCACCTGATGAAATGAGGAATTGTTCAATGAGACGACTTCGTGCATCACAGCGAGAGTCACCCCACAGGCCATTATGTGCGTTCAGGTCCCCAAGGACCAGATAAGGTTCAGGTAGTTCGTCTATTAAAGACTGGAATTGAAGTTTTTCAAGACGGTGGTGCGGAGGTATGTACAGAGAGCAGACAGTGACAAGTTTGTTTAGAATAACTGCTCGTACAGCCACCGCCTCGAGGGAAGTTTTAAGGGGTAATTGGGTGCATGCTATACCTTGACTAACTATAACCGCTACACCACCGGATGGTGGCATGGCATCATCTCTATCCTTTCGGAAGATTACATAGTTACGTAAAAAGTTTGTGTTTGTTCGTTTTAGGTGCGTCTCTTGTACACACAGCACTTTTGGATTGTATTCATGGAGGAGTTCTTGTAAGTCATCGAGGTTTCGAAGAAGGCCTCGGATGTTCCACTGTAATATTACTGTCTGCATATTTAAACAAGAGGGATGCTGCTGTGTGTAAAAAGAGTATCCTGTGTTGGAGTGAGCTCGTTAATTCAGGTGGCAGGACGGTCGTCCGGCCCCGTTATTGATTTCTTGTTTTTCTTGGCGCGCTCCAAGGAGGCGCGCCGCTCTTTCGGTACCAAGGGTACCGTTGTATCCATTGCCTCCTCAGAGGCACTGGATGCCCGCACATGCGAGCTGGTGGTTTGGATTTTAGGCCTCGCCTGGTGAGGTGAGGCCTTGAGACCAGAGGACCCTGGAGTCTCCGGCCTCAATTTGCTTGGAGGCGGAGTAGACTGAACTACTGCCGCCTTGGGGGCAGGCGCCACAGCCGACGGCTCGCTCTGCGCTGGCCGAAGGGGTGGCGAGGGCTGGTGTGGCGTTGCCCCCTGACGCGCCGCATCAGCATATGTTGTGCCGTAAAATGGCGACACTCTTCGTCTTGCTTCTTTGAATGTGATATTTTCTTTGACTTTAAGAGTGATTATTTCTTTTTCTTTTTTCCAAAATGAGCAAGACCGTGATATGCGGCATGATTTCCGCCACAGTTCACACAGTGTGATGGCTCTTCGCAATTGTCAGAATTGTGGCCTGACACTCCACATTGTGCACAAGTTTGGTGACCACGACCGCTTTGTGAGCCGTGTCCATACTTCTGGCATTTAAAACAACGACGTGGGTTAGGTATGTATGGTCTGATCAACGTCTTCGTGTACCCTGTTTGAATACTTTCTGGCAGATTACTGGAAGCGAATGTGAGTATTAGGTGTTTCGTTGGTGTTACCTTGTTGTCTCTTCTAATGATGATCCTTTGTACATTGGTCACATTCTGACTTTTCCACCCCTCCAGAAGTTCCTCTTCAGTCAAGCCGAGCAAATCAGCATCAGATACTACTCCATGGGTTGTGTTCATAGATCTGTGTGGCGTTACAGTGATGGGAGTGTCACCAAAAGTTGAAAGGTTCAGTAGCTTTTCAAACTGTTCTTTTTCGCGAATTTCAAGGAGGAGGTGTCTGCTGGCCATTTTGGTAACTTTGTACCCGGCTCCAAGAGTTTCTGTGAGACATCTGGCTACTACAAAGGGGGACACAGTTCTGGCTTGCTTGCTGGTTATCTCACTATGTATAACATGAAAATGGGGGAAGTTTTCACTTGATCTGTTAAAAAAGCCTAAGTCTTCGGTGCGTACGCGCTTTAAGGCAGTACGATCACTTAATAAAGGAAATGCTCTATGCATGCCAGTTTAATTTTCTTCAGAAGCGTTGGCGGCCACCCACCACGGAGCCAAACGAGGGGACGCTACATGTTTGCGGATGCTAAAATCTGCAGATGCCAGCCGTACAACGCTACTATAACCCAATGCGCCTAGACCAAGGTAGGCTATTTGCACAGGGTTAACCCTAGCCGCCAGGAAGTTTGGAAGTAAACGGAAGAGAGTAGAAGAGAGGACAGGTAAATAGTAAGAGATAAAGACGAAGATGTAGGGAGAGAGAGATAGGAAAAGGCGACTGCCGATTTCCCCTGGGTGGGTCAGCCCAGGGGTGCCGTCTACGTGAAGCCGGGGCCAAAGGGGTGTGTTGCCTCTGCCGGGGGGCCTTAAAGGTCCAATCACCCAGCGTCGGCTCAACCCCCAGGATCCCCTTTTCCCCGGACACGGCAAAGCCAGGCACAGCTAGGCGTGGGAGGGAGTAGAAACTCCCCCGTTAGCTCGGGTCCGTGGTGTCGCTACACACCAAACGCCTACTTGCGCAAGCGCCCCTGCGGGGTTTGTACTGCTCAGTGTGGAGATGTCGTATGGCAGTGTGAAATGTAGATGTTGATGCTCGGTCAACGAGTCGATATTTCAAGGATAGTCTTCAGAGATTTGGTGAAGAACAGAAGTCTCACCCATGTGCCAGGATAGTTGTCGCAGGTAGACTTATTGTTAAAACAGCGCCACTTTTAGAGCAACGTTCTGTAAGACAAGAGAACGTTTTTTAACGTTTAATTTTCTTTTGCGCTGTTATAATGTTTCGTTGATGTGTTTATATTGAAACTGGTAATAAAAAAAAAGCTAGCGTGGACGAGCAGTCTAAGGCGCTGGTTTAACGTACCAGTATCTTGGGGGGCGTGGGTTCCAATCCCACTGCTGCCAGACGTATTTTATATATGCTTTTTTGCCTGCAGACTTGCGTGTTGTCAACTGTCAACTGTGCCTACATGACGGTAGCATGGCCGAGTCCACTCTGCTTTCTCAGCAATGGTGAATTATCAATCCATTGAAATATCTCAGAACAACTTCTTAAATGTAGTAAACCGCGCTTTGCAGAGAAAGAGATAGAAAAAATAAAATGAGGAAAAGGCAGTGAGCTTCACCAGAAATCGGGGCATGCACTTTGCTGCCCTGCACTGAGAGAAAGGGGGATGGGGAAGAAAGATAAGAAAGAAAGCGAAGATCATAATAAAAGTGCGAAAAAGAAAACATGAGGAAAAGGCAGGGAGGTTAACCAGAAATTGGGGCATCCGGTATGCTACCCTGCGCTGAGAAAATGGGGAAAATAGAGGAGAAAGAAAGTGATTAGCAAATTAGATTGATATGTGGGATATAACGCCCCCAAACTACCATATGATTATGAGAGACGCCGTAGTGGAGGGCTCCGAAAATTGTGACCACCTCGGGTTCTTTAACGTGCACCCAAATCTGAGCACACGGGCGTACAACATTTCCGCCGACATCGGAGCCGGGATTTGATCCCGTGACCTGCGGGTCAGCAGCGGAGTACTTTAGCCACTAGACCACCGCGGCGGGGCGTTGCGCAAGGAAGTTCGCGTCACCTGGCGGATGAGTCAATGACGTTTTAAGGGGCCTCGCATGATTTGAATCCGCCGCTATATTGCAATGCACGCCCTTGCACCTGGTTGGTGAAAGCGAAACCACGTGATCTGCCGGAACAGTTAATCACACATACCTGCTCGGATTTCTCTATGGCGCCAAACGTTACTTCTATACTACTTCTGATAAGCTGGCTTTCCTGTAATGGCACTCCAAATTTTGCCTTTACCCTACGTTGCTTCCGCCACATTCTGAAGCTTCTATGACCGTACGGCTTGTGCTGGGTACCGCATTTTTACAGGCGCCACTGCTGGAAACTGGGTGTGGCAAGCCGGTTCTGTTTTCGGCCGCATGCATACGTCCTGAAAGCAAAAGTAGTTCTTCGTTATCATGACAATGATTTGTGAGGACTGTCTGAAAAAAATAGCAAATCTGAGAATGTTTCGTAGCAGTCGTTCAGAAAAGAAAAGATGATGACAATGCAGCCAGGCTGAAGGTCACATCTTTTGAAAATATTGCCACAGAGATTGCTCTTACGAATCATTTTACGAAGAGAACCAACGGGACGCTATGTAAGCGTCTACAGTGCCTCGCAGCCAATGGGATGCTATGTAAGCGTCTACAGTGCCTCGCAACCAACGAGGCGCTGTGTGGGCGTCTACAGTGCCTCGCAACCAACGATACGCTATGTGGGCGTCTACAGTGCTTCGTGCGTGCTCACGCATCTTGGCGCAAAGTAGCGCATGCCTCTGGTGCACGAGCCGGGAAGACTGACCTAGTTGTTGTTCAGAAAGAGACACGTAGGTGGAACGCTTTCAGCAGACTCTTCTTTGGGCTACTTTTCTGGGCACAAGTTCGCCCTCAATAGATCATTGTGTGTGTGTTCCTCCTCTTGTATTACGCAACATTCTGGTGGAGGTGATGGGTATGATTGGAAGTCCCTTTAGCGCAAGAGAAAGAAGCCCTGATCCCCAGCGATTGGAGCCTGGCGAACTTACTCCAGTACACCAGCGTTCAAGCCGCCGCCTCCGAGGTGAGTTACCTGAATTCGGACCACTCCTCACTGCTCCAGCAACACAGGAAGCGGTAACCACCAATCTCAGAGAAATGGCCAATCTATCTTCCATATCTGAACTCATCGTGTCTCCCCCGTGCTTACCTGAACCCTTCCATGGTGACGCGCACGAAGATGTGGAAGACTGGCTGGAGCATTTCGAGCGGGTCGCAAGGACCAATGCTTGGGTTGAGGCGAGGAAATTGGGCCACGTGTATTTTGAGTTGGAGGATGGAGCGAGAATATTGGCACTTGGCGGCTAGTTAGGGCGAGCGCAAGCCATGGCTGCCTACGAGAATGGAAGTAGATGTTCTGGGGCAGCGCGTGCTCTGGCTAGTTGCTGTTGATTATTGAAGCAGCCATCTTGCCAGTTTTCGGTGCGTCTCCCCACCGGCTCAGTTTTTCCAAGTTGAAGAACTTTTGTAGCACGTGGCAACTGGTGGAGCTGCTGGGTAACCCCCAGCCGATCTTCTAAATGCCTCCAGATAGCCCTGTACCTGCAGTGACAACACCTGTTCACCTCTCAAGCCGAAGACTCCGAGGACTACCTCCTGAGCGTGGACCTCTTCCCGAGATGACGTCTGTCACACACCCGAACACTAGGGAAGGCGCTGCAGCCTCCAACGCACAGAAAAGCGCTGCAACCACACCTCATACGCTGTGGAAGCCACGTGTGCCGAAGGTATTCCACGGTTCCGTCTTGCAGGATGTCGAAGACTGGCTGGCTCAGTTCGAACAGGTCTCGGATTACAATGGTTGGACCGACTTCGACAAGATGAGGAACGTGTATTTCAGCTTGGAGGACGGCGCTCGTACTTGGTACGAAAACCGGGAGCTTTTTCCCTCGTGGAGCGTCTTTCGTCGATACTTGCTGGCAAGTTGGGCCAATCCCGATCGCCGTGAACGAGCCGAGCGAGCAATTCAGTCGCACCTCCGAATGCCGAATGAAAGTGCCATGATGTACGTCGAGGACATGACGAGCCTCTTTCGTCGAGCCGACCCCGACATGACGCAAGAAAAGAAGGTCCGTCATTTAATGCAAGGAGTGAAGGAGCAGCTTTTCACTGGCCTCATTAGCTGTCCCCCAAAGACCGTGGCGGACTTTTTGACCGAAGCCACAACCATGGAGCAAGTGCTGCAGCAGCGCTCTACTGTGTACGACCGGCAAGTGAGTGCCGCTTCGTCAATAGGTCAGATGGAAGGTGCGGCAAGCAACATTAACATCGAGTCTCTCTGCGACCTCATTCGATCGGTGGTGCGCGACGAACTACAGACGATTCAGTGCCAGTTCCAACCTACTGCAGGGTGTATGTGCAGCCTTGTCAGAAACGAAGTACGACAGGCTCTCCAAGTGCCGCCTTCCAGCTATGTCCCGCCTGTCCCGAGGGAGCCACATCGTGCATCATACGCAGAAGCTGTCAGCCGATATATTCCTGCTTCACCGCGCTTCGTTAATCCTATGCCTCAGGATGCACTTCCTTCGCTTCAGGTGCTCCTCAAAGGTGGCAGAAAACACGACAACATCATCCTTCCTTCGCTGTAGCCAATTCAGCACTTAGAAAATCGACAGCCGCTTCCCGGAAAATCCGACGTATGGCGCACCGGAAAGACGACCACTGTGTTATCGCTGTGGTGAAGCTGAACATGTGTACCGGGAATGTCCCGATTGTCGCCTCGGACTACAGGGTTTTGCCGTCGATGCACCAAGGCCAAGATTCGGCGAAAGACCGAGAGCTATTGAAGATTACCTCTCACAGCAGCGCATGCCACTGCGGTGGCAGTCGCGGTCCCCATCCCCAAGGCGATCTTCTCCAAATTGTCGGAGCCTCCCAGGGGCGGCGCCGGCGTGCTCGCCAAGCCCTAGGCGGGAAAACTAACGACATCGACCTTTGGGAGCGAGGCCGCTGACACTCGACGCAAGCAAGGCCGCCCACCGACGCAAGCACGGACACGGAGCGATTCCCCGACAGCAGTGACGAAAGCCAGAAGCAGATTTTCTTTGGATATACATGTGGTAGTCGACGGTCACCACGACGTTAGTGCATTATTGGACACAGGCGCGGACCACTCGATCGTAAGTGGGAAACTAGCAGCGCACATAAAGAAAGTTGTTACGCCTTGGTACGATGCACAAATTCGTACTGCTGGCGGGCACGTAGTCACCTCAATCGGCATGTGCACTATCAGAGTGAGCATTCGGGGATGTACGTTTCTCGCCAGCTGCCTCATACTTCGTGACTGTTCCCGAAACCTAATCCTGGGAGTCGACTTTTTGCGGGAGCACGGCGCTATTATTGATCTTCGAGAGCGTACCGTAAAATTTTCGACAGCTGGATCCTCCGACAAATCTGACGACATCTGTTACAGCACGTTTTGCGTTTCTGCCGACAGCATCACATTGCCTCCGCGTTCAAGCGTCCTAGTTGATGTGGTGTCTGACAATTGTTACGGGATGGCCGGTGAGGTTGTCGCCGAAGGCAACTTGACGCTTTTGTTCGCGCTAGATGTCTGCGCTGCACGCAGCCTCGTCACGCTTTATGACAAACACTCTGCCCTACTTGTGACTAATTTCGTTAACGAGTACCGGCCCCTGTTTCGTGACACTGCCATCGCTTTCGCCTACCCTATGGCAGACGTTTCTGAATGATTCGCATCTGCATCAGCCGACGATGGGCTTCGACCGACACCAAGCGACGTGACTTCACTACTTGCAAAAGTTGATGTCAACTTGGCCCTCTCGGAACAACAACAGACTGAGCTTCGTGAACTGCTATATCAATTTAAGGAGTGCTTAGTGTCCATCTCGAAGGTTTGTCAGACACTGATCACCAAACACCGAATAATTACGTATCACGACGACTCGCCCATAAAACAACACCCTTACCGCGTTTCGGCAAAGGAACGTGACGTGCTAAATGCTCAACTCGAAGAGATGTTGCAAGATGACATTATCCAACTTTTAAAGAGTGCCTGGTCATCTCCGGTCGTGATCGTGAGGAAAAAAGATGGATCAGTGCGCTTCTGCGTGGACTACAGGAAACTTAACAGCGTGACTAAAAGAGACGTCTATCCACTGCCCCGCATCAACGATTCCCTCAACAGACTGCGGCGGGCCAAGTATTTTTTATCGATAGACTTGAAAAGTGGCTACTGGTAGATCGATGTTGATAAATGAGATCATTAAAAAACCGCCTTCGTTACACTGGATGGCCTATATGAATTCAAAGTTCTTCCCTTCGGCCTCTGTTCTGCATCTGCTACATTCCAGAGAATGATGGACACTGTTCTTACCGGTCTAAAGGGGCACACGTGCCTAGTTTATCTGGATGATGTTGTCCTGTTTTCTGCCACCTTTGAGGAGCACTTGAAGCGTCTGCAGAACGTGCTGGAAGTGCTCCGCTCTGCTAACCTGACACTGGAGCCAGAAAAATGCCACTTAGGTTACAAAAAACTTAAGTTTCTCGGCCATGTTGTCAGTGCGGATGGTATTCGACCACACCCTGACAAAAGTACTGCCGTGGCCTCGTTTCCTGTTCCACGTGATAAAAAGGCAGTACGTCACTTTCTAGGGCCCTGCGCGTACTATCGCCACTTTATAGCCAATGTTTTTTAGGATTGCCGAACCGCTCACTCGACTCACTCGTGAAGATGTACCATCCGTCTGGAAGGAAGAGCAGGACGCAGCTTTCCCTGAACTATGGGAGCGTTTGCAGACATCACCAGTCCTCGCTCACTTGGCCAAGACGCTGATACTGAAATTCATATTGACGCTAGCAACGTGGGTCTTGGTGCTGTCCTTGTACAACCACAAGAGGCCACAAAGCGAGTGATGGTGTACGCTAGCCGCACTCTTCCCCGCGCCGAGGTCAACTACTACTCCACGTCAGAGAAAGAGTGCCTCACTGTTGTATGGGCCACGATGAAATTTAGGCCTTACCTTTATGGACGCCACTTCAAGGTAGTGACCGACCGTCTTTCGTTGTGCTGGTTAACAGAATTACGGGACCCGTGTGGGCGACTGGCACGATGGAGTCTTCGTCTGCAGGAATACGATTTCACGATCTCTTACAAATCGGGCCGCAAGCACGAAGACGCTGATTAATTATTCCGTGCACCTGTCGAAGTTTGTGGCCACGACACCGAGGATGATGGTGGTTTCCTTGGGGCCCTTACTACAACAGATCTGATTACACGACAGCGCGCGGACGATTTAATTCGCGCAGATATCGAAAACCTTGAAGGATGCAACTCTCCCATACCTTTCTCGAAGTCTGTCGTCGTTCTGTTTGCGAGAGGGGGTCCTGTATAAGAAAAACTCCAACGGCAATGACAGAATATATCTTCTAGTTATGCCAACTACATGCGTGACGACATTCTTCTTGCCTGCCAGGATGAGCCCACATCTGGTCACTTAGGTTCTTCTCGAACTTTCGCTCGAGTTCGACAAGCATACTACTGGCCTAAGCTTTCTGCATCCATTAAGCGATACGTGAAAAAGCTCCCGGGAATGTCAACGCCACAAATCCCCGCCACTGAAGCCCGCGGGGCTTCTTCAACCAATAGAACCACCCAGAGCGCCATTTGATCAAATATGAATTGATTTACTGGGGCCCTTTCCACTATCATCTGCCAGCAACAAGTGGATCGTAGTAACCGCCGGCTATTTGATGAACTACGCCAAAACAAAGGAACTACAACGCGCTACGGCTTCTGACGTCGCCCAATTCTTTATGGACCAGATCGTTCTTCGACATGGCGCCCCGTCGTGCGTAATCACAGACAGAGGAACAGCATTCACGGCCCAGCTCATTCATGACGTATTCAAGCTTACCTACACGAGCCATCGCAAGACCATGGCATATCATCCGGAGAGCAACGGCTTGACAGAGCGAGTCAACAAGACCATCGCTGACATGTTATGCATGTACGTAGATGTCCAGCATAAGACCTGGGACCAGGTGCTACCGTACGTCACATTCGCGTTCAGTGCTGCCGTCTAGGAAACTACGCGATTCACGCGTTTCCGTCTTGTCTATGGACGTGAGGTCCAGACCATGCTGGATGTGATGCTTCCACACAATTGTGACGCTTTTATCACTCCTGACGCTGTGCAGCTTGCCCAGTACGTTGAAGAAGCACGCCAGTTAGCACGCCTACACATTACGCACCAGCAGAGTACAGACGCATGCCGCTACAACGCTCGCCATTGACAAGTTGAATACCATCCATGCGATCAAGTTTGGGTGTGGACTCCACTCCGACGCCAGGGATTGTCAGAAAAACTGCTCAGTCGCTACTTCGGACCATACAAAGTGGGGCGACGCGTGAGCGATGTTAACTACGAGGTAGTCCCGGATGGCGCCTTCTCGCCACGGTGGCGAAGGCACTCCTCGGAGATTGTGCACGTTGTTGCGACCGGGGTTTGCAGGCACCGGAGGTCCGGAATGAAGTTGTTGAGGCAGGGGGAAGAGAGACTTGAAGAGGGTTTATTTACATTATATACAAGGTGACCTCTCGTACATGACGAGCTCTTTATTACATGGCGAGCTCTCGAATCTGGCGTTTCTCTACATGGCGCTCCCTCGAAGGAGCCGTGTGGCTCATTATAAATGGTATATGCTCCCCAGATCTCCAGATCAGGGAACACATGCAGATGGTATTGTCCAATCACAGATCACACACAACTTGCGAGGGGGACGAGCATGCACGGCCAACGTGCACGTCCAATATTGAGGTGTGACTCTGCAGTCCAAGGTGGTGCCAGTGGGGCTATTCCTCGTCGTGTGTGTGCCGTTGGTCAAGGGGCCCAAGCTCATGACAGCATACTTCAAAGGGTCCGCCGAACTGCTCGCTTAATTATCGGGGCGATTTGTGGCGGCCGCGGCTGTCTCTTCCAAGGAAGATGCTGTATTCGTTGTCCCCTCTCGAACGGCTTAGGGCGTCGTGGCGACACGACGTCTTGCCCTCCGGCTAGGAGGGACAATGCCTGGCGGTCATAGGCAGCTGGCCGGTCGGCTACTTGTTTGAAGATACAAAGAGCGCCGCTCCCTCGTCAGCTCGGGCGCCAGTCCCAACAACGTAGTGTGACTGAAACCGCACTTCACGCGGTGGTGCGACTGCGCATGAACCTGATCGCTGTTTTTGTGTATGCGCGTATTTTTTGTTGGTTCGCCCCGACTTTGCTTTTGTACTTTCCGAGCATCAGAGTGATGCCCCCCCCTTTTTTTTCAGAGGGGGAATAATGGCTTGCCATGGCTTGCGCTCGCCCCTAGTTAGGGCGAGCGCAAGCCATGGCTGCCCACGAGAATAGAAGACGATGTTCTGGGGCAGCGCGTGCTCTAGCTAGTTGTTTTTGAATATTGAAGCAGCTATCTTGCCAGTTTTTGGTGCGTCTCCCCGCCGGCTCAGTTCTTCCAAGTTGAAGACCTTTTGAAGCACGTGACAATATGGTTCGAGAACCATGAAGGGGCAATAGCGACTTGGGAAGACTTGCGGCAGCATTTGCGTGCTGCGTATGCCAGCACAGTTCGCCTGGAAAGGGCAGAAAATGCCCTTCAATCAAGAAACCAACGCACGAACGAGTTTCAGAATGTATACCGAGAACATGTCCTGCCTCTTCAAACGTGCCGATCCGGTCATGACCGAAGAAAAGAAAGTGCGCCATTTGATGCGTGGAGTCAAACAGGAGTTATTTGCAGGCCTGGTTCCGTTCCACGTACCGTTGCTGAATTCCGCACAGAAGCCACGACCACAGAAAGAGCACTGCAGCAGCGTGTCCATCACTATACAATAGAGATGCCGGTAGTGAGCCCGCGGACGTCTATTTGCCAAAGCGAGACAACAGTAAGGAGACACTGAAGGAGTTGGTGCGTTCCATTGTAAAAGAGGAGCTTCGAAACATTCTGCAACCGCAAGTCATGCCGACAGTTTCATCCCTCACATCGGACATCCATGATGAAGTTCGGCACGCCATTCTTCAGCCGGAACTGGAAGTGCAACCTCTTCGACTTCAACAACCACTGCTGGAACGCCATGTACCAACGTACGCAGACGCTTTACGCCAACCTGCCGTCCACAATGCCTTGTTCGCGACTCCCGGTGCGTATGGTGGTGAGTGGACGGCACGCACTGTATGATCGTGAAGACTTGCCGCTGCGCCCGTTTCATTTCACGCTGATAGTATAGAATTTTAGTTGGGCGTACGTAATGAGCCTACGTACTTGGCACGATACGTTGCGTACGCTGCATGCGAAGCGCTCAACGGCACTTCTAGTTCACCATTTCCGGAGCCCTCCACTACGGCGTCTCTCATAATCATATAGTGGTTTTGGGACGTTAAACCCCACAAATCAATCATCACTTCTAGTTCACCACATCCTTCCTCCATGGTTAAGCGTATTTACCATACCAAGATACGTTTGGTTCAACTAGACGTATGTTCTTAGAAATAAAACAGCTTTTGGGTGTTTGTTGGCGCCCTCGTGCGGTAGTAGCGCAACATCGTCCCTCAAAGTAAAATATACTCTGTTCAGGCCGGCTTTGTTGCTCTCTGCGTTCGACGCCATCGCTGCCGTTTTGCTATCTGGTTCCTATATCAATCAAGACATCGCGAGAGCGTACGCAAGCGGCGTTTTCTTTCGGGCGTACGCGTGCATCTCTGGAATCAATGCGTTACGTACTGCACATGCGCAGTTCTCTGCCGTGGCAGTGCTGCGTACGTGGGCTCGTTATATACGCCCAACTAAAAGTGTCTACTGTCTAGTACGAGCGACAGCTTCCAAAGCCTGCAGGCTGCATGGTACGCCACAAGCAAATATGAAGCGTGCAGGCCTGCTCCTTAGGTAAAAGAAAAGGAAGAGGGTGGTCGGCTGCTTACCCAAAAGTAGCGGAATCAATCTGGTCCCGTCGGTCGCATTTCGATGGAAACAAAATGCATGAAGCTCATATACTCTTCAATGTAATTGTGCGTTAAATAACGCCACATTCACACATTTTCGAAAAAATATATTACGGATGCCTCATAGCCACATCACAACGCGCATTTGAAGCGGGACTAGAATGCCGTATCGGCTTATTCGCTTCAACACTGTTCTTTCTCGCTATCATTCGTTATCACACAAAGCCGTACGCGAGCCAGATGTCTGAATGTGATGTAAAGATAAGGGGATTGCCGCGTACGGCCCCCAGACTGTCTGCAGCACGACAGTAGCCAGCCATGTGGCTGGCTACTGTCGTGAAGTGATTTCATTTTGGGGTTATATCACCTTAGATCAGAAAAAAAACCATTGCTAGGCTATCATTTGGCCCAACCGAAGATACTAAAAAGCGGGATCACAACTTCATGCATCAAATAATTGATATGTGGGGTTTAACGTCCCGAAACCACCATATGATTATAACAGACGCCGTAGTAGAGGGCTCCGGAAATTTCGGCCACCTGTGGTTTTTTAACGTGCACCCAAATCTGAGCAGACGGGCCTACAGCGTTTTCGCTTCCATCGAACATGCAGTCACCGCAGCCATGATTAGATCCCGTGACCTGCGGGTCAGCAGCCAAGTACCTTACCCACCAGACTACCGCGGCGGGCCTGACAAAATTGAGGCTACGTAACATGCGTACGTTGCCTCTGTGGTCGGAAACTTTTACAACAAAAGCTGCATTTGGTTAGGACCAAACGAAAAACCGTCCGGCAGTGGTGTCATGGGCGGTCTCCATTGGCTGCGTTATCACTCACATCGGTCTCAGTGTGATACTCAAGAACGCGCGTTAATGGCTGCGTTGTGACTAAGCTCGTGATGTTAAACGCTTGAACAACTTGGCGTTGCCTACTCAGAATGTTAATTGCAGAAACGTATTAGCGAAGACAATCGCCCGATTTCACCGCAATTTTTCCAAGCGGTACTTCCTGCGACATATGTGACCCCCAGTTGTTCGAGAACAACCGCTCTGATGGACGCATTGCGAAACAAATTTAACCGCTCATTACACTCTTCCATGACAGGGATCATGCGAAGCACAATGTTTGGCAAGTAATAAATACATGACGGCAAAACCAAGCGACACGTGTGTATAACCTCGTTAAGACGCATGCACATGTAACTAATAATGGTGAAAGGCTTCAATGCAGCGTCAGGTTCAACCCACTGCAAAACACCGGGGCCGAGCGTTTCAGCTTTCGCTGGTTAACAATTTGTATGGAATGCTTGGGTGGCGATTTTGTTTTCAGACATACATAGGAGGGGTGTTTTAACGTTGCTTTTAGCAAGTTATGAGATGTTTCAGACAAACACGATCGCAATAATTCCAGGCACTGCATCTATAGCGATTAAGAAACAATGAGATATTTGCACGGTAAGTGCGCTTGTATTGGTGAGGTGTCGAAGCCATTGCACGTGTTGCATGCTTAGATCGACAATAAAAGGTGGAGCTTACTCAGCCTCACTAAAGAACAAATTTGCACCATCACCTGCTAAGGGAAACATGTGTAGGTGCGAAGTAGCGGGAGCTAACGCTTACACTGGTGGCGGCATTGACGCTGGTACTCGTCGTCACGGTGTTGCATAGGAAATAAATCTAGGAACACGCAAAGCACACAGGGATGAATCGGTCTTTCCTACTCGGACATGCCAATTGCTGCTAAGGGGCATTGAGAGACTGAAGACTCCGAGTGGACACAGAGATGCGCAGTCCGCTTTAGTTAGGGCACACGCTGATAATTTTTATTGTTCGATAACACACAGGCGAAGCACCCCACAGGCACTAGATTGGAGATCAATATCCAGTACCTACATATATGGTGTATCCAGTGAACAGTTGTAAAGCATGAGCTGTGTTTTTTTAAATAAAAAAGGCAAACCCCACGTACAGTGAAAATCGAGGATATGCGAAGCACGAATCAGGAAGGTTAATACGTCACTTTAAAATCAGCACAACGTTACGAGGTGGAAGTAAATTATGCTTTACATGACTTTCATATCATGATTATCATGTTTAGACGTGTCATTTACCTTCATCATCTATTCAGGCCACGTGATACTAAATTTGGTATATGTGTAGCTAGCGAAACGGCCATGAGCACAATATGAGCGTAGCATGCAGTCATGCGCTACATGACACGCATGTCATGATTACCATTATCAGACGTATAATTTACTTTTGTCGTCTGGTCACGTCACGTAATACCAAATGTAGTATGAGTGAAGCTAGCGAATCGGCCTTGAGTGCATCAAAAGCGTGGCATGTAGTCATGTTTTACATGACAAGCATGTCATGATTATCATGCCCCGCCGTGGTGGTCTAGTGGCTAAGGTACTCGGCTGCTGACCCGCAGGTCACGGGTTCAAATTCCGGCTGCGGCAGCTGCATTTCCGATGGAGGCGGAAATGTTGTAGGCCCGTGTGCTCAGATTTGGGTGCACGTTAAAGAACCCCAGGTGGTCGAAATTTCCGGAGCCCTTCACTACGGCGTCTCTCATAATCATATAGTGGTTTTGGGCCGTTAAACCCCCCATATCATCATCATCATCATGATTATCATGTTTCGACGGGTCATTTACCTTTGTCGTTCATTCAAGTCCCATATTGAGAAATTTGGTATATGTGACACTAGCGAAATGGCTGTGAGCGCATAATTCGTGTGGTATTTCATCTTCTTACACGACGCGCATGAGATTATTATCATGTTTGCACCAGTCATATACCTTCATCTTCCATTTCATTGGTAATACGAAATTTGGTATATGTGGAGCTAGCGAAACGACCGCGAGCGCACCATGAGCGTGACATGTAGTCGTGTCCTTACATCACACGCATGTCATAATTTTCACGTAAGGGCCTGTCACTTATGTTAACCATGCAGTAATGAAGTACCATAATACCAATTTTTGCGATATGCCATGGAAACGAAACCACCGCAGGAGCAGCGACACCATGACATGTAAATCATGACATGACATGACATTCATATGATGGTTTTCATGTTATGGCTAGTCAAAGATGATTGTCATACATCCATGTGATGTCATACCAATTTTCACTTAGATCCCATTATCTGAACGGGCTGGAGAGCTAAAAGTCGTAGGCGGCTAATAGATAGATAGATAGATAGATATATAGATAGATAGATCGATAGATAGATAGATAGACAGATAGATAGATAGATAGATAGATAGATAGATAGATAGATAGATAGATAGATAGATAGATAGATTCGGTCGAACTCGCCGAAGATCACTAAGAAATGCTTCGCATTTAAAAACTCGCTAACAGTTGCTACCTGCGCCAAAATTGCGACGTGAGAGAAGAGGAGAAAGGGGGAGAGGATGCACAACAGCGGTGCAAATGCCACTGGGAAGGATGCCTAGATGAAATTAAGAGGAGGGAGCGAGCGTAGACTAGCAGGCGCTGCATGCGCCGGCGTTCTGAGGCGAGAGAGGGCGGATAGTAGGATAGGATAGAGGGGGAGGGGAACGCATGCGCAGTAAGGATGGTCACGCCGCACACAGGATTAATCTCGGAGTCTTTGTGTGCGCTTGGGCACACACGTACGCCGACTCTCTAGTATACTTGGCTCAACAAAAGTGACTTTTACTCAAGACTAACTAAAATTGTCTTTAACTAGGCTCACTCGGGCTCAAACTCATCAATTTTTTACTCACCCAAAATCACTCAGGTTCAAATTCACGACCTTACCTGAGCCAGTCCGAGTCGACTAACTAGTGAGTTTGCGACCTATGAAAGCCTGACATTAAACTTCAAAGGTGTTAGGACTTGCTAAACAAACGTTAGATGTGGTGATGCTGTCCGAAGGTCATCTGATACATACTGCGGATTTGGAGGGTTGCCCATGGTTTTCTCGTACCAATCGTTCATGATGTCATTTCAAGTCTTGTCGGAACTGCAAATGTTTAACATGCTTTTATGATCAAAAGCTCACTCAAAGCTCTGGTATAACATTTGCTGGAATATTTCTTATTACTAAAGTCTTGAAGGAGAAAACCGTTTTCTCAAGAACGTGCTACCATTCCACTTTCGTCAACGGCAACAGGCGGCGCTGACTGATCCTCCCACGTTTAATGCACATGTAGCGTACTCGCCCCACAGAGGCGCGAAAAGAAGGCACCTACACTTCTTGAAGCTTGGGACAATTCCAGAGCAACCTATTCTCTGCGCTGGCAAGGCTTCTGGGAACACGGCTCCAGTACACCACGGCTTACCATCCAGCGAGCAATGGAATGGTGGAGCGGCTACACCGTCAACTGAAGGCATCTTTAACGGCCAAATTGGATAGAGAGCACTGGGTGGAGAAGTTCCCTCTCGTTCTTCTGGGCCTACGTACGGCGATAAAAGAAGACCTCGGATTCTGTGCAGCAGAAACGCTGTACGGCTCTACAATCCGACTACCGGGAGAATTCTTCGTTGAGAAACCAAGCGCTACGCCGACGCCTTCATAACATATGGAAAGGCTACATTCTTGGTTGGAGCACCTGCAACCCAGCGCGCCACGCGTCAGCCGCAACCAAAGAGTGTTTTCTTTCCCAGACATGAATGAGGCAACCCATGTGTTCGTGCGACGTGACACAGTGAAAGCGCCGTTGACTCCGGCGTACGACGGGCCCTTCGGTGTGCTTTCGCGGTCGCACAAAACTGTGACCATCCGTGTTCGCGACAGAGAGGACGTCGTCTCTCTAGCCCCAACTCGAAAGTTATCATCACGGACTCCCGGAATGCATGTGCTCATTACTTGGTAGGAGAGATATCCCCCCTAGCCAGCCAAATTCTAAAACGGGCTCTCGCTGATCCAGCCCCGAAACGCATGGGCTCCTGGCCATCAGGGCTTACGAGGTAATGAGGCCGCTGACGCGGCCGCCCGAGCGCTTACCCACCGGGCTCCTCACCTTGGCTCTTATGACTCGGAGGCCAATACACCGCTGCTGCGGTTCAAAGAAATTCTGACCTATTATCGCGACACTCACCGCCTTTACCCGGCTCCTGCAAAGGGGCTGAGTAAGGCGGAAGAGCGAACTCTAAGGCGCCTGCAGACAGGTACTCTACTCTGTCCTACAATCCTAAAACATTTCGATGTGAACACAGATGGGCGGTGGCCACACTGTGAGGAGACGTGTGATATCTTCCACATGGTATGGGCATGTCCGAAAAATCCCCACCTACCCCCTTCCCCTACCCCTTCCCGAGAGGCATGGGAGACTGCCCTCCTCAACTGCTCATCACTAGAGTCTCAACGGGCTCTGGTGAGACGGGCGCGAGTAGGGGCCTCGTCATGCGGTGTCCCGGACTAAGGACGCCGACCATGTAGCGGGGTCATGCTTTGGCCCCGTACCTCTCTCTTTTATAATAAATGTTTTTCATCATCATCATCGTCTCTCTAGATCGCGTGAAACCAGCTCACCTCATGGACTAACTCGCACATTTGCTCGTTTTTTTTTTCCAGGCTCCGCGGTCTAGGGGGGGGGGGGGGCTTGTAGCGGGTGACGACGCCGGGGATCACTACAATTTTATTTGTGTGCGCATACCAATTCCTATGCCGAGGCGCACGGCGCAGACGCGGCCAACATGCCTCATGTTATCTCCGGAGGGACGCGGAAGATACGCAGCCACGCCCCTTTTGGTTGTCGCTTTCGAAGCCTGTTTTTCTTGGAAAATAAACGAACCTTGTCCCAAATTTCAAGGAGTGTAGGTGCCTTCTTTTCGCGCCTCCGTGGGGCGAGTACGCTACATACGTATATAGCCTATAATGTAGACGGTGGGAGGACCATTACCGTAGCTCAGTGGCAGAGCATGGAATGTTTCGTTCGATGATTGACTGATATGAGGGGTTTAATGTCCCAAAACAACCATATGATTATGAAAGACGTTGTAGTGAAAGGCTCCGGAAATTTAGATCACCTGGGTTCTTTAACGGGCACTTAAATCTGAGCACACTGACCTACAACATTTCCGCCTCCATCGGAAATGCAGCCGGCGCAGCCATGATTTGATCCCGCGACCTGCGGGTCAGCAGCCGAGTACCTTAGCCACTAGACCACCACGGGAGGGGAACGTGTCATTCGAAGGTCGCAAGCTTGGAGCCTGGTGGTGTCAAGCTATCTCTACGCCCTGTTTTCTTTCTTTAAGTTTATAATAAAATTGCTTCTAAGAACATCCACTATATTTATCTAGCTATCATTGTTTGTTAGACCACATTAATATTGCGGGGAATGAAAACGAGCTCTCAGGTTGAACTTCTTTCCTGCCTTCATTTTGTTCTTTACTGAAAAGTATGTAATTCTACCTGGGAACAGGTCCATGACATTTATGAAGCACAATTTAAGAATAACTGATTACTCTATGAATGAATTCTTTCGTTCTAACACTGCAGAATATGTTGAACAGAGGGGTAGCCCGAAGAATCGCTTACTCTGTATGTAATAACTATCTCACGCGTGGCGTCTTTCAATCAAATGCGCAATAGTTACTGGTTACTCACACCGCACTGAGCTGCAAAAGTGCTCCACTGCTTGGACTCGGTTGTGCTGTGGCACTGCTGTCAGCTGACGTCAGTCTCTCTGCTTCTGACCGTAGTCGACTGTACTCGCGGCAGAATACAACACCATGGAATAAGAAAACAAACACGTAGCGTAGCACTACAGCGTAAATCCACCGTGTTAGGAATTGTGTGGTGCAGTGCAGGTGAATTTTCACGCAACTATTGGCTAGTTTTCTTTGCCTTAGACAGTTCATAGTCATATCCGAATCATCGATGCACTACGTGCTTAACTGTGCCCAATACGCTTCAATATTTATTTTTCCATAATCTTCATATATTATGAAAACGCTCTCACTAAAGTATATAAAACGGTAGCAATCGCGATTTCTCCTGCATGCGTAAACGGTTAACGGAAGAATACGATGTTTATTAAACAAGCCGGCACTCTGGTACCATACTTCATTAAATAGCACAATCTGCACCCAATGCGGTGCAATCTCATTTCAATTGTGTGCATGTGTGTTTTTCTACCAGCATGTGCGGAGCATTCGGAATCCCAGTGCTCGCAGAAGCGTCCTCGTGCGCTTGACTCACTATGCATCAGCCTACTGAAGGCCACAGTCTATCTGTGAAGGCTTTCGTAGGAAGACTACTTGTAAGGTTCAACATCATCTTACTACCATTCCATATTATTTTAAAAACCTAGGGAGTGACGTTCCAAAACCACGATATACTCAATGGCCTTAGTGAAACACGGCGGAAATTTTCATGATCTGGTTCTCGCGTGCGATTTCATCGAACATCGCATTGACCCCTAGCCTTTTGCATCCGTCGAAAGGCGACCGTTGTTGCCGGAATCAAACAAACGCCTTTAGCATCGCACACCGAGCACCAAGATCATTGTATCAACGAAAGCGAAGCTGCACTTCATTCGTTTGCACACAAGGGGTCATCATACACAATAAGATAAAATACAGTCAGCCTGCGTAAAGCACCGGAGGCCTCAGAAGACACCGTATGCCAAAAGTATAGGCACTGTCACATTCCCAGAAAGGAAAAAAGCTAAGACATTCAGTGATTTACTTGCCGTAATTCGGGCTACACGAATTCACGGAAGTCTTCTACAAGAGCTCACTTGCGATTTTCTTGAGTCGAGCTTGCTTGGCGCATTTCCTGAACTGCTGTGTAGCTGCCGCCACCAATCGTGGTATGCCGACGTAGTTGCTCTTCGTGGGACATGTCCTTTGGTCTCAATCGGCGAGTCGGGGTGTATGCATGAGTGTTCCACAAAAATCTCACCTGGCTATGAATTGGAACGTGTCTGCCTGGTATGTTGTCACGAGCATCTGCCGCTACCAATCGTAAAGTATTGTGGGGCAGTAGTCCATCGGCCATGTGCCTTGCTTCACGTGGGAACATTGCGCGCACTTTGCACGGTGAAAAAAGCGCGAACCGCCATCAACCAACGCCGAGTGTAGCTTTTCGCGCTGTGCCAAAAAGTAAAGCCTTGTGTCGACACGTGCCACCACGCAAGCGCGTTCTTCCGCGCACCGTCACAATAAAATCGCCGCTTGAGGCTCTGTGTATTTCTCACAGAGTGTTATATTCTAGGCTGCCCAGATGCTGCTATATCAAGCATGTCCACATTCTCACCTGCGTTGGGAAATTCCACAGTGTCTTCCTGCCGCTTGTTGCGAATGGCAATCAATATAGAATAATTAGTGAAATATTCTTTTGGCAACTACGCTCACTTCCACAAGCATGCATGTTGTGCAGTTGCAAGATGGCAGCGTTTCGACGTTCGAACATTGTTCATATTCCGTTCCGCACGTTCAAGTTGAACGTGGTGATTATAAAAATGTTTGTTCATTTAGCTGACAGCATTCGTATGATCGGAGGTGGACACACACTGTAACAGGTCCACTAACTGGTGAGATGCATCAAGCTTCATGAGTGGGGTGGGAGTGGGTGTAAAGGAATCAGTTTGCTCTACTAACAATCTCAAGATAATTGAGTGCACGTCCTTTACACGCCGGCTCGTCATGTTCTTGAAGAAGTAGGATCACTTATTGTATAATTTATTATGTTGCCAAATTCGCTGCAGGCTTTCGCTTCAGGTGTTAGAGTGTGTTACACATCTCTGTGTTTTCTTAACAGCCTTGCTGTTTATACGAGCTGTTGGTTCTATTCCGGCAAAGAAAAATTGTTGTCATTATGAACCCGCACGAGCTATATTGGTCCTCTGTATGCTTTACAGAACACGTGCGCCATTTGTCCGGTATGTAATGGAGTAATAATCGTGTGGGTTGAACGTCCGGACACGATGACGTCATTATGAGAAATGCCGTAGTGAAAGGCTCCAGAAATTTTGACTGCCTCGGTTTCTTTAACCTGGGCTTACGACTTAGGAATGGACCTCGAGCGTAAGTTCACCGCTACAGAAAATGCGGCCGGCGAAGCTGAGGTTGGACACTTTGACCAGTGGGTCAGCACTGGAGCACCGAAACTGCTAAACCACCAGGTTGCTGTAATGGAACAGCTCCGATGAATGGCAGTACTAGTTTGGGGGAGAAAGAAGGACAAGGGGAGAAATTCTTGGGAAAAAAAAATTGTTGAAAAGGCAGGATTGAGACACGAGCTACCTACGATCTGAAGGCGGGCATCGAAAGCACTTGGCCAGCCAGACATGCGCTTGCAGAGCAAAATATACTTTCTATAGTACAGCATAGAAAGGTGATTGGAGAGTGAAGGGGCCGTGAGGAGGATAGAAGTGAGGTGCGGACGAGAGAGAGGAGGTGGGGAGATAATGAAACATAGCATATAAAGCAGAAAAAGAGACAAAAAAAGAAAAAAATCGAAATACACATAGACGAAAGCGATAAAGGAAAGAATGGGTGAAAAAAAAAGAAGCAAAGATGGCCTCCCAGTTTTGCACATCCTTCACGCTCCGCGCTACCATTTTAAAGCTGACTTCGCCCCCCCCTCTATAGTTTCGCTATTTTAAACACCGAATAAATCGACAGATATTCCATTAGAATGCAAAATTGCAACATAGTTTTCAAGCAACGCTCTCAAAGAATCAAGGAACATGTTTAGTATTTCGTGCATTTTAGTGTAGATTGATCATGAAAGCGTTTGTATTGCTGACTCAGATTACGCATGACACTTGTATTCCCCAGTGACCGAGAAAACAGCTGTTTAAAGTTAAGGAAAATGTTCCGGTGAGGTTGCATTACTGGCCTCTCTATCATAGGCAAGCAAATTTTTGTCCTCATATTTACTGCATACATCTACTTTGTAATCTTTTACTTATATTTTCGGTCGTGAAACTCGGAACAAATGAAAGCAAGCGCAATTTGTTTAGTTTTGAAATATTTATTATTTTCTCAAATCTGATGTGCAGAAATAATATGTTTAATAAAGGCGTTGTAAAAGAGGATTTCACACTGATGCTGACACTTTCTCACATATATACGTATTGTTGCGCATTCGGCATGTTTCCGTGTTTACACATGTGCACTCACCGCGCTGCAATGCGATAAGCACCAAGCTGCGAGTGCTGACTGATCATAAGGGCAGCGATCACAATAACGTGAGGAGCTGTGACAGGATTCACAATATTGCCTGTTAATGATGAATATTGCCGAAATAATGCATGATTCTTTTCAGACGTGCATAATGCTGGCTATAAAAATAGCTAAAAAATAAGATGAAGATGTCCAAGAAGATTAGTTTCCAAGAAGACCGACCGATAAGTTTATCTCTTAAGATAAAAACGGTCCTCATTTTTTTTTCACTCGTACTTCAGCTGTGGTCTTAAGGAGTAAGAGTAGCCCATAAGTGCTTTCAGGATGCCATTTGTTCCTAGCATTCAGCCATGTTCACGAGTACTGCAACACGTTCTCAAATTCCCTTTCCGAACTACTATTTCGCAACAGTTCACGTGCTGGGTGTTTTGTCTTCTCCGGAATATGCAGGGTGTGTCTATATGCTTGTAATAAAACTCGCATTGCTCGCAAATGCTACAACGTGTGCATATGCGTTGAGATTCAAAGTGGCGGCCACTGAAAAACCTATGTCCGCGCACTTGACCCGAATAAGGCCTTTCGCCGGTGTGACTTATGCAATGCCTCTTGAAACAGGAAAGTTTTTTGGACTACTCTGTACATGCAGGGCACAAAAGTCATCCATCAATCATGTTAAATTCTTTAATATTCTGAAGGTGGGCTGCACAGGGAAATTACTCTACGGAGGAGCACACACGAGGTTGTCGTTGACCGAGTTTTTCGTGTGGTTGGACACTTCGGCAATTTCTTGTGGTCGGCTGCGACAGGACGATTTAGAAACATTTACCATACCTCGTGGTGAAGCTGCATATGGTAAGGTCATGTCTATCGTCCACTGGCAGTACGTAAGGAGGAACTTGAAAAATTAAGAAAGCTTTGCACTAGTGCCATGCCTGAAAGAAGTGCGGTGCTTGTGAGCCTTCTTTCTCTTCGGTTTTCTCTTTGTTTCCTTCATTCTTTATTTTCTCTTTTCGAGTTTCTTGTTTATTTTTGTGTCTATTTATATCTATTTTTATCAGTCCTGGTGAGCCCCGGTCTTTAACACTTGTTTTAATACACACTTTTAAGCTGGGATGTCTGGACAACAGAGCCAACAGTTTGTTCAGGCGGGATCATTACGAAACGTGGAGAATCGTGGCCTAATTGCAAAAGTGTGACGCTGACTACTCACCAATTCCTTACGAACCCCCTTATTTTATCGCGCATTAAGCTCTCAGTTTATCCCAGATGTTAACTGCCAAAGAAAGCACGCCCGTCTTTACAATATCTTCTGGTGCTGCCCTAAAATAGGGGAACCTAATACTTCTCAGACTGCGCATGTCACTATCCCTCAGCAATGGGAGGCAACGTGGCTCAGGTCCCAACAGGAAACACAACTCTGGGAGTCTGGGTCACGGAGTGGGCAGAAGCAGTCACTATAGGTCCAAAAGTATCCTGGCCGGCTCACCAACAGTAAAATCTTGTCGCTGAACATCAGCTCCTTCACATCACAATGATTTTTCTCCTCCTCTAGCACACGAATTGTCTCCCAATTTTTACGGAGTTGACACGTTAACCGAGATGCATCCCAATCCTTCCTTCCCCACAGCAGAGATGCACTTAATGAGATCATCTGATTTTACTACACCAGGTAATGAAGTCACAAAGTCACCTAGCGTTCGCCTAAGTCAGCAAGAAGAGGACTGACAACTTCTTCTATCGCAGTCGTAACACGTCAAAATCAAGCAGTTTTATTCATCAGTGGGTTGTTATACATAGTTTTAACTGGAATGATTCATTGCACATTTCGATGGTGAAAAAGGTAGACAGTCGCGCGAATGTGAAGAGAAACATAGAAACGATAATTTTTATGAAACGGTAAAATGAGGTTTCCGTGGGTTGAGCCGTTATTACTGGGCGCCAGTAGCACGAGCAAATCGCTTGACCTGTTCCTAGGTTGCCCACTCGCTTCCCAGGTGCCACCGAATGAGACCCACCTGTCACAACTTTTAAGATTCATTACGTGCGATGACCGGCGAGTTGCCCTCGGCTTGCATTTGTCGGCAAGTCCAACTGCAAATAGGTGCCGACGATTGCTTGTGATGATTTATCAGGTCCGTTACATTTATAAAAACCTCAACGCACCAATACTACATATGTTGTCCACCGTTGATTCCCGGTTGGGACTTTTTTTACGCAAGTGATCGAGTGCTTTGCACATTTCCCTAGTAAAGATGTAGACAGCGGTATTAATATGTAGGTGCCAACGAGTGCTCTTTGTGAGAGATGAGATTAGTTAAATGTACAAAAACATTGCTGCGCCACTAACAAATACAATTTAACACACATACTCTTATATCGTTCTGATCGAAAATACTTTTTGGATGCGAATAATTGATTTTCGATTTCTGCAGTGGAACAATACACTGCCGTGCAATTGTGGCTGTACCCACGTGTGCATATCAGAATTTATGGAGCTAGTTAAACGTCCAAAAGTATCGGTGCACGAACAGCACGAAAAACTTCAGCGCTAATGTCCAACCATGATACATCATTAAAATTTGTTTTGTACGCGAATTATTGCTCGTACATTTCACTCGGGAATGGAAATGCAGCCATGGGTTTGTGAACGTGTCAACGTGTGGTTGCATGTGGTATGACGCTGAATTTTTAAAAACGTCGCCGCTCATAGATACATTGCCTGTATGAGTGACTGTTTTTTTGGGTTTTTTTTGGCAGACTCACGTTTCTCGCCTCTGTGCGTGCGTTGATGCCTTTCAAAAGCTGATGGTGCCTTTCAAGAATATGCGCATATCTTACATTTATAGCACCTCTCACGCGTATGCATGCTCTCATATAAACGAAGCTTTTGTAGCCATGCAAAATAATTAGGGAAGGTAGTGCTATTGAAGGACTTCTCGTCTGTACGGGTGCCGTGGTGTGAGAGAAGTCTTTGAGGCAAATGATTTACCACAGATGTTGCAATGGTAGTACTTGTAACACATGCACGTTTAGCGATGTGTCACAAGGCAAACTTTTAGTGCAAGATATCTATCCCCCATGTTCCAATAATAGGGAATCTCGCCTGTAGGCATGAGGCAAAGTAACGTGAGACTGTCCTTCCGTGGAAATGATTTAGCACATATGTTGCAGTTTTAAGGCTTTTGACTCTTGTGCGTGCGTCCGTGCGCACAAATATGTCCCACCTGTGCAAATGGCTCAACACATGTTGCACACTTGAAGGGCTTCTCGCCTGTGTGCACACGTACATGTCTTGTGAGGTGATATTTTCGTGCAAATGATTCCTCGCATGAGCCGCAAGGATATGGCTTCTCACCTGTATGTATACGGAGATGTCTTGTAAGGTCACTTTTTTGTGCAAATGAGTTATCGCAAAAGCTACAATGGTATGGCTTCTCGCCTGTATTCACGAGGAGATGTTTCTTGAGTGCGCCCTTTTGTGCGAATGCTTTTTCGCAAAAGACACAATGATATTTCTTTTCGCCTGTATGCGTGCGGCTATGTATTATGAGGTTTTCCTTTTGTGAAAATGATTTATCACATGAGCCGCATCGATATGGCTTGACGCCTGTATGCACACGATGTTTTGTGAGGGCATCCTTTAGTGCAAATGATTTATCGCACATGCTACAACGATATGGCTTATCGCCTGTATGCACGCGGAGATGTTTTGTGAGGTCACTCTTTTGGGCAAATGATTGTTCGCACACGTTGCAATAATGGGGCCTCTCGCCTGTATGCGTGCGGATATGAGCTTGTGAGGTTACTTTTTGGTGAGAATGACTTATGGCATACGACGCAATGATGTGGCTTCTCGCCCGTATGCGTATGCCAACGTATTTTGTGATTTCTCTTCATTTTAAATGATTTGTCACACACTCGGAACTTGTGACTTTGTTCCCCCGGTGGCTTCTGGCCGTGGTTGACGTCGCCGTGGACAATGCCAAGATCCTGGCACCTTTCCCTTTGTGAGGATGTTCCTACGAGATTAGAAAATGCAATATAAAACAGCACATACACTGTTCTCTGGAAGGATAGCAGCCTATCTTTGCCGATGGACCATTTGGAGAAAACGTGATAGCTTTTATGTGAGGCCTACTCACTTAATGGTACTCTTTAGCATTACGTATTTCTGTTTAGCCTTCATTAGCATTGTCCAGCAACAACTCAAGACTGGTGCATAAGGTAAACACACATTTTTCTGCGAAAAAGTGCCCACTGTTTTTTTCTTTTGAAATGTATATAACATTATCTGCGTAATTATACATTATTAGTGCCTACTTGTACATGACTACTCGATGCGACAAGACAGTATGTTCAGTCACCTGAGCAAAAGCTCTGAAGAAACTTTCGTGCATCTAAACTGAGTGATACTTAAGGTTCAAGTCACGAGACTGCTTTTTTTTTTCCTTCTGAAAATGACTTCCAACCGACTACAACATGGTTACTACTTATGGTATTTCTTTATCTTAGCTGAGCCTGACTTTCTAGCTGAGCGCATCGGCAGAATGTTGTTATGCAGGCATCGCGAAATATTACATTGTATATTTTCCCAAGCAAAATAACATTACACCGAGAGCGTGGTATTGTGGTTTCATCTGACGTAGATAACACATGTAGGCGATCACGGCAGTTCACTCCGCTGCAACAAAGCAAAAGAAAGGTTGTCATTTTCCTTCGTTGACTGTAGCTAGTTTTGGTAATACACGATGCCAATATTCCAGAGCTTCTCCGGGGTTGTTGATTTGTGGTACAGTCACGGAGCTGTAAAAAGAACTGTTACCTCTAAAACAATGATAACCAAAGCTCTTGTTCTGGATGAACGTAATACTTTCCTAATGAACTTAGTCACCGTACAAAATTTTCTATCACTACACGTAATAAAGTCATAAAATCTTCGAAAAATAAAATAAAACATGTTCCAGTGACGTGCCTTGACACGATAAAAGACGTAGTTTTGAAATTATCGTACAGCTTGAAATAAAGACTGTAAGTATATAAAACTGCTATTCACAAGCTCTTTCAATGCATTAGCCATATACAGTACAGCACTTTAGGCCACTTTACATGCACTAATTCTCGAAATTGAGAGTTTTGTAACACTTTAAAATCTTTTTTTGTGTGTATTCGCATAGCATCTAAGCAGCTCAAACTTCTGAATAACACAAGTACATAATGCTGGATGCTGCCACTGATATGGTATTTTACTTGTAAATATTTCTTTTCTGAAAGCAACTTCTTCAATGGGGACATATACGACCCATGCACATGTGTTGCCTGTCATTTGAGTAGCTTAAATAGAGAAAAAAATTCGCTCAGATCGCACTAAATCTCACAAACGAGAGTCAAAACAGTTTCTTGGCACGTTTCAGGTTCTCTTGTTAACCATTTTTACAGAATTCTTGGCCTGTGATTGAGTACATGCCGACTGATGATTACAATAAATGTCTATCTGCAACATGCGGCAAAGCTTTACCATAACGGCTCTGTTAGAAACTTCTCTATTGCGCATGCGTCTCAGAAGTCGAGCTACTTTAAATATTCAGCGCCCTGGTCCGCTAGTTAATAATGAGGACACACACGGGTGCCAAACACTGAATAAGGGTGCTGTACAGAGGTAACTAAGAATTGACAGAGATGAAACATGGTAAATGCTGGGGCGGCGTGTTCCAGCTTACTTTGGTAATTATTTGCACAGAATGCTTGGGCGTTAATTGAGCGCATGTCAGATAGCAGTTATGTAGCTACGAGGCGTCAATACTAGACCATCATAGCTTTTCTAAAAAAAAATCTACGGCTCATCAATTCCGTGAAGGTGGTCGAATAGCAACGCTGTCTATGGTCGATGATCCCCCTAGCTGCTTTCATTGCGGTAACACTTTGCGTACTTAGTGGTGGCGGTCAAGCATTGCGCCAGGGTCACATCGGTTTTGCGTGCTCGCACTCAGGAGTCGTCAGCTCTCCGGGCGCGATTGGTCTCCGCTGTGGGAGCTCGCAACACTGCGTCTCCAGCGCTGCGACCTCTGTATTTGAAAATCTAGCGATTGTCCAACTAGCTCACGTCTGCTAATAAAGATAGGCGTGTGCACGGTTGCTTTTCAGGGTGGACGTTGTTCGTAGCAGCACCCGGCCTTCCTGTACACAGCTCTCTTTGCGCCCCCACCCCCACCCCCCCTTAAGCGACTAGGGTGAGTGGTTGCCACCCCTAGCCCCTCCACCCCCCGAGTGCAAATGCCTATGGTACAGAAGACACGAGTCTCTGATTTCGCTAATCTGATCATGGGATATCGAGGTCATCCGCTAGATTTGAAATTCGCGCGTTTATTGGAACCATGCAGTCGAGTTTTCCAGTGTGACTGCAGTGACAGAACACAATGCCTAGCGGCGCAAAAAATGCAATAATAGGATGGGGTTAGTCAAAATGGAAAGCGATGCCCACGTCTTCCTGTCCGCATTAGTGGGCGGATTGCAGCACTGCAGGGATACACGGGGACGCATGCGTGCGTCTGTTGTCTGGGTGCCCCATACGGCCAACGTCGGTGAACTTACGATGGTCTATTGCCACCAACGCAGCTCCTTCTGGTCAGCAGACGGTGCCTAATTGGCGGAAGGAAGATCGTGTCACCTGCCGGGTTAGCTAATGAGGATTTAATGGGCCCAATGTTATTTGAATATGCCGCTACCTTTGCAATGCGCGTGATTGCACCACATTGGTGAAAGCGAAAACCGTGCACGCGATCTGCCGGTACACCTAATGACACATACCAACAAGGATTTATCCGTGACGCCGAACGCTATACTCTTATGCTGCATCTGCTAAGATGTCTTTGCTTTAATGGCATTTCCAATTTTGGCCTTACCACGCATTGTTTCCTGTACATGCTGATGATCCTACGCCTGCACGGCTTGTGCAGGGGATAGCATCACTACAGGCGCCGCAGCTGGGTACTGGATGTGGCAAACCGGTTCTGTTTTCGCCCGTATACATGTGCTCTGAAAGCAAACACCAGCATCATCATCAGCATGCTACTCCCAGTGCAAAACGAAGGCCTCTCGCATGTTCCACTAGTCATCCAGGTCATGTGCTTATTTCTGCCACTTTATAGCCGCAAACACCCTGACCACATCTACCTACCTAACTTTCTGTCTCCCCTTCATCTACTTGCGTTTTCTTGGAATCCAGTCTGTGCTCCTTAGTGACCGGCGGTGATCTTGCCTTCGTGCTACAGGCTCTGCCCATGACCATTTGTTTTTGATTTTGACTATGATGTCCTTAACACCAGCTTTTTCCCTGATACACTCTGATATCTTCTTGTGCAGGAGGGTTACACCTATCATTTTACTTTCCATTACTCGCTGCGACGTCATCAACTTAAGCTGAACCCTATTTGTAATCCTCCAGGTTTCTGCTGCGTAGGTACGTCCTCATAAGATTCAGCCGTTATATACCTTCTTCTTGAGGGATAGTGGTAATCTATAATTCATGTTTCGAGAATGTTCGCCGAATATGCTCCACCCCATTCTTATTCTTCTAGTTCCTTCAATTTCGTGGTTCAGCTCCGTACTAAGTGCACGTATACTCTTTTACAACTTCAAATGCATTGCTACCTAACTTGAAGCGCTGTTGTCTTGCGAGGTTGTTATGCATTACTTCTCAATTTCAGCAGATTAATTTTAAGACCTACCTTTTTGCTCTCAATGTCCAATTTAGTAATCATAAATTGGCATTGCTCCCCTGAGGTACTCAGCAATGCAATGTGATCGGCCAAGCTCAGGTTACTAAGGTACCCTCTACTAACCCATATCCCTAGCTCTTCCCTTTCTAGACCTCTCAAAATCTCCTATAAGCACACAGTAAATAGTATTGGGAAGATCGTATCCCCTTGTATTACGCCCTAGAGAGTTTTCTAAATTTCACTAAAGGGGACTCTCGCGCTGCGATTGTTCAGTGACCATGGGAACGATGGGTAGTTCACGGACTTGCCTAGTCTTCGAACTTGCGGGCAGCGATTCGCACTTGTGGCTTCCTTTCTTGCCCCGCCGTGGTCGTCTAGTGGCTAAGGTACTCGGCTGCTGACCCGCAGGTCGCGGGTTCGCATCCCAGCTGCGGCGGCTGCATTTCCGATGGAGGCGGAAATGTTGTAGGCCCGTGTGCTCAGATTTGGGTGCACGTTAAAGAACCCCAGGTGGTCGAAATTTCCGGAGCCCTCCACTACGGTGTCTCTCATAATCATATGGTGGTTTTGGGACGTTAAACCCCACATATGAATCAATTGTGGCTTCCTTTATTGCTGCGTTTCCGTTTTGTTTTAAGTAAAGAACAAACTTTTGAATTCCATGAACTGATTTGAAATGGTAAGCCTATAAGATTAAGGTAGTGAAGCGCAACCTCTGTTCCTATCGTGACAGAACATATCCAAGCCACACGAACACACATGAAGCCAGAAGTACAACTTAGATTAGAAAAATCCGTGCACTACCCATCATTCCCATGCTCGCTGAAGCGCCGTGCGTTGCAGCTCCCATAGTGGCACTAGGGCCAAAGTTCCCTGTAGTTTATATTTAGGAAACTCTATGTTACACTCTTTTTTATCGGTATTTTGTCGCTTTCTTTACGGAGCACTATGGTGGCAATGGATCTGCTGTATATTTCCACCAGGATGTTTTTATATGCTCCGTCGACGTCCTGATTCCATGATGTCTGCATGACTGCTGATATATCTAATCAAATGGCTTCTCGTAGTCAATGAAGGTCATGCATAGTGGTTGAATGTATTTCGAGAATTAATTTACCACGCAGCTGTCCTTTATTGCAACAATCATTCACGGTGACTATCTGGAAAAGAATAGCAATACTCACAATGTTAGAAGTCATTCAGAAAAGGGCAGACTACAACAATTCAGCCAAGCTGAAGTTCAAATCATTTAATTACTAGAAGGCCAACGTAACAAAATTTCACGTGTACGAAAACAGCGTATAACGGGAAGGAGTTAGTGCGATGTTGTGTTCTGAGTGTATGCTATAAATTAATGTCGTTTTCTTTTATTTGCTGTGCATGCTTCTGTCTATTTTTGCCCTTTTTACAGCGCCAATATTTCCTATTTAGGCATTCTTGAAGTATTTCTCTTTACTCCCTAAGTATATGTGAAACTCTATGAAACTCTATGAACGACGTGAAAAGCATGTGGAATCTATTTTTTTATGTACTCTACATGCTCAAAAGATATAGGTTTGCTGCAATTGCATAAACTTGGATGGAACACACTATTGTGCATTTATATTCCACAGCAGTAACAAATGAAATGTTTCGCTGGGTCCTCTTTATAGATAAATGTCCTTAATAATAAATGAATAGCACTATGAATGAATAAATGAATAATAATAAAGTAAGGACAAATCAGCTTGTGCGATGAATTGCAAGATGAGATATGCTTCCATGCTATAATATTGATAGAAAATATTCTTCCACTTACCATCGGGGAAAGGGTTGCTGTCGTCTAGGTAATTCGTAGCGTTCCTCTCTGCATTGAGGCCTTCATTATGAACCCTACAAACAGAGAACACCTTCACTTAGGGTGATAAAGCGCCAACAAGAGGATGGCTTTTAAACTATGCTAGTAAAGAAGGCAAAGTGCTAGGCACATGGATGAATTCGATGTTTTCAGGCGGAAGGAGGAAAAAAGATAAACGGAAAGACAAAGTGGTTAGCCAGTTCTCAGACTAGCTGGCTGGAGAGAGGCGAATTTAACTAACCCAATATGCAGGCACAACTGAGCAATATTTTGGCTAAAATATCGCCAGAATATTTGGAGGGTTTCGCTGTAAGACAATAAACAAGTCACTTTGGAGTGAACAAGTTAAGTTTCTCTCAATGAAAACGCTAGACATTGCCCGTAGAACAAAATTTCTATCAATGTGACGAAAAACGCATCGGCCTCTTTTTGTGATTGAGAACTGTCGCAGTCTAAAATATAATGTCAGGCAGCCCTAACAGACAAGAGGCGACCGGTATGCGCACCTTCCCATGAGGCTATAGTGCAGTGTGCCATTATCGGTGTGACCACGTCTCTGTGAAGGCCTATTGAAGGAAGGTATACAAATTCCGGCATCCAAGGAAGACGAAATGCTTCTTTGTAAGACGGTCAAGTCATTTCGTTTCAACATATTTTGCAGATATTTCATTTCATTTCATTTTATTTACCCTCAGGGCCATATGGCATTATAGAGGGGAGTGAAAATAAAGTTTACAAGGAAAAGTAAAATACAGCATGAGAATATACAGCATAGAAAATGCATAATATACAGCAGGATGTACAGCAGAGAAAATACAGCATGAGCATAAACAATGCAACAAACATAAAAATAAAAAAGTAAAGAAAAACTCCTGATTATACAATAGTAGCTGTGCAATGACAGTGAACATAATACAATTTTGAGTAACGTTTAGCTCATACAATACTGAGTAAGGTTTGACGTAAAATATTGTTATTAGTAATAGTGACGATGTCTTCGGGAAGGTGGTTCCAATCTACTGATGTACGAGGTATAAATGATCGAGAAAAACACTGGGAGTTGCAGGATGCGATTCCAACCTTATGACGATGGTCGATGCGAGGGGATATGTACTGAGGATTGAGGATTAATTGGTTATGTATGGTGGTATGATGGAATAATTTGTGAAATGTACTCAAACGAGATATTTTCCAACGGGATGCAAGGGAAGGAAGGCCTAGGCTGGATTTCATTGAACTGATACTGGCGATGCGATTGTAGTTAGAAAGTATGAAATGGGCGGAGTTATTCTGTACGCGCTCAAGTGAAGTAACCAGGTTGTCGTGGTAAGGATCCCCCACTGATGATGCATATTCAAGTTTGGAACGTATTAATGTTTTGTACAACAGAAGCTTTAGTGCAGAAGGTGATTTTGAAAAGTTACGACGTATGTAGCCTAACATGCGATTAGCATTATTAGTATTGTATGCGTTGTGGGGTGCCCAAGATAAGTTAGATGTGATAAGAATGCCCAGGTATTTATACGAGGAGACTGAATCAAGCGAGAAGTTGCTTCAGTAGTATTTTGGTGGGGTGTTAGCAGATCTAGTTACGCGAATTACCTTACATTTAGCGATGTTTAAGTCCATTCACCATGTGCTGCACCAAGCTGCTACTTTGTTAAGATCAGATTGGAGGCTTAAACTGTCATTATTACTAGTTATTTCACGAAAAATGACGCAGTCATCTGCAAAAAGATGAATGTTAGAAGAAAGTGAAGACGTGAGGTCATTAATATAAATTAGAAACAAAAGTGGACCAAGAACTGACCCTTGCGGTACACCTGAGTGGACCGCAGCAGATGACGAACTGCGATTGTTAGCAGTAACATATTGAACACGGTTAAACAGAAAACACTCAATCCACTTCAGTAAACTATTGTCAATATTTAGTAGGCTCAGTTTGAACAGTAGTAGTTGGTGACAGACTTTATCGAAAGCCTTACTGAAGTCTAAAAAAATGCAATCAGCACATGATGAATGGTCTAAATTGTGATGCAGTTTGTGAGTGAAATATATGAGCTGTGTTTCGCTTGAAAAATGTTTGCAAAAACCATGTTGTGCTGGTGTAAAAAAATAATTCCATTCAAGAAAGTTAATGAGGTTGGTGAAAATGAGATGTTCTAATAATTTACAGGAAGTGCTTGTTAACGAAATAGGGCGATAATTTTTCGGAGAGTGTTTATTGCCTGACTTAAAGATTAGGACCCCCCCCCCCCCCCCGATTTTCCATTGTGTAGGAATGGTTGATGTATCTAAGCACTGTTGAAAGATTTTTGTTAGTATCACTTAACTGTATGTAACGGTGCTTTTCAGAAATTCGGTACCAATATTGTCATGGCCAGAGGATGAGTGAATGGGCAAGTTATCTATGAGTTTAGCGATACCGGAATGATCAATGGAAATTGGTGGCATGGCAATATAATTGAAGTTTTGCACATGGGGTTGGATGACGTTAACAACTCGAGAAAAGTTGTTTTTAAAAGTGTCATTAAGTAGATTGACGCACATATCTGTAGGAACTGGATTGTCAAAATCATCTACTAGAACTATGGTGTTATCTGGTAAAGGGTTAATTAAGCGCCAAAATTTACGTACATTATTTGCAAGCATATCGGGGAGAGTTCGAGAAAGGAAATGTAATTTAGAGGACTTAAGGTGGTAAGGTAAGCGTTGCGCGCTGCTTTGTAAATCGCCCAACGGTCTTCAGAAGGCGCTAGTTTTGCTGATCTGTAAAGTCGTTTTTTACGGTTAGATAGGCGTTTGATGTAGGTGTTGTACCATGGTGCCTGGTGATTAGAAATGATGGTTCGGTTAGGAATGTATTTCCTAGTAAGTTTGTTTACTTTTGCAGCAAAAATATCCCAGTTCGATTGGACAGAGCGCTCACTGAACTGGATAAAAAAGGAAGCAACGAAGTTCAATAGTTCGTCATTATTGGCATCGAAATTTGCATTACTGTAATCGACTATGAGTTTTTTCCCTTTGGTTCGTTTTGGGGGTGGAATTTTAAGGTGAAAAGCAAGCATAGAATGGTCACTGATACCAGGCATATAAGTGATTTCAGAGGCTAGATTAGGCGAGTTGGTCAAGATAAGGTCAAGGGTACTTGAAGTGATACTGGTTATTCTTGTAGGTTGGGTCCCCAGTTGACACAGGCCAAAAACAGAACACATATCTACGAAATCCTTGGCTTGTGCTGAAAAAGGTGATAAGCTCGGTGGATCAGTGTTCTAATTTAAGTTGGGCAGGTTAAAATCGCCTAGTAGAAACAGAGGCGTGAAAGGAAAGCGCGAAGCGACCATGTTTATGGAATCGTGGAGTTCACTTATGAACCTTTCCGAAGATGAAGGCGACCAATGGCATACCCCTAGGATGATTTTTAAGTGACGAATTGTTAGCAGAACCCACACTATTTCAATGTCATGATTAATCTGTATACATGACGATGGAAGGCATTTTGATATAGCTAAGAGCACGCCTCCCCCTCGGCGCAGTGTGCGATCACAGCGATAAATAGTAAAGTCTTGCGCATTATCAAACAATTCATTGTCATGCGTATTTGGAGAAAGCCACGTTTCAGTGTGCAATCAAATGAGCGCCGCACGAATCTATCGCGGATGATAAGGAGTCAGACTTGTTAGCAATGCTTCTTGTGTTTGAATAAAGGAAGGATAGCTTCGCTTTAGAAGCAGGTAATAGACCATCTCCCCTCTTGTTTCCCTATTGTGAACTGTTTTTAGGTTGATGTCGAGCATGGCCTGCATAAGAAGCTTGTGATTGCGATTCTTCGACGATGCCAAGGTTAGTATTGTAGATATAACACTTGCCGTTACCTAGCATCTTATTGTAGCGAAGTTTAAAGGATGCCGCATTAGGCTGATTGTTAAGAAATTCAGTTAGCTTTTTGCGGACGAGGCGGGTGGTTGCTGAAAAATCTTCCGAAACACCGATGTTTCTTTGTTTTAATTGGCCTCGGAGCGAAAAAAGTTGCTCTTTAGATTTGAAGTTGGTAAGCTTGACAATTATCGGGTGGCACTTGGTAGGAGAAAAGGAACCTAGCCTGTGTGCCCTCTCAATCATGCTGCCTGTGAAGATACTTAAAACTGACTTTATTTCAGAGGTTAGTTTGGCTTCTGTCTCCTGCCATGGTTCTTCGCAATCGGGAAAACCATAGAAGAGAAGATTGTTTCGCCGTGAGCGATCTTCCAAGTCATCAAGTCGTGTCTGGAGTGAAAAATTGCGTGCTTCGAGGTTGTTGACCGAAGCATGCACTTCAGATAGCTCTTCATTAACTTTCTCGAGGACTTCTGATTTTTGCTCGAGGTCGTCGAGGCGCTTTTGTAAAGCGATAATCTTTGCCTCTATGTTCTTCTGGCCACATTTAATTGACTTCATATCAGCTGCTAATTCGTTCTGAACTTTTGCACTTTGTAATGATCTTGTATGAATATCCTTGATCAATTTAAAAAGAACAGCCATTTGCTCAGTTGGGGTTTTAGGCAGAGATTCGATATCTAATAGATTTTCTGAGCGCGTAGTTGGTCCCGGATTTGTTTCAATGTCACCAGAGCGTAATAAAAGCAATGCCACTGAAAAACAGTCTAATACAATTTCACATAACATTTGTGGACACGGGAACACTAGCAGAAAGGCGTCATCTGATTTCCTAGCAAATAGCGGTAATGGTTTACACACCTGCATGTTGAACAGTAGATTGGGAAAACTTGATGTGATGCTGTTCCCGTGTCCACTGAAGGAAGGTCGGTGAAAGCAGCAGCTTAAGTTCTTTTCTGGGCATGATGTCAGGGTCGATGCGGTTGGCAGTCCGTATTCCACAGCCGAAGAAAACTTTGCCAGCAAGTGCACATGCCCGGAGTCGATGCCGGACGAAAGCACTATCGGCACCATCGGTGCAGCAGGGGCGGTTATCGTGCTGGCAAAGGAAACCGCTGACCACGACAGCAGGAGTAATGGTGATTCCTGCATGTTGAACAGTAGATTAGGAAAACTTGATGTGATGCTGTTCCCGTGTCCACTCATATTACTGATTTAACCAGTCGAGTGCGGTCTCCTGACAGCGTGCGATGGAGATGGAGGGGTGGGAAAGAAAACTCAGGGTGAGAAGTTACTAAAGAAGCAAGATGGGGTAATGTAAAGTAATGACTTGTACAGTATAGTATATCACGGGGTGGAGGAGAACTTAGGGTCAGAAGGAAATAAAGAAACAGAAGATAAGGTAAAGAATAGCACAGTATTGTATAACATGTTACATCAAGACGTAGGAAAGAGAAGTCAGGATGAGAAGGAACTAAAAAGGCAGGACATAGAGTAAAGTCAAGCAAAGTTTTATGTAGCATAGTATATAAATGGGGTGAGAAAGAGAAGTGAGCGTGAGACGGAATGAAAGGAGCCGTGCACATGGTATTCAGCGCACAGTCTTGTATGACATAGTATAGCAAGGGGTGGGAGAGAAGGGGGTGAAAAGGAAGTAAAGAAACAGAAGACGGGCTATAGTAGAGCACAGTCTTATATAGCATGTAGCCACATTCTTTTCCCTACTATCACCCTGTTATACTCTAAGTAATGTTCAGTGCAAACCACGCCTGCAGTGTTATAGAAACGTCGGGACTGTAGTAAATCATTTTGTTAAGATTACGCACCCAACGGGAACATTACAGATTATTCTGAAACTTACGTGCCGCTATAGCGATAACACAGGAATATTCGATGGCACATGCACAAATGCAGACGCACTTCACCGCTTGTCAGTTTATCGATGGATTAAGCTCAATTAGCTGCTCTCAGTGCCAGTGTGTACCGCTGTAATCTGTCTTTCCATTGATCGGCCACACGTTCGGTCAATTAAACCGTTTGATCTTCAAACTATGGTCTGCTCCCTTCGTCAACGTCATGACAACGCGAAATCTGCTAGCTGGAGGGGCTTCTCGTTCTTGTACCGTAGGGTGCCGTTAAACCGTTAACCCAGCCCACGTCGCGAAGAAGACACTGACACCATGTAGTGACAGTCTACCCAGCCGCAGACTTAATGGACTAGCCCTCCATTGCGGGCCCGTACCGAACAAGACTCAAGCAATGGCGGTGACGACGACAAGAGGTACAACGACAGTCGCAGAGTCTTCTGCAGCCGTAGTGATGCAGCAGCCAGAACAGCCACCGACCTGTCGCGGATCGTGTTTTAAATGGAGACCTGGTTGGGAACCTACCACCGAGTGGCCACCCCCAACAACTGGACACAGAAGAGGAGCTGCGTCATGCCTACTTTTACCTGGAAGACATGGCAAGGACCTGATTTGAAATTCGGAGTCAGAACTTCAAACCTGGGGCCTATTCTGCGGCCCATTCATGCACACATTCAACAGCATCGCTAAAATGTAGAGGGCCGTCATCTTGTTGGAGAGGCGGGTGCAACTCCCTAGTGAAAACGTGATAATTTTCATAAAAGAGATGACCCGACTGTTTCTTCACGCCGACTCCGCCATGGCTGAGGAGAAGAAGCTTTTGTTCCTGATACGAAGGGCCAACCAAGAACTGTTTGCGGGACTTGTGTGGAATCCACCCCAAACAGTTCAAGAGTTTCTCTCGGAGGCAACGACAATCGAGAAGACTCTGGAAATGCGTACCGACCAGTACTATCGCCGATTGATGCAAGACAGGACAACACAGCTGTTCACGCCTTCGGCACTGACGACATGCGTGAAAAATCCGACAGATCGTGCAGGAGGAGCTACGGAAGCTGTGGCCTTCATCGCAGACTTAAGTGGATTTTCCCTAATGAAGTTCGGCAATCGTATGAAGCTTCCGACGCACCATGGCCTCAACCACAAACAATGAGGTACACTGCTGCAACCTGATGCTAGGCTACTCCTTCACAGCCACGCCAAGAGGACTCACCAATGCAGTTCTGCCGCCAGCCACAGCCGTCTTTGACGCCATACCGTCCACCCGCCGGCCAGTGCAATTCTCCGAGTAAAAGTGACGTGTGGCGTGTGCCTGACCACCAACCTCTCTGCTACCACTGCGGAGAAGCTGGCCACACATACCATCGCTGCCGATACCGCCAGATGAGACCAGGTGGCTTTCCCATAGATGCGCCACCTCCACAGCAGGGCGAATAACCCCGCGACATCGCCGCCTACCTAGCTGCAGAGCAGTGGACGCCCCGAGGATCTTGCCGTCGTCGTCACCAAGCCGCTACAAGTCGCCTCACCGCCGGGCCTACACTGGCCCAACCCGGGGTCACTCACATAGCCCGTAGTTGAAAAACTAAGGGCAGAACCGATGTAGGTGTGGTTGCTGTACGACGAACTGCCAAGATCCTCCTTCACCGAAGTCGTTGCGGCAAAACCTCAAGAACCCAGCACAACGTCAACGTAGTCTCGACGACAAAATCTTGCGGCCATGAAAGGAGACCTGATCCCACAACATCTAAGCAAAGGTACAAACCATAATAGTCGAAATCCCACGTCACGACCTAACTGCAACGCAACACGACGAACTAGTGATCTCGGTGCCCTTATCTACAGCCACAGCATCACAGCTCTCATCGACACCACAGCTGACTATTCTGTCATCAGTGAGGCATTCACCGCGAAGTTGAGGAAAGTGAGGACGAATTGGAAAGGCCTCGAAATCCGCACAGCAGGAGGTCGCCTATAGTTATGCCGGTAGGAATATGCGCAGCCGAGAGTCGCCAGTAACCTTCACATTAATTCTGCAAGCTTTGTTGTACTACTGCATTGCTCGAGAGTTGTCATCCCTGGTATGGACATCTTATGCCTCCATGGTTCCATCATCGTCCTGAGAACAAAGTTGGTAACACTATCCACAGAAAAATCACTGCCGTCACAAACACCATCTGGAAGGCACGCCTTGAATGCGCTGGACGACCAATTTGCCATTCCTTCTCGCTCTAGCGTCAACATTTTCGTCGGCACTCAAGAATCAACAGACGCAAGGCATTTTGAAGGTGGCCAGTATTTGTTGACAACCACGAAATTTTCATCGCCAGAAGAATAGCCGAGCTGCGAGAAGGGAACGAAAGAGTAATGCTAACGGATTTGAGCAACGAGTACAAGCACGTGAGCAAAGGCAAGACTATTGCCAACATCGAAGAGACAGTGGGAGCCAGCAATGCTTTCACCCTCTCCGACTCAGCGAATATACTCCAATGACTCAAGCACTTCAACCAGCTTTCGATAATAATCCGAGCCTTTCGACACATAAACAAGAACAGCTGTAGAACCTGTTCCTGAAATAAAAAAAACTGCTTTTCGTCGTCGTCAATAATTTCACAGACCCCCATCACCAAAGATCAAAGCATAACAGAAGAAAGTGCCAGGCCACACCATCAGACCCCATACGAGGTTTCGACGCGGGAACACCAGGCCATAAAGAAACAACTACACTAAATGCCACGCGATGTCATCTAGCCTTCAAGAAATTCATGGGCGTCACATTGTTAGTGAAAAAGAAGGACGCAATGCTAAGCTTCTAAGTCAACTATCGCCACTTTCACAAAATCACAAAGAAGGACTTGTAGCCACTCCTACTGATATTCCTAGATCGACTCCACAATGCGAGGTACTTTTCTTCAATGTACCTAAGGCCGGCTATTGGCAAATTGAAGTAGACGGGAGAGACAGAGAAAAGACTGCCTACATAACACCAGAAGGCCTGTTCGAGTTCAAAGTCATTGGTTGAAGCCCTTTGGTCTTTGCCCGGCACCTGCGACTTTTCAACGAGTCATGGATAGAATTCAGGCTGGCTTGAAGTGACCGACCTGCCTCGTTTACTTCGACGACGTCGTCGTGTTTTCTTCAAGTTTCGACAAATATCTCCAGTGGCTGGAATCTGTACTTCAAGCAACCAGGACCTCCGCGTTCACCCTGAAGCCAGAGAAATGCCACTTCGCGTAAAAGAAACTTATTTTTCGGTCACGTGATCAACCAGACTGGAGTGCGCCCAGACCGACGAAAAAACGCTGCCATCGCCGCGTTCCCGCCTCCCACCTACAAGAATACCCTGAGCTGATTTCTCGAATGTGCGCCTATTACAGATGCTTCGTCAAAGATTTCTCACAGATCGCCGAGCCAATGACGCTGCTCACGAAGAACGACGTCGGAATCTAGTGGGGAACGGAGCAAGTTGAAACATTTCAGGAACTGAAATGACGCCTGCAGATCCCTCCGATAGTTGCACATTTCAACAAATACGCCGATACCGAAATCCACACCGATGTAAGCAGCGTAGATCTCGTCGCAGTTCTTGTGCAGAAGACGAGTGGAGAAGAAAGGATTATCACTAATGCCAGCCAGTCAGTGCCGAAGGCAGAAGAAAACTATTACAAAACAGAAGAAAAATGCCCTGCTATCATCTAGGCTAAGGGAATCTTTCGCGTCTACCTCTATGCAAGGCCCTTCAAATGTTGTGAGCGGCCACGACGCGTTCTGCTAACTTGCT
The DNA here is from genome assembly GCF_043290135.1 of Rhipicephalus microplus. Classification (NCBI taxonomy): domain Eukaryota; kingdom Metazoa; phylum Arthropoda; class Arachnida; order Ixodida; family Ixodidae; genus Rhipicephalus; species Rhipicephalus microplus. The sequence goes on along the minus strand of NC_134710.1, from coordinate 107,910,417 downwards.
AACTTGAAGGACCTTTCCACTCCGGTGACCATGTTCGGTTGTGGAGTCCTCTAACTTGAAGGACCTTTCCACTCCGGTGACCATGTTCGGTTGTGGAGTCCTCTCGCAGAATGGAGTCTAAGACTTCAAGAATTTGACGTTATCGTCATTTACAAGTCCGGACGAAAACAGACTCCGACTGCCTGTATCGTGCCACTGCTGACCCACCACCACAGGATGACGAAGACAGTGACTACTTCTTGGGAAGCTTAAGTGTCGAGAAATTCATCGAACGAGAGCGAGACAATCCTGAAATTAATGGCCTTGTGGAATACCTCGAGCGCAAAGCTGATGTTTCAAAAGTATTCAAGCGAGGACTGGTGCAGTTTTTTTGTTGAGGAACAGCATTCTCGTCAAGAAAGTGTTGTCGCCACATCAGGCCAACTTCCTATCGTAGTATTCTCGGCATGCGTCCAGAAGTTATGGATGCTCTAAATGATGACCCGTCAGCTGGACACTTTGGATTTTCCCGTAGGTTAGCGCGGGTAAAGAAAAAGTACTACTGGACCCACCTCAATGTCGCTGTTACCCCCTACGTGAAAACCTGCCGAGACTATCAGCAATGGAAGACATAGCCAACTAGGCCAGCTGGACTTCTACAGCCCATCGACCTTCCCCGGTAGCTATTCTAGCAGATCGCTTTGACCTCTTGGGGCAGTTCCTAACGTCTGCTTGCGGAAATTTTGAATCGTCGTAGCTACTGACTACCTAACCCGTTACGCCGAAACAAGAGCCCTGCCCAAAGGCATTCCCTTTGAGGTAGCCAAGTTCTTCATTGAAGACGTCGTCCTTCGACATCATGCCCCAGAGGTTGTCTTTCCCGACAGAGAAACGGCGTTTACTGCTGGATTGACTCACGCATTCCAGAGGTACAGCCAGACAAGCCACCGCCATACAACCACGTACCACTCACCAACCGATGGCTTGACCGAGCGTCGAATTAAGACCATCACCGACATGCTGGCCATATATATCAACGTCAAACACAAGACATATGTCATCTTTTTGTACTTGCCTTTCGCATTAAACACGGTCGTGCAGGAGACGACGCAGATGACGCCATACAAGTTAGTTAACAGAGAGAACCCGGAAATTGTGCCCGATCGGCCCGATGCTACCGAACGTCGTTGACGAAGAAAACCGTGAAGTCACCGTATACCTTCAGCGTGCTGAAGAAGTACGTCAGCTCGCAATCGAGAATCGGCAGACGGCCTGCAGCCGCAGTTCCAAACTTTGACGACAGTTCACGGAATACCAGCCCCGTGACCATGTTTGGGTATGGACGCTGATACGCCGACGTAGACTGAGTGAAAAACTTCTGCGATAGTTGTAAGAGGTAAACAGATTGAAAAATAAAGACAGAAATAGAAAGACCTGTTACAATGAAACGTTACCAACTTCCCAGTTTTCAATACTTCTGCGATGGTACTTCGGACCATAGAGGGTAGTTCGATGTCTCGGCTAAATCGACTACGAGGTTGCCCCGACGGCATCATGAACTCTCAACGGCGCCGTGCACGACCTGAAGTCGTCCATGTTGTGTGCTTCAAACCGTTTCATGCACGTTAACGAACTTAAGAAATATATATTTGGTTGCGTTTGCCATGTTATCGTTTTTATTGCTTGTACCTATAAGGTTTACTTTTTACTTTCATATTGTACTTTAGTGGTTTGTTAAAGCATTGGCACGATGCTTTTTCAGAGGGAACGGGATGCCACATTTATTCCTGAAGTGTTGTTATCGCCCCGTCACCATGTCAGTTATTCTCCGCGCAAACCACACCTGCAGTGTTCGAGAAGCTTCAGCACTGTAGTACATCGTTTTGTTAAGCCTACGCCCACTTCGGGAACACAAGAGATTCTTCTGGAACCTACGCTGGTGCTATAGCGATAACGCTAGAATATTCGACGCACGCGTATAAATGCCAACTTGATGCATCAATTGTCAGTTGATTGACGGCCGACGCTCTGTTCGCCGCTATCAGTGCCAGTGGGCATCGCTTTGATTTTACCTTTAGTTTACGGACCACGAGCTCGATGAAATAAACAGTTTCATCTTGTAATCATATGCTTCCTTCTTCCACGTCACGACCCCGTCACAACGTGTTTATAGCGCAAAGCGTAATGTTTTATACTGCTCACACGCTCCATTACAATACGCAGGCTATTTCGTCCTGTGTTGTCATATTTGATGGTGGTTTCACGCATCTTTTTTTTTCGAAATAATATTAATAGAGGGTATTCACCAAACTACTTTTTTTGCATAACATGGCCATTCCCACAGCTTTGCAGGTGGTGCAGTTAAAAGAAGGCAGTGCTGGAAGAATTCAAAGTTATCAGCATACTATATCGGGGCCCTGAAGTTCCTTACCGCAATTCATGTATGAAGTATGATTTAACTGTATGCATTTCTGTGGTTTCAGAGGTTTGAGACGTCATTAATTCAAATGACGTTGAAGTTCGTGACGCAGTCTTGCTGACGGGCTGTGAGCAAGCATTACGCTGACTGATTGCAACTTATACTGTAGCAATCATTCCAAGTATTCAATCTGGGTAATGTAAGGCCATGCGATAAGTGTGTTTTTGACCATTACGGTCAGAAACGTTCTCTGACGTACCTCAGAGGGGCGCTGCAACGCTGCTGTTGCGAGGAGGGGTGATATTTTTCGAACCACACAATGGCATTCCTCAGAGACAATGAATCTATGGTGTTCACGTGACAATACAGTCTATTTGCCCCATGATTGTGCTAGCCTTGCGGTGGAGACGAAGCTCTTGCACATGTTACAAGGTATTTTATTTGAATTATGTCATTACTGATTTTTTGCAGGCTTTCAAAATCTTTCGAATTTAAGATATGGTGACAGTGTCCGAAGGACAAGTGACACATACTGCGGGCTTGGAGGGTAGTCAAAGGTTATCTCGTATAAATCCTTCAGCATATCAGTCCAGCCCGTGTCGGAACTGCAATAGAGAAAGAACATAAACATAGGCAGGTTTACTGGAAGTTCCGTTTCCTACCCTACACGTGGTAAGAAGGTAATTAGAAAAAATTAACGCAAGTATACATTGTGGTAAAATTTACCGTGAGACGTACAATTTCATAAAATGTTTCTTGAAAATGCAGATCTAAAGTAGAACATGGCTTTTTTGTTCAGGAACGTGCTTCCTTTAATGTGTTCTTTTTTAAAAAGTTGCTTATCTCTGCCTGGCAACCAGTAAATGACACACATGAAGAGCCACCTAATATGAAATTGGGCTGTTTAACTCTGTGAAATAGGTAACAAAGAGGTTTAGTCTGAAGGATCACTGATCTGTATGTCAGAATCATCTCAGGTGTGGCCGTTCATTAAACAAATCGCGTATTAGCTAGACGCTCACACCACACATGCACTCTTCTGCAGAACCGCTTCACTGCTCGTGCTCGGTTGTGCTGTATCACCGCTTTCAACTGTCCACGTGTGTACCGGCTAGTTCACTTTGTCTTAGATAGTCCATTGCTAAATTCACATTATCGATGCACTGTAAGCTTACTTCACTTCATTCGCTGCAACAAGCGTTCATAATTTCAATCGATAATGCTGAGGTGTTTTTTTATGAAAGCCTGAGAAAACTTGAGCAATCAAAATTTTACGTGCATGCGCAAAAACTTAAATAATGTATAACGAAGTTTCTAGCAATAAGCGGGGATTCTGGTTCCCAATATGATTGAATAAAACTGAATCCACTTCTATAAAAAAGCACGTTTCTTGTATTTATTTTTTCTCTTGTTCATATGCAGTTTTATCACACAGTCTCCACCACCGTGGCCAGCTTCGAAAGCGTGACCTTCGGTTTGTACGCTGAGCATCTTGACCCCTGTAGCACCGAGGACGAAGCTGTCATTCCTTCTTTTGTAAAAGCGATGATGTAATCTCCAATAAGATCAGCTTTACCAGCCGCCGCAATGTGCCATAGGCCTCCTAAAGGTACAAATGTGCGCTGCCACATTCGCACTGAAAAAAATAGCCTTGCATTCAGAGACTGGCGCATCGTAGCTATAGAGATAAGGCTACATTATAGGTAGCAAGTTTTCGGCAAGAAGCTTACATTACGTTATCTTGGTCGAGCGTCAGTTTTTTCCCCATTGGAAACACGGAAGAGTTTTAGGGTGGGGTTCACTACACTTCTGCTGACGTATTTCCGTCACAAATATGACGTAAAATATTCATTAGCAAATAGTAAAAAAACTGGCGGGGCATGGAACCAGTGACCTTTCACTCTCAGTGCGCGATGTTTAACCAATCAGCCACAAGGCGTACGTTTGTCAGCTAATTAACGGCGAGCCCTTTATATCCACCGTTTACCGTTGGCAGTCCTCATAGCTTAGCGAATTGTGAGAATTTTCCTCATCAGTATAGTGATGGCGCAAGAGAGCGCGTATTAGGCGCGCGCGTTTAAAAGTCGTCGCCTCTCACCACCCCGCGTGTTGCAATGTGTGCACGCCTATGTTAAGGTTCGGGCGCTTTTTACCTCTCGATCATTCTCCGCAAGTTCGCTTTGAAGTTGCAGTGGTTAGAGAGATCCCGGTGGTTACTTCGTTCGCGGTCGCGTTTGCGAAAGGAGCGCGCTCCTCACGCACGGAGAAGTAATATTTATGACAGTTGTTCACCCTCATCCTGTGTATACTAGTGCAATTGTTTCGTGTGCCTTTCTTTCTGTTTGAGCAGCGTGCTTTAAGTGTCGAGCTGTCACAGTCATTTGTCTGCGCTCATCCTAAGTACGGTGAATTTGTGCGTGCTTTCTGCTTGAGGTGCGCGCTGCAAGTTTCGAGCTACGTGCCGTTTTGCTCGTGTCATTGCAGTTTGTTGCTGTAGCATTTATTCCTTCTCCCTTGTGAATAAACAATGCACAATTATTGCTGAACTACCACTGCTAAGACACTATTCACTTTCGTGTTATACTGATTCCTAAATAGAGGAATTCCCCTTTTTGTTTTGTAGTAGCTGCCACCAGTATTCGTGAAGAATTGCCGCAACTGTTCCCCGTCGGCCTTCCCTGCTGTTCTAAGGGAACACTTTTTGGGGGCATATGAATAAATAGAAGTATGTTTAGCGAAAACCTCACCGGGCATTGTCTTGACACGTGCCTGCATGGAATGTGTGCGAGTAGCTACCGCTACAAACAGAGTGTTGCGGCAGTTTTCCTTCGTCGGTCATGTCCCTTGTTGAGCTTGGACGCCTATCAGACAGTGGCAACGGTTGCAAAGGCGCGGGCAGACATCGATTGAGAATGAATGTAGCGGTCCGCCAGGTGGTTGAACTAACGCATGGTGTCGCGACATGACATGGCGCATGCGCTTCCTTGCGTGCTCACCACGCTTGGAAATCGCCGTCATGAATGTCTCAACTTTTTTTATGACAAAGCGTAATCTAGCCTGCTAAGCTTCTTCTGTATCTCGTGTGTATCACGCATGCGTACGATGTTTTAATCCAAAAGTTACTTTAATTCTTTCGTACGCTATTGCGAGGCAAGTACAAAGACGAACGCGTTTGAGGAAGGCTTCAGAGGTGTCATAGGCCCATGTGCTCAGATTTGGGTGCACGTTAAAGAACCCCAGGTGGTCAAAATTTCCGGAGCCCTCCACTACGGCGTCTCTCATAATCATATGGTGGTTTTGGGACGTTAAACCCCACAAATCAATCAATCAAGGCTTCAGAGGTCACGCTGGTCGATAGAATTTTCGGTTGTCATGCGCGATAAAGCTAAATACAAAAATCCTAACTCGACGCTCATGATAAGGACATGCGCAATACACCCATAGATCTATCTTTGAAGGTTTTCTCGGTACCATTAGGAATCGTTTTTCTGCACTGCGAAATATGACAATGTAGTTCAAAATGTGATTAGGTGAAATGTAAGAGATCTCATCTGAACTAAACTGAAATAACTAGCCATACTGGAATACGTGCTCTCATAGAAGATGAACGCGTGTGTGCCAGGGGCAGCATACGTGTCAGGCATGGAAGCGCATGCGAGGTATCACTTTTTGTGCTAAATTGATAATTCATGGGCAGGCGTGTCCACGATTAGGCTGTGACTAGTTCTCGTAAGCACTCTACAACCTCGTTCCCACCAGTGATACATTATAATTGAAGTTAGGCTGCTACGTAATTCGCACGGTGGCGTACACAACCATGCCTGGGGAATTGACACCTCGACGGCGAGCAGGGAGGTCGACAATGCCTTACAACAACGAACGTTGAGAGGCAAACGAAAGCTGTTTGGAATTACGGCATCCAGAAGCACGACAAGTGATCGAAGATGCCTATTCTTCATCTCTTACCTCAGCGCTTCTTAGGAAAGCGCTTGCAAACGCTGTACGCATTAATTGAATTTTTCAACCTGCTCGTATCGCGAGTGAGTTAATAACTGCAATGTCATCATGTGTGTTAAGTGTGTATGAAGCAAGCAAGGAGCTTGGCTAAGTGTGGGAATCATGATGAAACCATTACAGTTGCTTAGGCTTAGAGAGCTGGCATGATGAAGCAGTTGTGACGTAATCATCATCATCATCATCATCATCATCATCATCATCATCAGCCTGACTACGTCCACTGCAGGACAAAGGCCTCTCCCATGTTCCGCCAGTTAACCCATCCTGTGCTTGCTGCTGCCAGTTTATACCCGCAAGCTTCTTAATCTCATCTGCCCACCTAACCTTCTGTCTCCCCCTAACCCACTTCTTTTCTCTGGGAATACAGTTTGTTACCCTTAATGACCAGCGTTTATCCTGTCTACGCGCTACATGCCCGGCCCATGTTCATTTTTTCTTCTTTATTTCAACTATGATATCCTTAACCCCCGTTCGTCCCCTAATCCACTCTGCTCTCTTCTTGTCTCTTAAGGTTACACCTGCCATTTTTCTTTTCATTGCTCGCTGCGTCGTCCTCACTTTAAGCTGAACCCTCTTTGTAAGTCTCCAGGTTTCTGCTCCGTAGCTAAGTACCAGCAAGATACAGCTGTTATATGACTTCCTCTTGAGGGACAGTGGCAATCTACCTGTCATAATTTGAGAGTGCTTGCCGAATGTGCTCCACCCCATTCTTATTCTTCTAGTTACTTCAATCTCGTGGTTCGACTCTGTGGTTATTACCTGCCCTAAGTAGACATAGTCTTTTACAATTTGAAGTGCACTATTACCTATCTCGAAGCGCTGCTCTTTTCCGAGGTTGTTGTACACTACTTTCGTTTTCTGCAGATTAATTTTAAGACCCACCTCTGTGCTCTCCTTGTCTAACTCCGTAATCATGAGCTGCAATTCGTCCCCTGAGTTACTCAGCAATGCAATGTCATCGGCAAAGCGCAGGTTACTAAGGTACTCTCCATTAACTCTTATACCTACCTTTTCCCATTCTATGCTTCTGAAAACCTCCTGTAAGAACGCGGTAAACAGCATTGGGGAGATTGTGTCTCCCTGCCTTACACCCTTCTTGATTGGTATTCTGTTGCTTTCTTTATGAAGCACTATGGTAGCAGTTCATCCCCTGTAGATTTCTTCCAGGATGTTTATATATATTTCATCAACGCCCTGATTCCGCAGTGTCTGCATGACGGCTGATATTTCTACTGAATCAAACGCCTTCCCGTAATCTATGAAGGCTATGTATAGTGGTTGCTTATTATCTGAGCATTTCTCTATTACCAGATTGATAGTATGAATGTGGTCGATTGTTGAGTAGCCTGTTCGAAATCCTGCTTGTTCCTTTGGTTGATTGAATTCTAATGTTTCCTTTACTCTGTTAGCAATTACCATTGTAATTACCTTTGTGACGTAATATATGCAAATTAATATGCATCAACTTGAACTCGTTGTCGTGGCTTGGTTTCAGGAAACAGCGTGGGTAAACGGTACAAGAAAGACGGACAGGACATTGTGCTGATTGTGTGCGGAGCACAAACGGCGCCCATGAGCGCAAAGTTCCATCTGTCGTTCTTTAGCCCTTTCCGCACGCTGTTCCCTGGGACCGAGAGCACCGCCCTAATTGAGCTGCATATATTTAAAAGAATGGACCCTGAGGATGAGATGATTTAGATCGGTGTTTTCTTGTAAGATTGCGTGAATAAAGACACGCACAGTGTTGCGCTTGAAACTGCACGTGCACTGCCCTGAAGCAGTGGACGCGTCAAAAAAGGTTCAGCGAAAAACTGTTATAATTAAAGAAATGCACCTAAACTCACGTAACAGCGCGAGAAAGTAACCCTGGTCTAGTACGTCTAGAAAGAAATCGTAGAATGCGTTATTTGCTCAGCATCATAAAAAATCGTCAAAAAATAAATATGCTGCGAATGTTACGTGTGCTCTGTAACACGGTTGTCGCGTTGGTATATTTTAGGTGTCCTGGTGTACGTCAATTTCTAATTCTAGGGGCACTATCAATCATGCCGTAGTTCAGTCCGCAAATTGTTTATGAGTGAGTGAGTGAGAATTTATTAGAAGGCAGAGAGGTCGGCCTGAGCTAGTTCGCTCTAGCCTGCTACTCTACACAGTGGATAAGGGAAAGGGGAAGAAAAGAGGGATGAAGGGTGATGATGGAGACAAGAAGAGGAGGTGCGTATGTACAGTAACCAGTTAGCATAGTACCATACAGTCTAGTTTCTAGTCCAGTGCTTTTTATAAAGTCTAGAACAGCCTTTGTAGCAGTTTTTGACACTGTTTGGTCGTTCATTGCTGACAATATGTGGCATTCACTTAATGGTGTTCGTCCAATGCTTGCCAACGTTGCAGTTAGCATTTTTCTTTGCGCCACGTATAATGCACAGTCACAAAATATGTGAGCTATCGTTTCGCGCACTTGGCAGCGTTCACAATTTGGGCTGTCCCCACGGCCGATTAGGTGGGTGTAGTGGCGAGTGAAGGCGACGCCCAGGCGAATTCGGTGCAGTATATTAGCATGTCTTCGGCTGATTTTACCTGGAAGACGAAAAGTCATACCGGGGTCAGTTTCCCGCAGGCGCTTGTTCCGGTGATCTGGTAGCGACCAGTAAGTGGCAGCGCATTCGCGCATGAGTGATTTCAACAATGTGTTGACGTCACCTCGCGAGTAGGGTACTTTGACGTACATAGGAGCGTTGTATATTGCCGCTCTTGCTTCGCTATCGGCTGTTTCGTTGCCAACCAGGCCGCAGTGTCCAGGAATCCATTGGAGTGTAATCAAGTGACCGCTCCTGTGTGTTAGGTCAAATGCTTCGACGATTCCTAACGTTAACTCGTAAAATTGGCCTCTTCTTGAGCAAGAATGGATAGCTTGAAGCGCTGATTTTGAATCAGACAGAATCGTCCATTTACGCGGTGCTTGGTCGTTCACAAATTTTATGGCTTCTTGTATAGCAACAAGTTTTGCAGCTGTCGAAGATGACCTATGATCTAATTTGTACTGTCGAGAAATACCGAGTTGAGGGATCACGAAGGCTGCAGCTGAGGCGGATGAAGTTACGGATCCATCGGTGTATATGTGCACAGAGTCACTGTATCGGTCATCTAAATGTGCCAAGGTGAGTGGCTTGAGGGCAATATAAAAAACATGCGACTTATACGAAATTCCACGTATGTGAAGGCACACCAGTGGTTTAGTCAATGTCCATGGAGGCACTGCAGGGATTACGGCAGGTGCAAAGCCTGAAGGGATCATGTGCCTATGTGTATCGAGGCATCGCGAGTAGGTACAGCCTGGTCGGTCCACTTGTAGCGAAGATAACGGGTGCTGTGCATGTCGGGTCAGCAGACGAAGGTGCACACGAAGAGGCTCACAGGACGTGTAAAACCTGTATAGGGTAGGTGCGTGACTCCTCTATAGTGCCAGAGGTAGATGTGCACCGTGGCAGGCCAAGGCATATTCTCAGTGCTCGTACCTGAAGGCTCTCTAAAGTACGAAGGCACGTTGCCCGCATGCTGGAAAGCACAGGTGAGCTGTACCTTATATAGCCCACAAACAATGCCTTGTATAACTGCAGAAGACTTTTCTCCAAAGGGCCCCATCTCAGTCCTGCTATAACACGAAGAACATACACAAAACTGATTAGTTTGTTTCGCAGCACAGTCACATGCTTTGACCAGGACAGGTTGCGATCAATGACGACCCCTAAATAGCGGTGGTGCTTGACCACGGGAATCACTGCTCCGTGAGCGAAGATTGGGTACCGCGACATTGATTTCTTCGTAAATGCCAATGCAGCACATTTTGATATTGAAAGTTCCAAGCCCTGACGACGTAAGTACTTAGATGTTATTGATGTGCCTTGTTGTAGCCTTGCTCGCAGTTGTGGTCGCGTTGCTCCAGATGCCCATATGCGTATGTCGTCCGCATACGCACTGATTCTGACAACGTCGGGAAGCTCAGCTTCAAGGCCAATGAGTGTTATGTTAAAAAGCATGGGGCACAGAGTTTAGCTAAAGCACATACGAAATTTAAACTCTGCTAACCGGCAAATACAGCTCTTACTCTAGACAACGTACAGCTTGTTTCCATCTGCATGGCTTTCGCACCAGATGTGCACGACATTGGGCGACTTCGGACGTGGCCATTGTGTTAATTGCTTGACTGCCCTGAAATGAAAAAGATGCCAGCGATCTATTGTGGCTTTTATTACTGTGAAGTTAAGGTTACCATTGCAAAAAGTCACAACTTTGCTGCAAAGGCGAAGCAATGAACGTGATAGCAACAATTCGAAAGGTCACGCGCAGAAGGGAAAGCAAATCTAAACGTGCCCCGCGTTTCTCGGGTACAAATTACGCACGAAACGTACTCACGGGTATGAATGCACGCGAATAAGTGTCTCATTTGTTTCTTCGCTGAGTCTGAAAATCGCGCACTTTTCGCAAATGGAGACTGCAATGATTGCAGTGACCTTTGTGCGCCCGGTAACTACAGTAGAATCGTTCCACGTGAAGCCCGAGGCGAGCCACGGCGTACGATCCTCCCCTTCTTGCCACCGCGAGATAGGGGTGCGCGAGGGAGCGTCCCTCCCCTTCTTTAAGCCGGGCAAAGTACGCGTAGGAGATTAGAGCGGGTGCCACTGCGCGATGTGGCGACGTGCGCTCATTGCGCCATCTTTCTGGTAATGCCGAAAACACAGCAGCGGTAAGAGGTAGATATAAATAGCTTGTCGTTTGAACGGTGAAGAACGTTCTCCGAGGTCACTCAGTGATTAATGTTTCACTTTCACGGCGCAGAGGTTTCACGTTCGATTCAGCGTGCGGGAGTGCTTTTTTCTGGCTTTTTTCCTTTCTTGCATTTTCATGTATATAGATACGTATACATGGACGGTGCATGACACCAACGCCGACGCCAAAATCCATCCGAGAGTGTCCATATAATTGATATCGCAACAAAACCATTTGACTGTAGAAATTCACAACGAATCACACTGTATCTAGCCCGAGAAAGGAAAAGGCTTTAGATATCTCTTTTGTGTCAGTAATCCATCCACTCGAGAGAGGTGGCCTTTTGCGAAAAAGACCAGTAAGGTATACACTTGCTGTACGTGCGTGCTGTAGAAATCTGCAGCGCTACCACTGAGTTGTTATTTAGGATGACAAGCGTACATGCGTTTTATTCTCTTAACAACAACCGAACGCAGTAATTACACGTACAACACCATTATGACATATATAAGAACTGAACACGGGGTGAAACCTTTAAAGGAGTCAGATTTTTATTTGTAGCCGAAATAGTTTTTCCTTTGTTATATTTTTAGACTTCATCGTGACCTACCCAGCTATATTTTTGTCAGACATCCAGATTAGCCATTTCTACTCTTCTTCCACTCGCGTTATGTCACGCATGCTTCACGGCAGTGCTTAACCGTTTATCGATTTATTCCATGAACAATTTAACCCCTTACATATCTCCTGCTCTGAGCTGCCACGCTATTATTTGTCACTCGAAAAAGAAAGACGCTTCAGCTCTATCTTCGGCAATAAAACGCGATATCGTAATAGATAGTGTCACTGCTAGCCTGGCTTCGCTTCTCGATGTATCCTTCAACAGCCTTGCAAAGTGAAGAACGTCTGCGCACCTAACCACTGAACCTTAGTTATTCCTTTAGCGAATCAGCAATGGGCCGAAAACACTTCCGAAGAGAGACATGCGAACCCATGCAGCTGCTCACTTGGTTGCTAGCTTTGCTGCAAATAATTAATAAATATGTCAAAGTACTCTGTGCAGCGACCACAAATGTACGTATTTTTCCACATCGGGCTTGCTTCGGCGTGTAAACACTGAAAGCGATGCGATGCGGTAAACGCCAAGCTACGAGTGCTGATTCATCATCTGGACAGTGATGGTAAGAACGTGAGGAGCTGTGATAGGATTCACATCATTGCCTGGTGATGAAGATGGCTGAAGTAATGCATGGATCCTTTCAGACGTGCATAATGGTGACATAAAAATGGCTAAAATAGAAGGTGAAGATGTGCAGGAATATTGGGGTGCGTGAAGACCAACCATGAAGTTTATTTCTCGGGTCAGAGTCTTCACTTTTTTTCACCAGTACTTCAGCTGCAGTTATAAGGAGTAAGAGTAGCCCATAAGTGCTTTCAGCATGTCACTAGTTCCCAGAGCATTCATCGAAGTTCACAAGTATTGCAAGACGTTCTCGAATTCTCTTTCCAAGCTACTTTGTCGCAGCAGTTCACGGGCTGGATGTTTTGTTTTCGGTTGAATTAGCAAGATATTTCTGTATACTTGTATTTAAACCTGCATTGCTAGCAAAAATGTTACGTGGTGTGCTCTGCATTCAGATTGCTGAGGTGGTGGTCACTGGAGTACCTACGTCTGCACAATACACACAATAAGGTCTGACATACACAAAAGCACTCTAAGCAGGAAAGTTTGTTGGATAACTCACCGCATGCAGGGCCCACAGGTCGTCTATCAACCGTGTTACATTTCTGAATATTCTCAAGGTTAGCCGCACAGGGAAATTACTCTACGGAAAAGCACACTTGGGGTTTATCGTTGATCGAGTTTCCTTGCCGATTTGACGCTTCGGAACTTTCTACAGGTCAGCTGCGACAGGACGATGAAGAAACATTTAACATACCTTGTGGGGAAGCTGCATATGACCAGGGCATGTCTATCATCTACTGACAGTATGTGAGGAGGATCTTTAAAAGTTAAGACAGCTTTGCACTAGTGCCACACTTGAATGAATCGGCACTGTGGATCCCTTTTTTTCTTCATTTTTTTTCTTTCCTTTTTTCTGTATTTTCTCTTTTCGAGTGTTTTTTGTGTCATTTCATATCTTTTTTCATCAGTCTTGGTGAGCCGCGGCCTTTTACACTTGTTTTAAAACACACTGTTTAGGCTGGGATGTCTGGCTAATGTAGTCAACCATTTCTACTGGCGGAATCGCTGCAAAGCATTGGGAATCGTGGCATATTTTCAAATGTGTGACGCTGACTATACTAACCAATTTCTAACGAACTTCCCGTATTCTACCACACATCACGCTAACAGTTTGCTCAGTAGTGAACTCACAAGAGCACGCCCGCCTTTACAATATTCTCTGGAGCTGCCCTCAAATGAAGGTAGCTTATAATCCTCAGACTTTACATAACACAACCCTTCAGCAATGGGGGGCTACGTTGCTCAGCTCTCGATCGGAAACGTAAGTGTAGGGCATGGAGTGGGCAGAGGCAGTCACTAGGTTCAAAAGCATCCTGGCCGGCCCACCAGAATTGAGATCTTGTCGCTAAACATCCGCTCTATCCCATCACATTCTTTCTCCTCCTTCTCTAGCACACGAATTATCACCCGGTGTTATCCCGAATGAACAGAATAGGCATGCTACGCTTGTTGAAACACACATTGTTACGTCTGCCGCATCGCAAGGGGTAGCAGTAGAGTTGGCACGTTAATCGAGATCCTTCCCAATTTGTCCTTACCCACATCAGAGATGCACCGACTGAGATAATCTGATTTTGCTATTCCAAGTATTAAAATCACGAGTTCGTATACGTGTTCGCCGACGGCAACATGATGAGGACCGCCAACTTTTCCTTCTATCACAGTCGCAGCAAATCAAAATCAAGCACTTTTATTGATCAGTGGTTCGTTATATATATTTTTAAGTAGAATGATTCACTGCACATTTTAGGAAAAGGTAGACAGCCGTGTAATTGGGAAGAGGGAGAGAAGAATGATCATTTCTATGAAACGATAATATGAAGTTTCTTGGCAAAGCCGTTATACTAGGGCGCCAGTGGCACAAGCAAATCGCTTGGCCTGATCTAAGGTTGCCCGCTCGCTTCCCAGGGGTTGCCGAAGGAGACCCATAGCTGCCACAACCTTTCAATACCGTTGCATGCGATGACGGATGACTTGCACTCGGCTGGTATTCGTCGGCAAGTCCAAGCGATGTGAAATAGGTGCCCACGATTTCTTGTCATGAGGTATCAGGTCCGTTGCATTTCTAAAAACATCAATGCCCCAATAGCACATAAAATTTATCACATGTATTCACACACGGCTCCCAACAAAGACCTTGTACGCAAATCAACGATTTGCACAGGCAGGTGTGTTAATGTGGAGGTTCCGACGAGTGCTCTTCGTGAGGAATGAGATTATTTCAATGTAGAAAAACACTGGTGCGCCACTAACAAATAAAATTCATAACTTATGCTCATCAATCGTTCAGAACAAAAACGTTTTTATTGATGCGAATCAATGGTTTCAAGTTTCACCAGTGCAATGATACACAGCCATGTAATTCTGGTTGTACCAACGTGGGCTTATGAGGATGTATGGCGTTTGTTAAACGTATAAAAGTCTCAGCACACCAATAGCACGTATAAATTTAGCACTAGTATCCAACCATGGTCTATCATTAAACTTTGTTTTGTATGTGAACGATTGCTCGTACATTTCACTCGGGAATGGAAATGCAGCCATGGGATTGTGAACGCGTCAACGTTTGGGTGCCATGTGGTATGGCGACGAATTTTTAAAAACGTCGCCGCTCATAGATACAATGCCTGTATGAGTGACCTTGTTTTTTTTTTGGCAGGCTCATTGTCCTCGCCTCTCCGCATGCGTTGATGCCTTGAAGAGCTGATGATGCCTTCCATGAATAGGTACACAACTTACATTCGTAGCAGCTCTGAGGTGTATGCATGCTTTCATATGTAAACGAAGCTTTCGTAGCCAGGCAATGGAGTTAGGGCAGATAGTGCGCTTGAAGGCATTCTCGCTTGTGTGGATGCCGTGGTGTGAAACGAGAGTAGACATCTTGGCAAATCATTCACCATAGCTGTTCCAATGGTAGGTCTTGTAATATGCGCGCATTTGGCGATGTGCCACAAGATCAAGCTTTAGTGGAAGTAATTTATCCCAGATGTCGCAATAATAGGGCTTCTCGCCTACATGCAAGCTGCGAAGTAACGCAAAACTGTTCTACCGTGGAAATCATTTAGCCCATACGTTGCAATTTTAAAGCTACTGATGCTTGTGCGTGCGTTCATGTGCACGAAGATGTCCACTTTAAGATGCCCGCTTTAAGAATACGTTCACTTTAAGAAGATGAACACTTTAAGGACTTGTCGCCTGTACACATGCGGAGATGTTTTGTAAAGTCACCCCTTCATGCAAATGATTTATCGCAAATGCCGCAATGTTATGGCTTCTCGCCTGATGCACGAGGAGATGTTTTGAGAGGTTACCCTTTCGTGTAAATGATTTATCACATGAGCCACATTGATATGTCTTGTCACCTGTATGCACGCGGACATGTCTTGTGAAGTTGCCCTTTTTTGCGAATGACATAGCGCATGTTTCACATCTGAAAGGCTTCTCACATGTACACATGCGGAGATGTTTTGTGAGGTCACCCCTTTGTTCCAGTATTTTATCGCAAAGGCCGCACTGATATGGCTTATTGCTTGTATGCGTGCGGAGATGCCTTGTGAGGTTACCCTGTTGCGAGAATGACTTATTGCATGAGCCGCATTGATATGGCTGCTCGCCTGTATGCACGCGAAAATGTTTTGTGAGGTCGCCTTTTTGTGAAAATGACTTATCGCACATGTTGCAATGATTTGGCTTTTCGCCTGAATGCGTGAGTAGATGCAACGCGAGGTTATACTTTTGTGCAAATGCTTTTTCACACACGTTGCAAAGATAGGGCTTCTCACCCGTATGCGTGCGCCAATGTCTCTTGAGATCTTTCTTCGTTTCAAATGCTTTTTCACACACTAGGCACTTGTGGCATCGTTTCCCCGATGTCTTCTGGCCGCGGTTGACGTCGCCGTAGACAATGCCGAGATCGTCGCACTTTTCTCTTTGTGAGAAGCCAGTACACTGCAAATCATTTCACACCCTTAAGGGTGGATTTTTGAGTAAATCACCCATCTTACACCTATTATTTCTGCCAAACTTATCCGCATGGGTGTAAGTTCTGCAATTCCACCTTTTGTACGCCCATTTCTCATTTTTAGGTGTATTGTAGGTATATGTTAGCAAATTACACCCAAGGGTGTTTCCTTGAACGTTACACCTATCATATATGTATATAGTTTAAAGCATCAATACATATCACATCTCAACGGATGCAATCAAATCGCATGCCAAAAGTCTGGTGAAAAGATCGATGTTGCGGCATTCGTTTTCATTTCCCATAATTCATTCGCCAAAATATATCGTGCTATGTATTATATTTATTAAACCACCCCCTATTTATTATATTCAGAAGATTCCTCACATATTCAATGACTTAATTCATGGGTTAACTTTTTGGGATTCCTACTAAAAATATTTTGCTGCCGCTTATGTCCATTCTTCCCTAATTCTCACAGAGACATCAGTAAAAGAGATTATGTTGCACTTAAACATAACATGAAACGATTACACACGGTTTTCGACAGGCTATCGTGCACGCTTTCTCGTTTGAAATCACACTAATTTTTTTTTGTACCAGAGGTCCTGATTTATTAAAGACGATAGTCTTTTTTGGGGACCTTCAACGCAAAAATTTTGGTCTGCCTGTCTGTCTGTCTGTCTGTCTGTCTGTCTGTCTGTCTGTCTGTCTGTCTGTCTGTCTGTCTGTCTGTCTGTCTGTCTGTCTGTCTGTCTGTACATTTGTCGGTTTGTCCACTCTATACGGCATCTGGTACTTGAAATGGCCGTCCTCATCCGCAGCGCTCACCAGTGTTGCTCAAGATTGAGCGTTCATGCTTGTGCAATCGTCAATTAAAAAGCCATGATTGCGCATGTCTGTGGCACCATAAAAACACGTATATATTCTGCATGTGCGTCTTTTACTAGGAAAAGCCCACATTAGTAATATTAAGGGCCGTAGCGCTTATCACGCTGCGCTGACCATGCAATGCTTGCACGGAACAGGGAGCGTTTCCAACGCTTTGCTAAGGTGGTGGAATCTATCCGTCGCCTTCCGTTCTACACCTTATCACCTCTAAGATGGGCGGGCACACCCCTACCAAAGCCACACGCTTTGTTTTCTAGGAAGACTGCCAGATGGCGCTCATGTCTCACGTGTGACATGATTTGATGTTCTTTTTCGCCTTAGCTGTACGCTCGAGGCACTCAAACGCAGTGCCTACAGAATACCACTCACCGACTTTCTTGCGCAGAACGCCAAATAAATGTCCTGTTCACCCTCTCCACACGCAAGACTATCGTCTTTTGACGACATTTGCAGAAACATGGAGATACGGGGCCAATTTTTTACAATGGGGGTCCATATATTTCCTCACACTGAAGTATTTCGCATCAATACACGGGTCCCTGATTTATTCAGTGAGTTATATTTAGATCTATGAACATGGGTCAGTTCAAATTGAATGTTTGTAGTATTCGCATTGCCACGGAACTAGGCAGGTTTGCAATTAACAGGCTAAGCTTACCCGGATGCAGCTGCTATGCACGCATGCTGCGCCGCAGGACAAGCTTGGCGCACATCCGCTAAGCACGGGTGAACTCTTCCAATGGGTCGCACCACTCTGTGGGCACTTAGTGCTCTTTTTGTATTTACTTGAAATGCACGCTTGCGCGTCGTATAATATACACGTGAACGATCGTAGACAACACTAGCGCAATGTACCCGTGCCACAAAGATGGAGAGTAGTTGACTAATTGCAGCATTGTAATTGACAGTTGTTACTGTCGCGTTACAATGCACTGATAATCGCACATTGGTATGCTTACACAAAACTTAAGACTTGAAATAAAAGCAAGCGTCCTTCATACTTTGTCGGTAAAAAAAGCAAAGCCCCCGGTTCTTGCTGATTGGCAGAGTGTTATTTAAAAGAAGCTAATAGCACAGCAGGGGTGTTGCTAGGATTTATGCGTGCAAGGGAACAGAAAGAGGAAAAAAGGGGGCCTGGCGCAATTTGTATGTAAGTTTTTGCCTGTAGTTGCATACGTGTGGATCCAAATCGCAAGCTTTCTTTTTTTTTTTGCGAAATGGGCCAAATCCTGACCCGAAAGTAGCTCAAATGACACTCAATTGGCTCATACATACGTTCACGTTTCCTCTAAAACAGTAATAATAAAACATTATTTATAAATATTACTGTTCTAGAAGAACGTTGATAGTATGTATATGTCAAGGCAGCGTTAGTTGAGCTTGTTTCGGTTCTAGATTTGCCCCATTTTGAATTAAAAAATATCTCCTCAAACGAACATAAAAAGGGTGGGAGATGTGGCAAATATGGAAAAACCTCCTTGCCACCCTTCCCTAACTTTTTATTTATATCTATGTTCCGCAAGTAACACATTTTGACTCCGAAATGTCGAAACAACGCCGCAATAACGCCTCACCCGGGAAAAAAAAATCTACATTACGAAGGCTACGCATTTGCCACCTGCACACGTCAGTGGCAAAAAAAAAGACTTTGAAGCTCTGCTAGCAAATAATTACGTTGTCAAGCATGAAATATTACACTATATCTTGGAGGCTTGACATAGCTTGGAAAGTATATCATAAAACGGTACTGCTATGTGTTTCGGTTTCGGTTTCAGTTTTGAGGTTTTGGGGCAACTGCGCATCGCCATCGTCAACAGGCAGACTTTGAATTGGGTGGTAACATGTCGTGTGCGTGTTTGCTGCAAGCTGACGGTGGTTTATTATTTTACTATTCACTTGCTTTGTCAGGGACGCGTACTTATACGGCTTGCACAGTTTAACTTGTGCTTACAATAAATACAGTACGTGTCACTGCAATCTGTGGCGTGTCGGCTAGTACAGAACAACTTCGGTGCGGCGGAGTGTGTGTCCTCTGTCAACGGCTTTCGTTGAAGCTTGTGCCCGCCGCAAGCAGAGTGTTTACGATCAAGCAATCAACGGACTGTACGCTGGGAGCTACATGGAGAACGCTTTTGGATTTCGTGCTATTGCTGAAAAGGTAAGCTTTCGTGTATGCGAACAACGAAGTGCAGAAGTGCGTGCCTGCCTGCCAACTGCCGATTTGCCCGCGATACTCGTAATTGCAGGAAGCGACCGTCTCATGGCGTCGGTAGCTTTGTGACCTTCGCTCGCTGTGTGCTTATCAGCTGCGATGTCTCAACAGTCGCAGTGTTCGTGAACCTCGCTTTGGGGCATGGTTAAAGAAAACGGGGGGATGTGCCCCGCGCAGATAAACCTTGGCATTCGGCAGCGGGTGAGAAAACAAGGGGGGGGGGGGGGGGGGCTGAGCGAGCCGAGGTGGGCGAAAAAAATGGCATAATAATAATAATAATAAAAACGAAGCAGATCAACAGTAAAAGAGGCGCCAGTTGTCAGTTAGCGGGACTGCAGTGGACAAATGGGGCGTGTCTATTACGCGGGAGAAAAAAAAATCCAGATTTCAATGACTGAAGATAGGGGTGCGTTTTTAATGCGAGTAAATACGCTATTTAAAGCAACAATTGAAAAATACTTAAACTTTGTATCAGTACCCCTTTGATGCCTGCGCTTTGCAGCGGCGTGACGTGTTTTGTTAAAAATCGTGCAGCTAACCAAATAATTTATATGTACCTTGTTTAATCAGTGATTCGCGCTTTTTATGCCTTGCTTGGTTTGTTTATATTTATACTAGTATATCGTAAATAATCGGGATATAGTAATATTGATCTGCTTTAATAAGGGATTGAACAGCCACACTCAATTGCACACATCTTTTTGCATTTTTGCACCATTGTACTGCGGCACATAGAATATTGTAGAATAGAATATTTCTGTATATTTTGGTGTAGGGTTTTGCGATGTGGTTACACATGAAAGCTTAGCCAAAGTGTACCAACAAACACGCACACAAAACTGTCAGTTAGTCTGATACAGCACAGATGATAATGGTGTAGGCATAGTTAGCCACTAAAGAACACGCTCGCGAAAAACAAAATGAGGATGGCGACACAGGTGGCTGTAAATGAAAGCAGGCAGACCTAACAGCTCTTGTCTGTTTCATGCATTTTGTCTGTGCAGGTTTCATCCTTACGAATGTAAGGACACTGATCCAACTAATAAGCCCTCCATGCATATATTCCTGTTAGCTACTTCTCCAATCTGTCGTGCATTTTTTAAATTACACATATTTATGGTCCAACAGTCCAGAGCTTATTGAGCATATATTTAACTTACTTGTGATATATTATCTGTTGCATGGCTATTTTTATGAATTAAAAAAATTCAACTGCGAATGAGCTGCTTATGCATGCACTCGAAGAATAGGGTTAGCACATCTTATTTATTCTTGAGAGTAGTCAGTTTTACTCGTGGCCTAAAGTAATCATTTTGTTGACCAATAAGCAACGTGTGAAATACATAAAATTATCGAGTACACCAAATTTATGTAACTGGAGAAGAAATTTAGAGGTGAGCTTCCGAAAATACACAGTGCTGTTTTTCCAGCAGCAGTTGTCATATTGTAAGTGCTGTTGATCCTTCCATATTGGGGCTTGCTCGATGTTTTACACTATTTTCACACAGTAGATTGTACATCTGTGATGTGTACATGTCTACACAACGATCCTTCAAAGTAAATGATAAATATTGCAACTTTTCTGTCTGAATGGGTTTATATAATTTTTTGTATCAACCATTGTAGTGGCCTATTGGTTAGGGTATTCTAGCTTAGCAAGAAAACTTGGTATAAACGCTGAAATTTGAGCTTCCCAGTATATTTCAAGCTTCTTGGTAGGTGCATGATTCAAGAGAGAAGCACTTTTTCACCACCACCACGGTGGTGAAAAAACCATACTCAAGCATGGCACTTGCATTCGTACACTAATATGCACAGATGCTTGTAAACGTAAAAGTGAATAGTGGTAAAGCTGAAAGTGGAGAAGCTGGAGCTTTTTATTATAAGACACATTATAATGAGGTTCTGATTGTTCCCAGTATTTTTTAAATGCTTAGTTGAATGTTGTGCATCTCTTACATGCAGAATGTTGAAAGGAAAGCACACTACATCTTCTACGATGGACTGGGTGCTGACAATGCAGTGCACTCATCACAACCTGAAAGCAGCTGTTCCGGGCTCACGACCTCACTCAAAGGGTCGCAGCAGTGGTGGACGCTACTCATACGGTGCACCAAATATCTTGTACATTTTAGGAACATTCCTCTGATGGGAAAGGCTTCATCTCAAGCTATGTGTCCTATATACTTATTTATATTTTCAATATAAGTATCAGTTTGCCATCAGATCAACAGCAGTGCGTGTAGAAAACTGTGTACAATGCATAATGTTACAGTTTTATGAAAAACTAGAGATGGCCTAGATGTCGCCAGCTTAAAAGGTTGATCCACTAATGGGTCAATCCACGCCAAACATCCCAGCTATTTTAGCGACCATCTCAAATGTATTAAAAAAATTGTGATGATTTATTGCATTGAAAACAGTGAAATAGTAAAATAATTTCAAAAGAAAAAAAATTTTCGGTCACGTAGTTGCCTTCTGAACTTACTGGAATGTCGTTTCAGTGTGGTTTGTGGGAAAGTAGTTTAAAAGTACTGCTCATTTCTTCGATACCAAAATTTGTCTACATGTTAAGTACAAGTTCATGTGTAAAGTGTTTGAAGCGCAGTAATATTAGTGCAATTTCACTGGCACATACGCCTCCAAGACTAACAATGTGCTTGATACGACTGGTTGGTGCTGTATGGTAGACAAAGAAAGTGCTTAACAGCGCAAAGGACAAGAAGGGAAAGAAGAAACGAGAACAGAGCCCTGAGCAAACAATCAAAGTTTATTGCAAACCAACTGCAATATATAGAAAACAGAATCTGCGCATAACCACGCACCATAAGCAGAATCGCACATACATGCACCATACAGCCTATCTTAGACAACTGGTCATGTAAATGGACCCAAGATAACTAACTTCACAGCAGTTAAGAAAAATCGAAGGTACGCTAACACAGGAAGCACCAAGTTGTTGAATATAGAAAGCTTCACTAATCTCGTGCTCGCGCCAATTTTTATATCCCCCGTGATCAAACACTTGTCGAGGATTGGCTGACAACAAGACTTATCACAATGGTCTGCCAAGTGGCTGGGAAGGAAACGTTTTAGAGAGTTAGCGTACCCCCTCAACCGATCATTCATTCATCGCCCTGTTTGGCCAATGTAACCATGCCCAAAAGTAAAAAAATATCTTGTAGAGAATTGCTAAAACACATTCAAGATGGCACGTAGCGTGTTTCTTAGTGCATTCTTCTTTCTTAGGTCCTTCACTGTTGACCCTGTGGCATAGCCCAACGAGGTTATCGCGTGCGCAGAACACAACTCTTACACCTATTTTGCCAGTGACCTTCTTTAGCCTTTGGGAAACTTCGTGTATGTAGGGAATAACAGCCTTGCTAGAATGAGGCTTGTTGAGTTAGCTGTTGCTTTGTCTCTTATCAACCACTCTTAGTGACGTTAGGAGAGTCTCGGCAATGGAAGTTAGCTCGGGATTAGAAAAGCCTCCTTGTTGAAGGCAGTGAACTTGGAGCGAGAAACTGCACTCTATCTGGCGGTGACAAGAGCCAGTTAAAATTGCCTTTAGGCAGGAAAAAGCGATGCTTCACTTGACCAGCTTAGAATGGGCGGACATAAAAAGGAGGTTCTTTCTTGAGCATGACTCGTACCGCCAACATACATGATGAACAAAAAAAAGCATTTCTGATTCTAGACATCGTAGCTTGTCGTCAGAAATAAACTCCGACATTATTTCTAGTTTCTTCATTTCACACCCGAAAACGTCAAATATCTCATTGGTGGTTCGCCAAGGGTCAGATTGATCGATGCGGTGAAGCACTAAAAAGTCGTCAACGTAGTCCAACACTTTAACTGTACTCGTGTGATCAAAGTTAGCCATGACACTTCTTTCATACCGCGCGAGTAAAAAGTCACAAAGAACCGGTGCTAAACTTGAGACATTGCACACATCTGCACCGGTGAGATATTTGACATTTCTTGGCGTGAAATGGTGCAACTGGAATTAAAGTCGGAGTTCGATTCATGACGACAAGTTACGATGCCTTGACTTGGAAATGCTTTTTTGGTTGACCATGTATATTGGCGGTATGAACCTTTCTCAAGGAAAAGCCTTCTTTTTACGTCCACTAATTTTAAGGTAATCAAGCGAAGCATCTATTTTTCCTGCCTAAAGGCAATTCTAACTGACTCTTGTCACCGCCAGATAGAGTGCAGTTTCTCGTTCTAAGTTCACTGCCTTCAACAAGCAGGCTTTTCTAATCCCCTGCTAACTTCTATTGCCGAGACTCTCCTAACGTCACTAAGATTGCCTGATGAGACACAAAGCAAGAGCTAACTGAACAAGCCTCATTCTAGCAAGGCTGTTATTCCCTACGTACACGAAGTTTCCCATAGGCTAAAGAAGGTCGCTGGAAAAATAGGTGTAAGAGTTGCATTGTGCGCACGCGACAAGCTCGCTGGCCTATGTCGCAGGGTCAACAGCGAAGGACCTGAGAAAAAAGCATGCACTAAGAAATATGCTATGCACCATGTTGAATGTGTTTTAGCTATTCTCTACAAGATATTATTTACTTGTGGACATCGGCCTAACAGGGCGATGCATGAATGATCGGTTGAGGGAGCACGCTAACTCTCTAAAAGGTTTCCTTCCTAGCCACTTGGTAGACCATTGTAATAAGTCTTGTTGACAGCCAATTCTTGACAAGTGTTTGATTACGGGGGATATAAAATTCGGCACGAGCACGAGATTAGTGAAGCTTTCTATATTCAAGAACTTGGCGCTTCCTGTCTTAGCGCACCCTCAATTTTTTTAACTGCTGTGAAGTTAGTTATCTGGGGTCCACTTATATGACCGGTTGTCGATAAGGTAGGCCTTATGGTGCATGTATGTGCAATTCTGCTTATAATGTGTGGTTATGCGCAGATTCTGTTTTCTGTATATTGCAGTTGGTTTACAATAAACTTTGGTTGTTTGTTCAGGGCTCTGTTCTCGTCTCATCTGTTCTTTCTTGTCATTTGCGCTGTTAAGCACTTTCTTCGTCTACTATGCCTACAAGAACTTAGCCAACATGTGTTATGAATGTCTGACTACTGAATACTAACTACACAAAAGGTATATTTTGAGGAAATAATATTATGAGACTTCTTAAGCTGCTAAACATTACGAGAAAAAATTACGAGTTTCGCAGAATCGTCATTTTCGTTTATATTGAGACCAGATTTGCACTGTGGAGTGGTCCAAATAAATATGACCTTCAAACCTACATCGAAAGGGAAAAAAAGGTATTTTCATGTGCCAATTGTTATCATTACATTTTTTTGTTTTAAGGAAGAAAAGTTTTGAACTTTCCCATTGATGAAAATAGGAAATTTCAAGGTGGCAGCTGTTGTATGACGAAATGGGAAGATAGGCACCAATGGGAATACTAAAAAATATTTTCTTCCTTAAAACAAAAAATTCAATGATAGTATATGAAAAGAAGTGTTCATTTGCTTTCAATTTATGTGTAAAGGTAATTTTTAGTTAAGCCACCACATGGCGTAAATCGCATCTGAATATGATCAAAAATTACGATTTTGTAGAATTTGTTTTTTTCTCATAAAGTTTACCAGCTTGATAAGTCTCAAATATTTTTTCCTCAAAATATACCTTGCGTGGAGTAGGTATTCACTACACAGATATTCATACAAACTGCAGTATTGCAATAAAGAAATTGCAAACATAGCACATTTTGGATAAATTCTTAGAAGCATATGTGCCAGTATAGTTGCAATAATATTACTGAGCTTCAAACACCTTACACAAGAACCTTTACTCAACATGTAGACCAAGTTTGGTATAGAACGTACTTTTAAAATAAATTTTATCACACACACCCAAACGACATCCCGGAAAGTTCCGACGGCAACCTTGCGACCAAACATTTTTTCTCTCCGAAATATCCTACCGTTTCACTGCTTTCAATATAGTTAGTCAGCACAATATTTTTCGAATGCATTTGAAATGGTCGCCAAAACGGCTGGGCGTTTAGCATGAAATCACCCTAACAGTGTGTCATGAACACAGAAAAAGGTCCTATGCTTATTAAGCCCTTTATTTACCAAAAAATATACTGAAAGTGCCTCCTCTGAGGCACTGTATAGTGCCACTTTTTTCACAGTTCTAAGGGAACTAACTGCACGTGCTATTGTTGTTTACATGTGCAGCAGTAGCATTAATATGTAGTAGATCTTGCTGTTGGGATAGTTGGTGCATGTTTGCTTTAAATATTAGTCAATTTCGCAACAAAACGATGACCACACAAACGAAGAAAACACATAAACGGAATGGGCACTCATTTGCAATTGTTGATTTCTTGAGGAAATAGGCTGATATATACCCACTTTTTGTCAACGCTTGTGCAACCTACTCGGGCCGTCCCTTACCTAATCACGCTATAGGACACATGATCGCTAGATACCGTGCTTCCAGCTCATACATGATGAGTGAAGTTTTGCTAACGCAATTGATACCCCTTTTCTTTTGTGAAAGCCCATCAAAATGGCTCTTGGTGTGAATCCACATGAAGTGACATGTGCTCTTGAACGGGCACCGTCGTTATTCTTTGCCGTAATGGCGTGCTTCCTCGCTAGATCATTGACGCAGCGCCTCGTCGTCTGGCTAACATGTGTCTTTCTGCACGATAAGGGTATTTTGTAAACCGCTTCAGTAGCAGACTTCGTGAATGGCCACGCATGCTTCTTTTTACAGCCTTTCAGCTGCTCAGCATGATTTTCAGCGATGCACCGGCGCAATTTTGCTAGTTTGTTAGGGGCATGAACACGATCAGTACTTCATGCCGGCTCGCAACCTTTTTAAGGTTGTACGTATGAATATTTAGTATATTATGATTATAAATTACAAACAGCTGCTAGTGAGCACCCGTCCTGTTCATGTGTTTTCTTTGTGCGGTCGTGGTTTTGACATGAAATTGACTATTCAATTCAGGCATTCATGTCTATTCACAGCACATGTTTAATGTCTGTAGCAAAATATTACATGATGTTTTCGTATTCATATTTGCATGTTCAAGAGAACAGCAGCCGTGCCAATTGTGTCAATTGGACACAATTTCCTAATTTTGCACAAAACCATTATGAAATGCCCAACCAGCCTCAATTATTTCTCAGTATTGTTAATTTTATCAAGAAACATAAAATCCATTATTCAACTTAAGTTTGCGCATCACCACCCAATTGATTGATGTGTGCAGTTTAATGTCCTAAAGCCACCATTTGATTATGAGACGCTTTAGGGGAGGGCTCCAGAAATTTTGGCCGCCTGGGGTTCTTGTGCACCCAAATCTAAGGAAATGGGCCTACAGCATTTTCGCCTGCATGAAAAATGCAGCTGAGTACTTTGGCGACTAAACCATCGAGACGGGGTCATCATCATTTAATCTAATACAGATGTGTCAACCGTAATTATAACTTTTAATTGACTATATTCTAACCTCACAGCAAAAGAAAAGAGTAGAACGGTTTAAATGAAAGTTCTACCCCCCCCCCTTTCTATGACGTCCATAACGCTTTTCAAGTCGCTTTCGCCAGAATACGCTTTCGCTCTGCGGAAAAGTGCTTTTTGATTTACAGGACACAAAATATTTTTGTCCCTATATTACTCTGCCATGCAGATGCCATTCAATAACGAGTACTAGTATAAGTGCTGGCCGTCTTTCAGAGTGATTTATGAGGTTTTCGCAGCCTTAAGCGACGATAAAGAAAATCGTATGCCACTTTTTTTCTTTTCGCCACCCCGTTGAGCTCCTCCTTTACGAATATCTGGAATTTCTGGGTCGCCTGTCAAACAGTTAGACAAGCTCACCAAATGCTACTGCGAGTTTTACACCCGTATTTTAGAACGTCCCTTCACTAAATGCTTCACCTTGACTTGAGAAAATTGATTCCAGCGCAGTCTCTAGGCAGAGCAAGTCACTCAATATCAGGGATAATCTGCTGCGATTCTCAAGAAACGCAGCGTCATTTTTAGACAAGCGGTGGCGCTGTGCTCAGCTAGTACAAGTGAAGGATGAGATTTGAGTCGAGGAGCATTCGTATATAGGGAGGATAGCATTGTTTGCACTGTGGGACAGTTCAAGAGTGCTTTTGTTGAAATAGCTGCACTCTCGTGTATTTTGAATGAATTAGCGTATGTCAAATAATTTCTACATATACTTTTTTGTGTGTGTGATTCAGTATAATTTGTTGTACTACTGTAAATTTGGAGCCCCACCACAATGGTCTAGGGGCTATGGTACTCGGCTGCTGACCCCCAGGTCGTGGGATCGAATCATGGCTGTGGTGTCTGCACTTCCGATGGAGGCAGAAACGCTGTAGGCCCGTGTGCTCAGATTTGGGTGCACGTGAAGAACCCCAGGTGTTTAAAATTTCCGGAGCCCTCCACTATGACGTTTCTCATAACCATAAGGTGGTTATGAGAAACGTCATATGAGGGACGTTAAACTGCACATATCAATCAATGCTGTAAATTTGAAATTTCAAGCTCAAAAATGCTGTGTTTGTTTTTCCTGAAACCTGCTCCAAATTTAGATTTTCTCCCTAGAAAAGCAAGATATAATGCTCCAAAATATTGCTCCAGATGATAGCTTGGCTGCTTCACCTCTGCTAGCTGTAAGTGGTTACTCTTTCACCCTGCTTTTGTGTGCCCATTTTATGTTCTTTGATGTTGCATTGTTTCAGAGGGACATATTATGTGATGCGCTTGATATTTTACATCTTTAAATCAATTATTCTGCGTGGTTAGTATCTAGTGACACTGTTAAGCTATTCTAATTTTGCCCATTGTTTTCACTCCTGTATTATTATTTCCCCAGTATTCTGAATGTCTGAACACACAAGGGTTATTGTGAAATGAAAATGTCATTTTAAGACTGTTTTGTCATTACATTCATTAGAATACCACTAGCTTTGCATAATATGCATAAGGCATGCCACAACACATGCAAACTGTGGCGTACCAATGTGGCAATTGTAGTGTGCATTGATATATTATTTCAGTATATTAGAGAAATAAGGCATGCTGCATTACACTACTCTTCCTGCTGTTTGTATGCTTCACTGCACTGTGCTTTTGTGCTGCATTGAAGCGTGTTAAAATTAGTTCTTCATTTTTAAGTGCAAGTAAAGGCTCTTTTGTTGTACTTTGATATGCATGCATTGGTCGTTAGAGCTCCATGCCGTACCATTGACGTCTGATGTCTGGTCTTCTTTTGTAGCAAATGGCATTCTGCTTTGCACAATTGAAAAAGACTTTTGATTAAGGTACAATTTGTGTCTGAATCCTGTATGTTCTCTGTGCCTAATAAAATAAAGCTTGATTTCGTTTTGCACAATGGCATGACTTTGTGAACGTTGTGTTGTGTGTGGCAGCTCATTTTGAGTGATGCCTTTGCATTAAGCTAGGATTACGTGTGTTATATGCCGTGCTTCATATATGGACCATAAAAGCTGTGCTAAGGCCAGGATTACCACACTGTGGCAGGAGCCACTACAATAGGACATCTGCACATGAAAGGTCTAGCTGAAGGGTAAGCTTTCACGTGCTTCCACAGGGGCTTACTGGAAAGGGGTAACTTTCGAATTATGGTATTTTTTTGCATGGGTGTTGGGGCATTATTCAGCATGAACACCCCCACACCCTTTTTGCTGTTTGAGCAATTACACCCCTACACTACTTTTGTTTTTTAAGGGTGTTAGGGTGTCATAGCAATATTACACCCTTACGCCCTTAAGATTACTTGGGTACATTCGCTTTTACACCCTCACTCCCTTAAGGCCACTTGGGTGTACATTTGTCTTTACACCCGAAGAAATGTTTGTGCCATAGGGTGTAAATTCGGAAATCCGCCCCACGATATAGGTGTAGCCCTGCTTGATACACCCATTTCGTGGGGTGTTGGGGTGTGAGTTATAGACACTATAAAACACCTATATGGGTGTAATTTGGTTTACAGTGTAGCATCCCTACGAGATGAGACAACGCAATCTTATATGGCTGATACACTATTTGGTTGAAGGACAGCAGCCTATTTTTATCGATGGTCAGTTTGCAGAAAACGTGATAGCTTTTATGCAAGGCCTGCACGCTTAATCGACCTGCTTAGCATTAGGCATTCTGTTTAGGCTTCATTCGCAGTGTTGCGCAGCAACTCATGACCGGTGCATATGGTACACACTGTTTTTTTTTTCTGAGAAGTGCACACAGGCTTTTCTGTTCAGACGTAAAATATATTCTTGACGTAAATATTCAATAATTATTGACTACTCATACACTATATACTACTCATTGCGACAAGACAGTTTGTACAGTCACCTGAACAAAAGCTCTAATCAAACTTTTGTGCATTTAAAACGGACAAAATATTGGTGATCAAGTCACGAGACTACTTTTTTTTTTCTGAAAATGACTTCCACCCGAACATCGCATGACTCACAGCTTTTAGTATTTATTTATCTTAGCCGAGCACGACTTTCCAGCTGAGCGCATCGGCAGAATGTTGTTCTACGGGATTTGCCAAATTATACAATGCATATTTTCCTAAACAAAATAACTTTACTTCGACAGCGTGGTAATGTGGTTTCAGGTGGCGTAGATTACACAAGTAAGCGATCACGGTCGTTTACTCTAATGTAACAAAGCAAAAGGAAGGTTGTCATTTTCCTTCGTTCACTGTAGCTCGTTTTGGTAATACATGACGCCAATGTTCCGGAGCTACTCTTGCATGCGTTGTTGATCGTTGGTACATTTGAATGGTTGTAAAGATTATGTTACTTTAAAAAAAAAAACGATCGCGAGAGTTCATGCTTTGGATTAACGTACGACTTTCTTAATGAACTTTCTCATAGTACAAAGTTTTTTACCACTACACGTAAAACAATATAACATTTTCAAATATAAATTAATATAAATAGCTTCCACTGACATCCTTTCACACAATAAAAAAACGTAGATTTGAAATTATTGTATACAGCCTTCATTTGAAATTATCACACGAAGACCGTGATTATTTAAAACTGCTACTCACAAGCCTGTTCAAATACATTAGCCACATACCGTACAGCACTTTTGTCCACCTTATATGCATTATTACGCGCAGTTGAGAGTTTTGTGACATTTTAAATTGTTTTTCGCGTATTCGCATAGCATCTAAGCCGCTCAAGCTTCTGCATAACGCAAGCACACAATTCCGCATACAGCCACTGGTGTTGTTGTATTTTAGGAAAAAATATTACCATCCTGGAGGCAAAATTCTTCAATGTATGACTAATGTGCATCTGTTCCCTGTCATTTGAGTAGCTCAAATAGAAAAATAAAATTGTTCACATCTCACTAAATCGCACAAAGCTGGGACACAGCATAGTTGCTGGGCATGTTTCAGAGTTGTCTTGTTAACCATTTGTACAGACTTCTCGGGCTGCGATTGAGCGCTGCCGACTGATGATTACGATAACTTTCTATCTGTGAGATGCGGCAAACTTCTTCCATAATGCCTCTCCTGTGAGAAACTCCTGTAGCGCATATGTGCCTCAGAAATCAAACCAACTCCGCTATTCAGAATCCTAGCCTGCTAAATAACAACGAAAGAAAACGCGGGCGCCAAACA
This sequence comes from Rhipicephalus microplus, assembly GCF_043290135.1. Lineage (NCBI taxonomy): Eukaryota > Metazoa > Arthropoda > Arachnida > Ixodida > Ixodidae > Rhipicephalus > Rhipicephalus microplus. The sequence goes on along the minus strand of NC_134710.1, from coordinate 107,879,259 downwards.
CCCAATAAGGGTGCAGTAGTAACGCTAAAAAGAATTGATGGAGACAAAACATGGTAAATACCGGGGCTGCGGGTTTAACTTTATCTTGTTAATTATCTGTATAGAATGCTTGGGAGGTGAATAATAGCGTCTTGGTTAATGAGGATGATAGTTTTATATCTACGACACGTGCTAATACTCGACCATAACAGCTGTACCGCCAGGCCTGCACGGAGCGAACAGCACATTTTAAGCGAAAGCTGAAAGATCGGCGGAGAAGCTTGATACCAACTACAACTTACCAATAATTCTGTGCCATTTTTCTGATGCTGTGGCGGACGACGGTGAAGAATTACGCCTGACGCTTTTCCATCGAGTGGCACCATTCGACGACCCACTGTTACACAATTCGCAGTTGGTGACACCTGGCTGTTTTCCTTGATGTTATAAAGCGCGTTATTTCACACAATAATGCGATTTATTTCCTGACATGAAGCCTGGCTTGGGTCAGTTTGCAACGGATTTCCAAGCACTGGCTTTGCTCAGTGGTAGAATAGTGGGCTGGTACGCAGGGGAGCCGGGCTCAAGTGCCAACGTGTCCTTGGTGATTTTTTATATCATTTTTTTCACTTTGGGTGATAGTGAACGGTTACAGACACCGGCGGCGGACCACTGCAGCGCACGCGACTCTTGTGATCTCATAACAGCTTTCATTGTAAAACTACAGCTCATCAATTTCGTGAAGGCGGTCTAATAGAAAATCTGTCTATGGGCGATGATTCTCCCCTGCGCCATTCCTTGAAGTGGCACCTTGTGTACTAAATAGTGGCGGTAAAGCTTAGGTCAAGGTTGCTTCGGTTTCGCGTGCTCGCATTTAGGAGTCGTCGGCTTTCCGGGCGAGATAGGTTTTCTCTTCGGGTGCTTGTAGCACGCGTCTGCGGCATGGCGACCTCTACATACGTGCAAGTCTAACGACTGTCCATCGAGAACACGTGTGGTAAAGAAGGTAGGCGTGTGCAGTGTATTCTTACGGGAGGGAGGATGGGGGGAAGGTTCGTCACAGACCCCATCTCCTAGCGTCAGTGCATGGGGCTCTCTTTGTGCCGCACCCCACACCTGGGTGACCACCACGGCGCCACCACTGCCCCCCCCCCCCCCCTCACGTGCAAACACCTATAGTAGAGAGGGTGCGGTTCTGATTTCGCTAACATGATCATGGGATTTCGAGAATAATTCGCTAGATCTGAAATCAGGCCGCTTCCACTAATCGCGCGAGGTAGATCGTGTCACCTGCCGTGTGATAAGTGACGTTTTGATGCACCCCTCGTGATTTCAATCATCTGCTATGATGCAATGCACGCGCTTGCACCTTGTTGGTGAAAGTGAAACCACGTGATCTACCGGTACAGTTAAGGCTCATTCACACCGTGCGGCAAAGCGACCAAGTGGGCTTTCCGAAGCGCCGAGGCAGCGAGTGCGTGAACCTGTTCAGACTAAAGTCCCTCTACTTCGTACAGGGGCTTTAGTTCAGACCACCTGCCTCCTATGGATCGCCGCACGGTGGAATAGGCAGGCATATAATATAATATAATACTTTATTCATCAAGTGTGAACATGGAAAAGTGCATGGGTACAGATTCACTGGGAGGTCCCAAGGTAAGAACCGCAGGCGGGACCTCCCACGAAAAAAAAAAGGTAATCATCAAGCAACACTGAAATACATTGTCAGCAAATAAACACAGCATGAACATAGCATAAAAAAGAGAAAGATGAAAAAAACAAAAGAAAACAAAAAACCATTAGAATAATAAGCAGGAACACTAAAAAACAAGGAATACATCGTCAATCTAATTAAAAAAATGTGGATATGGATACCACAACAAAAAAAGACATGATAATACAGTTACAATTCAATCAAACAGAAGGGCCTAACAAGAAAGTCTTTAGTTTGGATTTAAAAACGCAAAGTGATTTAGAAGATTTAATATCAGAGGTAAGTGAATTCCAGAGCGAAATGGCCGAGAATAGAATCATTTGTTTGCCGTAGTTAGTGTGTATACACGGAAGTAAGAGATTCTGGCGTGAGGCAAAGCGCGTTGAATTGAGATTATTAGTGATGCAATGAGGGAGAATATCTAAGACAAGGTGATCGTGCAAGACGTTAAAAAATAAAATACCAATGCTGTACCTAAACAGATGATGAAGGGGCAAAACACGGAGCTGATAGAACAGCGGGGAAGATTCTGCTTGTCGATGGGAAAATGTAATGATGCGTAACGCTTGTTTCTGCAGTGTTATTAATGGGGCGATGTGGGTATGATACGTACCACCCCAGGAAGAAATGCAGTAATTTAGGTGACTGTGGACAAAAGCGTAATACAATATTAGGAGAGTTTGCAAGTTGAAGTATGGTCTAGCTCTAATCAAAACTCTTATGCCGAACATAACTTTCTTTGAAATGAAGATTACGTGCTCATGAAATTTAAGGTGAGAATCGACTATTACGCCAAGAAAGTTAGTGCTACGACGAAGTTCAATTTTAATACCGGAAATATACAGGGAAGGGAACTCGGAAATTTTTCTTTGGGGGGAACTAAAAAGCAGAAAGCAAGTTTTAAGAACGTTAATAGATAACTTGTTGAAGAGACTCCATCGCTCGAGGGAAAATAGGTCAGCTTGGAGCATTTGCGTTAAGGTACACATGTTTCGGTGGTAGTTAAAGATGGTAGTGTCGTCAGCATATAGTACGCATTGTGAAGAGGTTAAACAGCGAGGAAGGTCATTAATGTAAATTAAAAAAAGAAGTGGGCCCAAGATTGAGCCTTGTGGAACGCCTCTGTTAACTGTGACCGGGGGTGATGTTGCTGTGGAAACAGAAACTATTTGTTGCCTGTTTAAAAGAAAGCTGCGTAACAAAGTTAGAGCAGGACCCGTAATGCCATAACGCCCCAGTTTAGTGAAAAGAATGTCATGGTCAATGGTGTCAAATGCTTTTGAAAAATCTATGAAAACAGCAGCAGCAACGTCGCCGTGATCAATGAAAGACTTAATTTTATCTGTTAGACATGCAGTCGCAATATTAGTTGATAGGGCAGCACGAAAACCAAACTGAGAGGGGGTGAGTAAGTTGAATGTTTTAAGGTAGCGGGAAAGACGGGTCTCAATAAGTTTTTCTAGAACCTTATCTAAGAAGGAAAGAATAGAAATGGGTCGATAATTATCCATAAAGCGCGCGTCACCTTTTTTGAGTACAGGAACAATTTTTGCTATTTTCAAGGACTGTGGAAATAATCCGGTTTTAAAAATTAAGTTGAATATATAGCAAAGTAGTGGCGCAACAAGTCGACGTACAAGTTTCAAATGGAACCCATGAATACCATCTAAGCCAGGCCCGGTAGTCTTTAATCCTGCAATGGTAGGTTCGATTTCGTCGGAAGAAGTAGGAAATAGAAAAAACGATTGGGAGCAACGCAAAAGGTCAGAAGAATAAGGGCACGAGGGAAGTTGTGAGCATACACCCGAAAAATGATTGCTAAATGCATTAGCAATATCTGCAGGTTCAGTAAATGATCAGTCGCCCTGAACAATGGATTTGATGGGCTTGTGCTGAGTAGCGTTATTCAGGAATTCCTTAACTAACTTGCATTTTTTCTTTATGTTGTTACCGCACCTATTGAATTCATTGTCGTAGTAGCGGCGCTTGGCGGCTTTAAGGAGCGAGCACAGAACTTGAGAGTAGCGTTTATACCGTGCTCGGAGATTAGAATGTAAAGGTTTGCGCTTCATCTTTTTGTATAGATTATCTTTTTTACGCAAGGCAAGAAGAAGGGAATTTGAAAGCCAAGGGCACCGAGGGGCAGTGTAACGCCTATTGGAAGTTATTATTGTTGTACAGTCACCGACAGCATTGATCATTGCATCAGAAAATTGCTGTATAGCGATATCAGGATTCGAGACATTGAATATGCTGGAGCAGTCTATTTCTGATACAAGGTTTAAAAATTTTTCACGATCAAGTATAGAATGCTTGAAGGTTTCAGTTTTGTTTTTTTCCTGCTTGTGCAAGTAAAAAAACACGGGGAAGTGATCGGTAATTTCGCAGTCGATAGTGCCAGCTTCTATTGGGGAATCATGATTAGAAAAAATATGGTCAAGGAGGGACCATATCGCGCTTTTGCGCACATGTCCCTGTGACGTGGCAGCGCTTCTCCCAAACGTACACTCGCGCCTTCGTTGTGTGGCGTTCTGATTTGCTGCGGCAAAGCGACGAGCCTCGGCAGTCGGCAAAAAATTGCTCCAAGAGCGATCGCCCTTGCCACCTGGTTTTAAAGACGATAGTCTTTCTGGGGGTCCTTCGACGCAAAAATTTTGGTCTGTCTGTCCGTTTGTCCACCTTTAATTAACGGTACTGGGCACCTTAAACGGCACCAGCGAATATCCCGAACGGCCGACTACATCCGCAGAGCCCACAAATGTTGCTCAAGATTCAGCGTTCATACTTGTGCGATTGCCAATTAAAAAGCAATTATCGCGCATATGAGTCACCATAACAAACCCGTATATATTCTGTATGTGCGTCTTTTACTAGAAAAGGCGTACATAAGTTATTCTAAGGACCTTAGCGTTTATCACCTCTGAGACGGGCGCGCGTGGCGCTCATGTCTCACGTGTGACGAGACTTGATGCGCTCGCCTCCGCTGCACGCTCGAGGCACTCTAACGCAGTGCCTCCAAAATACCATTCACCGATTTTCTTGCGCAGAACATCAAATAAATGCTTTGTTCAATCTCTCCAGACGCAAGACTGTCGTCTTTCGACGACATTTGCAGACTAACAAGCAGATACGGGGCCAATTTTTTCTCCCGCTTTCGCCACCTGGAGAGGAAGTTTTTCCCGCTTTGCGCGTTGCCGCCTCGCCGCTTTGGCCGCCCCGCTTTCGGCGCGAATGAGCCTTTATTGACACATACCTACTCGGATTTTTCTGTGACGTCACACGCTACTGCTATGCTACATCTGATAAGCTTGCTTCGCTGTAAGGTACTTCAAATTTTACCCTCACCACACGTCGCTTCCACCACATGCTGGAACTCCTATGCCCGTACGGCTTGGGCTGGGTATAGCATTATGAAAGGCGCCGCTGCTGGATACTGGGTGTGGCAAGTCCACTCTGTTTTCGACCGCATGCATACGCCCTGCAAGAAATCGTAGTTGTTCGTGATTGTGACAATGATTCGTGAGGACAGTCTGGAAAAAATCAAAATCTCAGAATGTTTATAGCAGTCGGTCAGAAAATAAAAAACGATGACAATGCAGCGAGGTTTAAAGTCACATCTTTTGATAATTAATATGGCAGCGCTACGAAAGTTGATGTGTACGGAAGTTTAGAGCGGCAATAGGAGCTCGTGTGATGTTGCATTCTGACTATCTTCAAATGTTCTTGGCTTGAGCTGGCAGTGCATTGTTTTTGCTTATTTGCATCACAAGTATCCCCTATTTAAGTCATTTTGGAAGTCTTTCCGATAACTTCGTTAGTATCCCTGAGAACACTATGAAAGTCTACGACAGTAGTGAAAAACATGTGGAATTTCTATTATTTTTTTCTTTTGTACGGCCTATGCTCAAAACAAACAGAAATGCAAGAGTCGCAAAAAAAAAGTGGCTCAGTAAATTAGGGCGGAACGTGACTATTCCGCATTCATATGGTTCCAAAACAGTAACAAATGAAAACATTTGGCTGCGCGTCCTCTATGTCGATTGCAATAGTACTGAAAGTCGGGCTATTTGGTGCGGGTGCATATTTACGGACAGAGACGAGTGAGCGCTCATCTGTGTGCCTCCCGTCTTCCGTATACATCTTGTTCATGTTGAAACAAAAAAAATGGGGGACGCTTTAGCTTTGCCTTTAAAGCCTGTTTCACATGAGAGCGACCGAGCGGCGATGAGCGGCGGGAGGACGCGCGGACGCGCGTTCGTTTCACATGCGCGTTCATTTCACGCGCGTTCGTTTCACATACGCCGCTGCTACCGCTGCTGTTGCGCGACGCCCGCCGCTCTGGTGGGCAGTTTTGTCCGCGGAAGGCGCCGGTTAATCGCTGTTTTCAGTGGTATCTAAAAGCCGCGCTCTCCTCCAAGTATCCTTCCTTTCACACCCGTGTGCTTCGAGGTTCATCATCAATAGCCGCTCGACTTTTACGCGTCTGTACACTGATTGAATTAAGTGTAACATGAATCTTATAACAAAGAAGCAACGTTTGCAGTTGCTTTTTTGTTTTGTCCTGGATTTTTAACGTATGGTTTTTTTTTGCGCGCTCATATAACTGACCATGAAGAAGCAAATGAGAGTTTGCTTGTATGATTTTGTTAGGCAACTGTTCCTGCTAGGTAACTGCTAAAGAACTGCGAGCGTGTTTTGCGCAGCACTTCCAATGTTTCTCCGATTCATTGCTCTTGCTTTCAGTGATTTAACTTTGGGACGCCGAACGAGGTTTCTGTCAGCCCAGTACCTGTCCGCTCGAGTCAAAATAAAATTTTGTATAAGAACTCTCAGTGCTAAGCTTCGGCCGTGTTTGTGGTCACCCTGTGGCATATGCGAACACACTCTTCATCGGGATTTTCCGAATGGTCTACATTTCTTCTGGCGCCAGAATTCGCATGCTTCCACCATAAATAGCAAGCCTCTTAGGTTTTTCAATGATTCAGTAAAGCACCCCAGGAAGATTTTCACCAACGGTAGGTAGCATGGTATACGTGATACGCTCGTTCTCCTGGTTCTTTGGCTGCTGTATATGCACTTGTGCGTGGCCCAGATCCGAGACGACGCAGCGAGTTTTGCTTTAGCGGAAATTTGCGTTCATAAATGCTGTGGTGGTGAGCAGGAAACCGAAGTATCACATCATTTCACGCAACACACTTTTGCTTCGCGCCCCCTCTTTGTTGAGTGACATCACGAAATTCCTTTTCAGTGACCTGTGTGGATTGGTATTTCTCAAGTCGACTGCCTTAGCACCCGCCTTTGCTCTCTCGTTTGTGTGAACCCTCTCATTTATGCACCGTCACCAAAATTAATCGTTTGTTAAACCAGCAACATTTGCTGCGACACAGAAGCACGGCGTGTCATGCGGCTCCTCTACGTGGGAGTAACATTCGATGAAAATGCAAAAAAGAAAGAAAGTAGTAATAATGTTACTTCAAAAAAAAGGTACCGCACACGATTGTCACTCCGGTGGAAGCATCGTCGAGAGCAACAAAAGGAAAACAGTTGCACTTCGACTTCACCAGTCAACATGGCCAGTTCAAGCGACGACTTTTACTTCACAAAAGTATGCGACTTCTTAAGGAGCTCGGCAATTTTTTCCCAAAGAATGCTCTTCTGATGCTTCTTGCGGAAATCCTCTACCTTGACGTCCCACAGAAAAGGTCGTTTCACAACTTCTGCAATGAGCAACTCGTTGAAAGCAGCGTGAGACATTTGTGAGCCGGGGAGAGGACGGATGTCACCTGCTACTCAGTCGAAGCGAGTTCTGCGGAGCGAGTTCCCCGCAGCGCACGCGTTCACTCCTCGACTTAGCCCCTGGCAACACGTGTCAAACAACGTCACTAGTCGCTCTGCCGCAAGTGAATTTTTCTAACTCTGGCAACTTTCCCTTGAGCGAACAGTAGTCGCGGTAGAAACCTGTTTTGGCCTCGCGTGGCGGCTGCCGCTCCGCTCTTGGAGCAAAATCGCTTGCATGTGAAACAGGCTCAAGAGTTGAACACGATAGCGAAATCCGGCCCCTAGTGCACCCTTCAACCACTAAGTGAATACTTAATAATATGTTTTGTTTCTCTCTCTCTCTCTCACACACACACACACACACACACACACACACACACACACACACACACACACACGCACACACACACACGCACACACACGCACGCACACGCACACACACGCACGCACGCACACGCACACACACGCACGCACGCACGCACGCACACACGCAAGCGCGACGTATTTAGAGTAATGCAGTGACTGCGCTAGAACGGCACTCTGCTGTAGACGAGACACGTTTTTCACAATGTCTCACAGATGGCAAACAAACACACACACAAACACGCCTGCGCGCGAATGGTTCTATCAGCCATAGAGTTTCCCAAAATTAACTAGAGGGCACTCTGGCGCTGCGATTGTTCAGCGACCATGGGAATGATGGGTAGTACACACATTTGCCTAGTTTTTGTACTTGCGGGCGGCGAATCGTACTTGCGGCTTCATTTATTGCTGGTTACGGTTTTGTTTTGAAAGAAAGAACGAACCCTTTTGAACTTAGTGACTTGATTCGAAATGGTAAGCTTAAAAGAATAAGGTTGTGAAGCGCAAACGGTGAACATTTGCCAATTTATGTTTTCGTAAAAAAACAGCTCCAAGCCACACGAACACACACGGAGCCAGAAGCAGGCCAGAAGTACAAAAATTAGACAAGTGTGTGTACTACCCTTTATTCCCATGCTCGCTGAAGCGCTGTGTGTTGCAGCTCCCATAGACACTAGCACCAGAGTTCCCTCTAGAGTATATTAAGAAACTCTATGCTATCAGCGTCAAATAAAACCCGCACAGTTGCAAGTCTTTGCGATAGAGTATTGCGTGCCGTCCAATTATCACAATTGACAGGCGCGTGCATCCTGTTCGGCAGCTTTGCACATCTATGCATGCCTAGGCAATATATTTTTCCACTAGATCAACGTAGTTGTCCATTTTTAGAGCTGTTTGAATGTTCTTGTGTGTTTTTAGCGGTGATGGCTGCACTACCCTGGCCTTTTTCGACGTAGTTTGATTTGTGATTGATTTGTGGGGTTTAACGTCCCAAAACCACCATATGATTATGAGAGACGCCGTAGTGGAGGGCTCCGGAAATTTAGACCACCTGGGGTTCTTTAACGTGCACCCAAATCTGAGCACACGGGCCTACAACATTTCCGCCTCCATCGGAAATGCAGCCGCCGCAGCCGGGAATCGAACCCGCGACCTGCGGGTCAGCAGCCGAGTACCTTAGCCACTAGACCACCGCGGTGGGGCTTTTTCGACGTAGTTTGATGGCCTCCAAAATGTGCCTACAATTCACCGAATGGGCTCGGTTTCGTTGTGACACCTGTACAACAAAATTCATTAAGAAAACTCCTTCCATTACATGGCATTTATGTGGTGTCGTTTGCCGGAGCAGCTGAAGGTAACGCAGGTAGCGTCTTAGCTTTGTGGTCGAACAACTGCTTCCCACGCTAACGAGTAAAATTCTCTCAATGGGATCGAGAATTATATTCTTTAATTTATTCGCTGCTATCTCAATTTTTCGCTCACAGACGAATTTTCGCTCACAACCAAGGGTGCTGACGGCGACAGCGGAATTTCTGCGACACGAGCTCTCTAACGCTATCGCGTTAAAATGCTTTTCTTAGATGTGTGTCATAACTAATAAATGAATAACATTGGGAAATCAACTTTTGTGAATAAATCCAAGGTGAGCCATGCTTACATATTCTATTATTGATGGGAATTATTCCATCACTTACCATCACAAAAAGCTTTGCCGTCGGCGTGGTGTTTCGTAGCGTTCCACTCTGCATAGCCGTTTGCAGCAGGAACCCTAGAGACAGAAAATGTTTTCGTCTAGTGTTATGTAGCCCAACAACAGAACGGCATTGCAACTACGCTATAAGTGAAGAAGGCGAAAGGTTATGTACATGGACAATTTTCCTGTTGTCAGGCGGAACGGGAAGAAAAAGGAAAGGGCTGGGAGGTTAGCCAGTTCTCAGACCAGCTGGCTAGGCTGATCTTTTGGGGATAGAGTGGCGAATTTCTAACTAAACCAATGTGCAGGAGAAACCGAGTCCTACTTGTGCTAAAATATCGCAATATTTTTGAAGAGTTCTGGTGTAAGAGACTAAAAAATCCCTTTCGAGTGAAGAAATTAAGTTTCCTACGATAATAACGCTCGACATTGCACGTAGAACACGATACGTATCTGCATGAACAAGAACGAATCTGCCACGTTTTGAAATTGAAGACTCTCGCAGTCTCAAATGTGGTATCACGCGGCCCTAGCAGTAAAGAGGTCACTGGCGTACCCGTTGCCTATGCAGATTGGATGCCTCCACTGCATTCAATTCCATACCGAGGAATAACAACTTGCCACAATTTCACTCCTTTCAATTCCTCATAATAAAGGCTCAGCCCATTCCTACTTCGATAATGACTGGGCAGGTTTATTCCATTCCTACAATTCTTGAAAATGGGACAGGCATACTTTTATAGTTTTTTCGAGCTAAGAATAATTGTAAAAACATAAAGTTGATGTCATCAGATGCATTAAGAAGTGCGAAAGTGGGCAAAACACGCCATGGTCGAGAGATAGTTGTTTAATGACTTATCTCATGCAATGCAATCACACGAGTTCTCATAGGGGTAGTTGTCCCGCTAGCTATAGTATTTGCATGGCCAGCACAATCTTAAGAAAAACGTTAGTAGTAGACAGTCGGCAATTGTGTTTACATGTTTCGAGCGTATTTTACAACCTTCCCCGCATCTGTTTACTAAATGCCAGCAGCTAGTAATGCTTGAGACTTTTGCCGTAACTAACCAGGAATGTCTTGTGGTGAGAGTGCTTCGCACAACCCACATCGTAACTGAAAGTAAAAGCGACAGCGAAAAAACAACCGACGAAGACGAAGGCGTGCGCGTGTGCGCGTGGTCAGACGAGCGTGAGCGCGTGAGCTTCGGAACTGCGACGGGCAGAGGAAGAACGCGGCCAGCTAGCAAGAGCGCTAGGCGGTGGGCCTCAGGGAACCGAACGAACGAGCCGGTGTCATGAACCCGGCCAGAACGAGCGTGGCGTGTTCCTGAGGCGAGTGGCAGTTCCGGGCGGGGCCTGACATGCTGTTCCTGTGGCGGACGAGCGTGTGGGCCAGGGCGAGTGGCTGATCCTGTCCAGATTAGGGTCTGGCACAACCAGTCACCGAGATCGTGGCCATGGTGTCACGTCGGGGCCAGTCCGGCACAACCACCAACTGACGGTGCGACCTCAATGATGAGTCAGCCGCAGCGTGGGCCACCTGTTCCGACACGAGCAGCTGATGGTCTGCTCGTGAGCTCCCGTGCACTTAGCAACCTTCCCGTGGCGAGCTTGCGTCGTCGACGCCTTTGTCTTCAGCGGGAGCGGGAGTGACACCCGATGGAATTAGACTTCCGAGTAGTGAGGACGCGTTGCTTACTCGCGTGCGCGTAGACATAAGGACTGTAGGACTGCGTTATAGAAGTCAGTGTATTGACCAGATAGCCACAGTGTTGTGATTATTTTGTGTGTGAAGCCGATAAATGTTTTCCTTGTCCTTGTCCTGTGTTTCTGCGCCTGAGGGCCCAAGAACCACCACAGCCTTCTTGGTCTTTATTAGCTAGATAACTACTAAGCTATATACGCTGCCAGATTTCTTGTAGACACCACTGTATATTTTTCAGTAATCGTGGCGCTCTATAGAAAAGTTTCGTCCAACCTCTATTTTGTCGATTAATTTGGAATAAAAACTCCGTGCTAAGTGATGACACCCATATCTGCAAATAAAAGGGCTGAGGGCGATGTGTAAAAACGTCCATTATGTTTCTAAATTGTGTAGCTGCTAACCAGTAGACAGTGTGCTATTCCAAAGTAATACCCTTCAAACGGCTGCTACAGCATATAGATATCGGCTAAGTCTTGATATTCTATGTGCGCGTTTCCGTGTATGTTCTCATCTGTGATTAGGTCATGCCTCTGTGTATGTTGCTGTGATACGTACTTGACATGGCAAATACACGACGTAATTAGTGGCCACAAAATATTCGACGTGAACAATGGCCCTTCGCTTGTTACTCTAAATACACTTCCTTAATAAAATTGTTCATGTGGCAATGTACATGCATATATAGGCGTGTGTTAACTAAAAATTCAGTAATGTATCAATTATTCGAGTCGGCACTATTCGCGAATTACTTCGCAATACTATAGGAAACTTCCTTCTTGAAATGTTTGCGCAAGCACACGGGGACACAGAAGAGAAACGGGCGCAATCTAACAACTCGTTCGTTCTTCGAAAACATTCACTCAACACCCCTCGGATCTGCGCACTCTGGTCACCAAAAAACATTTGCTCTGCGCACATATCACAACTAACGATCACAAGTTCATTGAAGAATAGATAGGAGCGAATTTCTTTCGCCAGCAAGGCTACCCAAGGGTGGCTAACACAGTTATCGTTCTGCTTGTCTATGAGATAGGCTTCCCTCGTTTCTCTTGAAGTCCAGTTTTTATTTCCATACATCAAGCTAGTGTTGTTAAAACAAGGAGAGCCTGCGCACTCATTGCAATGCATTGGTAAATGTGTGTTAGGGTGACCTTTCCGACTTGACACATGCTCCCTTAGCCTCGTGTTAACGCACCTGAAAGTCAGCCCTTTATATAAACAACCGCATGTCAGAGGTATACAATACATAGATTGTGTGCACAGTCAACAAACTTGAGCTTGTGTTTTAGGCTGCATTTTTTATTTCTCCTTCACCAACGCGCACACTCCTCCGATTTTGCTTTTGGCCAAAAAAACCTCCTTTAGATCGTATTTTACAGCCACCCTTTTTATCCTGTGCGATAGCCTGTGTGCATAAGGTATTTTTACCACCTTATATCTAGAACCAGTCAGCCCACCCGTTTCCTAAAATGGTACCGTTCCATGTTTGAGCTTCTCTAATAGCCTGGTGACCTACAGCCAACATCAAAGAGAACGAGTACCCTGCGTCCTGGAGCCTAGAAGCCTGTTCATGATTCGATGAAACTCACACACTGAGGTCAATATCCAGTGCCTACATATACGTAGTAGCCAGTACAGCGTGACCTGTGGGTTTTTTTTTTGTTTCAATCAAGAAACCCGCTAGCAGTAGCTGCCTGCGACGGAATTGCGAGCCGAGAGAGGGGGGAGGGGCATAGAAGAGGGCAGAAGGGAAATAGATGCGTAATAGCGGTGTAAATGCCGCTGGGAAGGATGCCTAGAGGAAAGAAAGGAGGAAGCGAGCGTAGACTAGTAGGCGCTGCATGCGTCGGCATCGCGAGGCGCGAGAGGGTAGACAGTAGGACAGGAGAGAGGAAGAGGGGCACGCATGCCCAGTAAGGGTGGTCACGCCGTACACAAGATTGTACTCGGAGTCTTTGCGTGCGCTTAGGCAAACATGGACGCCGACTCTTCAGACTTGGCTCAACGAAAGTGACTTAAACTCAAGACTAACTAAAATTGTTTTTAATTAGGCTCACTTAGCCTCAAACTCATTAATCTTTTACTCACCCAATATCACTCAGATTCGGATTCACGACCCTGTCTGAGCGAGTCCGAGTCGACTAATTAGTCAGTTTGCCTACCTATGAAAACATATGCCATTACACTTCAAAGGTGTTAGGACTTGCTAAACAAACATTAGATATGGTGATGCTGTCCGAAGGTCATCTGATACATACTGCGGATTTGAAGGGTTGCCCATGGTTTTTGCGTACCAATCGTTCATGATGTCATTTCAAGTCTTGTCGGAATTGCAAATGTTTAACATGCTTTTATGATCAAAAGCTCACTCAAAGCTCTGTTAAAACATTTGCTGAAATATTTCTTATAACTAAAGTCTTCAACAGAAAAACCGTTTTATTTTTTAATAACGTGCTACCTTCCAATTTCCGCAATGGCAACAGGTGGTGCCGACTGCTGCTCCCGCGTTTAATGCACACATATAGCCTATAATGTGGACGGTGGGATGACCATATCCGTAGCTCAGTGGTAGAACATCGAACGTGTTATTCGAAGGTCACAATTTTGGAGTCTGGTTGTGCCAAGTTATCTTTACGCCCTGTTTTCTTTTTCAAGTTTATATTAAAATTCCTTCTAAGCACATCCCCTATATTTATCTTGGCATCATTGTTTGTTAGTCCACATCAATATGGTGGCGAATGAAAACGAGCCCTTAAGTTAAACTTTTTTACTGCCTTCATTGTGTCCTTTACTGACAAGCTATGTAAATCTGCCTGGCAACAGGTTCATGATATTTATTAGGCACAATTCAAGAATAATTGTTTTCAGAATGACTCATTTTGTGTAAAAACTGCAGAGTATTTGAGAAAGAGAATTAGCCTTAGGAATCATTGATCTGTATGTAATGACTATCACACGCGTGGCTTCTTTCAATCAAATGCGCAATAGTTACTGGGCACTCACATAGCACTGTGCAGCAAAAGTGCTCCACTGCTTGAACTCGGCTGTGCAGTGGCACTGCTGTCAGCTGACGTCATAAGCCATAGTCTCTCTGCTTCAGACCGCAGTCGACTCTGCTCACTGCAGAATACAACACCATGCAATAAAAAATCAAACACATTGCGTAAACTACATCGTAAATCTGCTGCGCAAGGGATGGTTTAGTGCAGTGCATGAATGTTTACATGCCTATCGGCCAGTTCTGTTTGCCTTAGACACTTCATAGCCAAATCCGTATTATAGATGCGCTATGCGCTTACTGTACGCGATTCGTTTCAACAAATTTTTTAGCAGAATCTTTATCGATCATGATGACGTATTCTAACAAATGTATGAAAAAACCGTAGCAATCACGATTTCTTGAACATATGTTAACGATTAACGGGGAAATGCGATGCTTATTGCAACAAGCTGACACTCTGGTACCGCAACTCATTAAATAGCACAACCTATTCTTACGGCGATGCGATAACATTTTGATTCTGTGCACGCGCGTTTTCCCACCAGCGTGTGCGAAGCATTCAAAATCACAGTGCTCGGAAAAGCGTCCTCATGCGCTTGACTCACTATGCATCAGTCTACTGAACGCCACAGCCTATCTGTGTAGGCTTTCGCAAGATGACTGCATGTAAGGTCCAGCATCATCTTACTACCAAACTTTAATAATTTGAATATCTAGGGCTAGATGGGCCAAAACTATGGCATTATTATACAGCCTTAGAAAAAGGCTACTGAAATTTTCATGATCTGGTTCTCGCGTGCGATTTCATCGAATATTGCACTGGTCCCTTTTGCGTCCGTCGAAAGGCGACCATTGTTGCCGGAATGAAACACACGACTTTCGCATCGCACATCGAGCACAATGACCTTTTTATCAAGGAGGCGTAAGTTACCATTCTTTTGTTTGCACACAAGGGGTCATCATACACAATAAGATAAAATACAGTCAGCCTGCGTAACGCACCGGAGGTCTCAGAAGGCACCGTAATGCCAAAAATATAGGCACTGTCACATTCCCAGAAAGGAAAAGAAGCTAAGGCATTCCGTGATTTACGTGCCGTAATTCGGGCTACACGAACTCACGGAAGTCTTCTACAAGAGCTCACCTGCAGTTTTCTTGAGTCGAGCTTGCTTGGCGCATTTCCGGAACTGCTGTGTAGCTGCCGCCAACAATCGTGATATGCCGACGTAGTTGCCCTTCGTGGGACATGTCCTTTGGTCTCAATTGGCAAGTCGGGGTGTATGCATGAGTGTTCCACAAGAATATCACCTGGCTCTGACTTGGAACGTGTCTGCCTGGCATGTTGTCACGAGCATCTGCCGCTACCAACCGTAAAGTATTGTGGGGCAGTAGTCCTTCATCGGCCATGTCCTTTGCTTTACGTGGGAACATTGCGCGCACTTTGCACGATGAAAAAAGCGCGAACCGCCATCAACCAACGCTGAGTGTAGCTGCCCGCGCTGTGCCAAAAAGTAAAGCGTTGTGTCGACACGTGCCACCACGCATGCGCATTCTTCCGCGCACTGTGTATTATGAAATCGCCGCTTGAGGCTCTGTGTATTTCTCACAGAGTGTTATATTCTAGGCTGCCCAAGATGCTGCTATATCAAGCATGTCCACATTCTTACCTGCGTTGGGAAATTCTACAGTGTCTTCCTGCCGCTTGTTGCGAACGGCAATCAATAAAGAATAATTAGTGAAATATTCTTTTGGCAACTACGCTCACTTCCACAAGCATGCATGTTGTGCAGTTGCAAGATGGCAGCGTTTCGACGTTCGAACATCGTTCATACTCCGTTTCACACGTTCAAGTTGAACGTGGTGATTATATGAATGTTTGTTTATTTAGCTGACAGCATTCGTATGAGCTAGGATGGGCACAAATCGGAGGAAGTCCAACAGCAGGTGAGAAGCATCAAGTTTCATTGGGGAAGAGGGTAGCGGAATTAATTTACTTCACTAACAGTGCCAAAGTAATTGAATGCATCTCCATCACCCGGCGGCTGATCTTCTAGAAGAAGGATCTCTTATTGTATTATTTAATATGTTACCAAATGCACAGCAGGCTTTCGCCTTGAGGTGTTAAAGTGTGTTTACACGTCACCGATATTTTTAACAGCCGGGCTGTTGGTTGTAGTCCAGTAAAGAAAAAATAGTTGTCACCATGAACCCGCACGAGCTATCTTCGTCCTCTGTTTCGTTTACAGAACCCGTGAGCCATTTGTCCGGTATGTAATAGAGTAGTAACCGTGTGGGTTGGACGTCCAGAAACCATAATGTCATTATTGGAGATGCCGTAGTGAACGTCTCCAGAAACTTTGACCGCTTGGGGTTCTTTCGCGTGCACCTACGTCTAAATACGCTGGCTTCAAGCATAAATTCCCGTTACCGAAAACGCGGCAGCCGAAGGCGGGATTCAATCCCATGACCGGTGAGTGAGCAGTAGAGCGTCGAAACTGCTAAACCACCACATGGTTGTAATGGGAAAGCTACGATGTGTGAGAAAACGGGTATGGAAGGAGATAAAGATAGAAACAGAGAAATCTCTGGCGAAAAAGGAATCCTTGAGGAGACGTGATTCGCACACGTGGTACCTACGACTTGAAGGCGCGCATCGTAACCACTTGGCCAGCCAGGCTCGCGCTAGCAGAGCCAAACACATACTGTGGTGTAGTATACGAAGGAGGTTGCAGCGTGAAGGGGCCATGAGGAGGATAGATGTGAGGTTCGGAGGGAAGAAAGGAGGTGGGGATATAGTAAAACATGACATATAAAGAAAGAGAAAAGAGGAGACAAAGAAACATTAGTAGCAATAAGCATTGATGTAGAGAAGAATGAAAGGAGAGAAAGAGAAATAAGGAGGGCCTCCCAGCTTTGCACTTCCTTTAGTCTCAGTGCCACCATTGTGAAGCTGATTTGATTGCACCCCCATCGCCCACAGTTTTGCAACTGTAAACGCTAAATAACAAATAAATGGAAACATATCTGAGACAGATGCAAAGTGACAACACACTTTTTCGAGCAACACTCTCACAGTAGCAAGGTATCAACCTTGCTTTTTTCTCTTTAGGCTTATCATAAATGCACTTGGTAGGCGCTTACGTTGCCCCACCACGGTGGTCTAGTGGCTAAGGTACTCGGCTGCTGACCCGCAGGCCGCGCGACCGAATCCCGGCTGCGGCGGCTGCATTTCCGATGGAGGCGGAAATGTTGTAGGCCCGTGTGTTCAGATTTGGGTGCACGTTAAAGAACCCCAGGTGGTCGAAATTTCCGGAGCCCTCCACTACGGCGTCTCTCGTAATCATATGGTGGTTTTGGGACGTTAAACCCCACATATCAATCAATCAAAAGGCGCTGACGTGGTGTCTACGGTTTTTGTAGCTCTCGGCGTCACGGCAGTTTTTTTACTCGAGGAGGAAAACAGGTGCTACATCTTGGGTGCAGCTGGTTTGACGGCAACTTTTACGACGCTACTGTTCGCGCACGATTGTGGTACAGCTTAAACACCAAGTTCGGCCTTGCGCGTCCGTTTGACAACAGTTTGTTGTTATCGTTGTTGCGTTGGCTATCATTTGATCTCGATTCGAATACCCCTTTTTCAAAGGTGAATGAGGCTGTAAGTAGCTTCCTATATGTTCGCTGTTCTACAAATATTACTTCTAGAATCGCATGTCATGTGGATTGTCAGCTGAATACATACACGCTTGCGCATTTCCTATTTAAATATGATTAATGCCACGGGTGCAAACTTTCCGCATAAACCTCAGTTTTTTTTTGTGCTGAATTTAAATGCATTTGATAGAGAATTGTGGCATCAACAGTGTTTGTGACTCTATTTTCAGAAGTACGTGACTGTAATGCAGCATGAACTTCCTCATATGTTTTCTATTGTCTGTGAAATAATAACCACTGCGAATGTTTGTTGATCATTTGCCCTAGTGCTTTCATACAATATCATGCACCTGTGCTGTATGTTACAACGTTGCTTAGCTTTCTCTTAATTCTAATTCATAATTAGCTCGAAGAAATTGAAAGTGCTGGACGAAGTTGAAAATATATGTGTTTTGTACATTCGTTAAGCATACATACAGCCATGATCTGCACTGCTGTTGTGCTTTTCATGGTGTTCAATGAAAAAAAAAGATATTTTCACGTTGCAACAGCTTTTATTTCACTCGTGTTAGCTGGTTACGCAAACACCTTCAACGCATGCAGGTTAGAAACGCACCGCGCTCACGCACAACAATAAAAAACGAGCCCGTAATTTTCAAACAAATAAAGAAGAACAATCGACGTAACAAATGCCATGCTGCATATTGAAGCAGCATCGGCCGTGAAAATATCAAACCAGAATTTAAAGTGAATTTTAAAAAAATGTGTTACTATCCGACACTTTGCGCAAGGTTGAGCAGTGCAATCCCCTTTTCGCCACCGTTCGTCGTTGGTGGCGCCACCGGTACCACTCAAAGCAGCAGCGCAATAGGCGGATACGTGGTGACTCAAATTAGGCATGATATTTGTATTTTCCAATGACCGCGGAAGCAGCTGTTTAAAGTTAAGCGGCATTTACTGGTGAGGTGGCGTTACTGTCCTGCCTCTCGAAGAATAGCTCATTTTCATCCTCATACTCAGCTGAATATATTTATTTTTATCACCTCCCTAATCTATCTGTATTAAAACTTGAGACAAGTGAAATCAAGCGATAACAAATTGGTTTAGAAAGATTCATTATTTCAGATTTTGATGGGCAGGAACAATATTTTTCCAAAGGCATTGTAGAAGAGGTCTTCTTACGAATGCTGACAGTTCGGGCATTTGGCGCATCGGGCATTTTTCATGATTCTTGGGGAGGGGGGGGGCGGCCATCATATCTATTGTTATCAGTCTTCTGGGGCCCCTGCCATTAACATTTGTTTGAAACACACTGTTTAAGCTGGGGTGTCTTGGCAACATAGTCAAGTTTGTTCTGACAGGATCACTGCAAAACGCAAAGAATCGCGGCATATTTGAAAAAGTGTGCCGCTGACTACTAACCGATTACTTACAAACCCACTTATTCTATCATGCATTAACCTTTCAGTTTACCCCTGAAGTTATCTGACAAAGACAGCACGCCAGTATTCATGGCTCAGCTCCCAAACGGAAACACAAAAGTGGGCCACGGAGTTGGCAGAGGCAGTCACTGGGGCCAAAAGTATCCTGGCTGGCTTAAGTATAGCGAAATCTTCTCGCAGAACATCAGCTCCATCACATCACATTGTTTTTCTCCTCCTCCCTCTAGCACACGAATTGTCACCTTTTTTATGAATGAACTGAATGGGAAGTGTTCATGAATTGTTGCTCGCATCGGTTCCGAGAAGTCATCAGGATCCTACCGATACCATATTTGACCACAGTGAGTGAGTTTTTGTCAAGTTAGGTACAATTTCTTTTCCTGTGGAGCGGTGCCCTCTTTCACCCTAACGAGTGGCTCGGAAGACCGCGCTTTTGCTGGGCTTGTTCTCGCCTGCGGCCGGCCCTTCGGAGGCCCGGTGCGCGGAATTATTTGCTCACGATGGAGTATGAAGTGCACGGAGAGGATATTTCAGAAGAAGAGTTCACTCAAGATAAAGGTTGGCAGTCCGCTGGGGCCAGAAGAGCTGGCGCCAAAACACGCACTGCTGACTCTAACGCGCCATCGTCGCAGCCGGGCGCACGCCGCGGCAAATCGAGAGGCGCTGCGCTGAAGTCCAAAGTAATACACGCGGGAAAGATGCCCTCCCTTCCTCAAGATGACATCAAGATTGTGATCCGGCCGAGTAGTGGACTCAATATCTCGAAAATTGGCGCAGCTACGGTGGCTGATGCAATACTAGTTGCCACTGGCATAAGCCAGGAAGATTTGTGCCAGGATACTCTATGCCCGAATCTGCAGCAAAATATTATGGTTGCCAGTACTCCCAAGCGCGAAAACGCAGACCGATACGTTCGGATGAAGCAAATACTCATTTCAGGCAAAGTGCACGAGCTAAGTGCCTATGAGACTGCCCCACACTCCACTTGCAAAGGGGTGATTCGCAACGTCCCACTTCAAGACGGCCCTGACGTCATCGATGCGAAGATTGTCAACACAAGTAATCCACTCGCCTTAGCAGCCAAGAGAATAGCCCAAACTGGCACGGTCATAATCGCTTTCGACGGGTATCGTGTACCGAACTTTGTCAGGTATGGACCAGTGCTGATGCAGTGCTCACTCTACCGCAAGCAAATTGACGTGTGTTATGCGTGCGGCCGTCTTGGTCATCGCGCTGACGTGTGCCCCACTCCCGGTGACACGATTTGCCGAGGCTGTGGTGCCGCAAGCCCTGACAAGCAACATGTATCTATTCCCAAGTACAAACTCTGTGGTGGCCAGCATCTCACGGCTAGCAAAGACTGTGCTCAAAGGTTCAAGATCCCGTACATAGTGCGCCGTCGTCGCAGTGAGCGTGCCAGAATGGCTGGTGCTGCGTCACCGTCCCCGCAACGTCACCTCGACACTGCGGACGAGTTCCAGTCTTCGTCACCCACCACGGATGCTCAGCGCAGAGGACGCCCCCGTTCGAGGGGACGCTCGGGAGGCCGCTCCGTATTCAGGCGCCGTGGTGCCTCCAAGGGATGTTCCGGCTCGCGCTCCAGGTAGACAGAACGTGCCCGGGGAAGTTCCACTTCTCAGCCTCGCTCCAACTCAAAGCCGGGGCACGTTTCGTCGGGGCCGACCAGGTCCCGCTCCAGCACGCCCACCACCTCTAACAGCAAGAAGCCGACGCTCTCCTGGGCCGACAAAGCCCGAGGAAGACGTGAGTCTCCTAGAGGCGACGAATCGAATCGCGGTTCTCTCCACGCGAGTGAGCTCGATGAGATGCGACGAGCTAACGAGCAGCTGAGGAAAGAAAACGCGCAGCTTAAGCAAGAAATGAGCAGGCTAGCAGCGGAGATGGCGGAGATTAGAAAGCTCGCGTCCTCGCTTCCTTCGGCGCAGCCCGCCCCAACCCCGGTCGCCATGGATACGTCTGAGGCACTTCATAGGCCTAGCGGAACTAAGCGCCGATCGGTTGAGAACACACAAGAAGAAGAGGCGGTAAACTTACTGTCGGAACTCAAGGTTTCCTTTGCGAACATGCAGGCTACCTTAGCGAAAATTCAAGAAGCCGTGGCGCATCCAAAGATGGGATTAGGAGCACTGAGTGAACGCATAAGCAAGTTAGAAGAGGTCGATGCGAGGAGAGACCCCGGTCCGACTCCTTTGCAGGTCCCAGCACAACGCAATGTACTAGCGCCACCGACTGAGGGCGCGATTCTCCGGGCTGCTATAGCTGCTCAACCATCCCCTCAGCCTAAACATGGATAGTGTGGACGAAAACTTCAGAATCTGGCAATGGAACTGTGGTGGGTTTACTCACAAAAAGCCCATTCTACAGCAATATTTAAGAACTCTCGATGTTAAGCCCCAAATCATCGCTGTTCAGGAAGTTGCGTCTGGAACCCCCATCGAAATCCCGGGTTACCTAGTAGCGTCATCACAATCAGGAGGTAGGGGAGTTGCCACACTTATCAGCAAAAGGTACAATTACCTATCGCGTGACCTCGGTGCAGTTGCCGATGGCATTGAGTACGTAATGACTGAAATTATAATGAACTCACCCAAGAAGGGTCTTCGAATAAATAGCCTTTTTATTCTCAACGTATACTGCAGTCCCAGTTATCGCAGGGCGAGAGCAAACTCTCTCCTGAAAAGGGCTGTGAGCATGGCCAGTAGTTACCCCCTTGTAGTTGTAGGGGAATTCAACGCCCCACACAGCGTGTGGGGATACATGTATGATACCCCAAAAGGACGCGAGCTATGGCAGACTGCGACAGAAGCCGACTTAATGCTTATAACTGACAAGGATTTCCCCACTAGGAGAGGTAACTCCATATGTAGGGATACCACCCCGGACCTGACTTTTGTGAAGAATATAGATGGGGTCAAATGGGTCAACACGGCTCTAGACCAAGGAAGTGACCACTACATCATCGAGTTATCCTTCGCGATTGCCCACTTTAGGACAAAAAATTCAAGGTGGTCGACTGGGACGT
Source organism: Rhipicephalus microplus (assembly GCF_043290135.1). NCBI lineage: Eukaryota > Metazoa > Arthropoda > Arachnida > Ixodida > Ixodidae > Rhipicephalus > Rhipicephalus microplus. The sequence continues at coordinate 107,856,890 of NC_134710.1, read as the reverse complement.
ATTTCGCGAAGTCAGAGCTGAGAGAGCACCGACGGCTGGGACAGACTTTGAAGGATGGTACAAAGTAATCAGAGATGACGCCACGGCAGCGACCAAGGAGGTCGTCACTGACCTCGATGTTGAAAACATGGACAGCAGGTTGGCACACCTACTAGAAGCCAAGCAAGCCCTACTCACGAGGTGGAAGGGACAGAAGCATAATAGGAGGCTCCGCAAGAAGGTTTCCGAGGTTAACAGGGCGATCGAGGAGCACTGCAAAACCTTGTGTAAACAACAATGGCATGAGCTCTGTGAGAGCATCGAGGGTCAGCTCAGATCTGAGAAGAGCTGGGGTCTTCTCAAACACCTTCTCGATCAAGGCAGCACCAGGTCCAGTCAGAGGCGATCCCTCGCACGAGCCATCCATCTTGCTACTGACTCTACCCCGGACGAATTGGTTGTCAACAAGCTTATAGACAGGTATCTGCGAGTCGCGGATAGCTCTGCACCCACACAGTTCCCGGACTACGCGGGGTGCGACATGCCGGAGTTGGACCAGGACTATACTGTGGCCGAGATACGGCAGGCTCTCTTTTCCCTAAATGCCGAATCCGCCCCTGGCCCTGATGGCATAACCAATAAGATGCTCAAGAACCTTGATGATGACTCCATCGAATTCCTTACGGAAAAGATTATTGAGGTGTGGCGCAGTGGGGAGGTTCCCGCACAATGGAAGACGGCCTACACAGTTCTAATCCCGAAACCTGGTAAAGCACCAGGAATAGATAATCTAAGACCGATTTCCTTAACTTCCTGCGCCGGTAAGGTCGCAGAGCATGCCCTTCTGAACCGACTCAAGGTGCACCTCGAGACTAATGACATGTACACCCACAATATTATTGGTTTCAGAGCTGGTCTCTCGACACAGGATGCCATGAAGCTGATAAAGCATCAGATCATCGACCGGAGCACAGGAGATACCAGAGCCATCCTTGGATTAGACCTGGAGAAGGCTTTCGACAACGTTTCTCACGAATTCATTCTCCAGTCTATTGCCAGCCTAGGGCTAGGGAAGAGGGTCTACGACTTCGTGAGATCCTTTCTTTACCAGAGAAATACCAAGCTCAAGATCGAAGGGTACTTCTCACGAGAGATCAACCTCGGTTCACGCGGCACGCCTCAGGGCTCAGCTATTTCACCAACACTATTTAACATCGTGATGATCGGGCTCTCCAAGGAACTCGCGAAGATTCAAGGAATCAATCATACCATCTACGCAGATGATATAACCATCTGGTGCAGCGGCGGGAGCGACGGTCAAGTTGAGGAAGCCATGCAGCACGCAATCGACGTGACCGAACGTTTCCTCCGTCCCACCGGTCTCAAGTGCTCCCCATCGAAATCTGAACTTCGGCTCTACAAGAAAAGACCCCGAGGCGGCGGCCACCGTGACTGGAAACCTGCGTCTCAAAGTGAAATATGGCTTTTCACTAGTGACGGGTCCCCAGTGCCAAGAGTGGATTCGCTCCGAATATTGGGAATGTATATCGAGTACAACGGTGCTAACGGAGCTGTACTGAGACAGATCACTACCAAGACGGAAAGTGCTCTCGGCCTCATCTGGAGGATCACCAACAGACACCGCGGAATCAAGAATGTAGGGAACTATGCGAACGACGACGAAGCAGCATGAAACGGCCAGCCACAGCGTTGGTGCACGCGCGCGACCCGAGCTTGCGTTTGTTTTGTATTTTCGGCCTGTTGGCGTTTCTCGCTCTTCTGGCGTTCCTCAGCCTTCCAGTAGGTCTGTACGTAAATAAACTGCGTGACATCTGGTGGAGGTGTGTGGACTCCCGTACAAACCTGGAACTTCGCTCCCGTACGCTTCCCCCTCTACGTGACACGAACATGGCCACCGAGACGCCTCTCCAGGTGGGACCTTCAAACGTCCATGTCACTTGCGGTGCCGTGTATCCTCAACGAGACCCTCCTATCTTCACGGGCTCCACTGAGTCGGACGTCGAAGATTGGTTGGTGAGGTACGACAAAGTCGGCGCAAGTAACAAATGGGACGACCCAAGTAAGCTGGGCTACGTCACATTCTACCTTGCGGACACCGCGCAACTGTGGTTTAATAACCACGCAGCTGACATTACTACGTGGTCTGCATTCAAGACGGCTATTACGGACGTCTTTAGACGACCTGCGGCACGCAAGCTTCAAGCCGAGCACCATTTACGTCACCGTGCGCAGCAACCAGGCGAGACCTACACGGGCTACATTGAAGATGTGTTGCATCTATGCAACCGCATCAACTCTACCACGCCTGAGGAGGAAAAAATCAGGCACATATTGAAAGGCATTGACGACGGCGCCTTTCAGATGTTGCTCGCGTGAAATCCCCCCACAATTGCCGTCCTCGTTTCCCTCTGTCAAAGCTTCGATGAATTGCTTAGGCAGCGTGCAATTGCTCGTCAAGCCCTCACGACGCCAGACACGCTCGCAAGCTTGCACCTAGCTGCCCATCCTACCGATCAGCAGCCGTTGCTTTCGACAATCAAGGACTTCGTCCGCGAGGAGGTAGCGCGCCAGCTGTCACTGCTGCCACTGACACATGAGCCCACGCAAGCTTTGGCACCGGACCTCCAACACGTCATTCGGACCCAAGTCGCTGAAGCCCTTCCGCCGGTGCATCAGCAACCACCAGTCACTACGCCTCTCACGTACGCCGCCGTCGCTGCTCGTCCTACGCAACAGCGTATGCCATATGCTCAACCTGCCACGCCACCCTATGTCGTGCCTAAAACCCCAATTGCTGCGCCGTATCCCTACGCGAGATCTTCAGCTCCATTTTACCGTCACTCAGACGCTTGGAGGACGCCGGATAATAGGCCCATCTGTTTCGCCTGTGGTATCGCTGGACACGTCGCCCGCCACTGTCGCCGAGATCCCGCTCCAGTCGACACCGTGGGCAGGCCAATGGCGTCGTCGTCTAGGACGCCATCAAGATACACCACTGACGGTCCTCGACCCTACGCAAACCATCGGTCACCATCGCCCCGACGACGCTCCCTGTCACCTATGTGTCGCCGACCTGCTACGGAAGAGGGAAACTGATCGCTGCAGCTCCGGAGGCAACAGCTGCATAACATTCGAACTGCTTAAGGCCTCCATCTTTCTCGCCGCAAAACGTTATTGACGTCAATGTTGAGGGGACCGCCGCACAAGCGCTTATCGACACAGGGGCCGCCGTTTCCATAATCTGTGAGACCTTATGACGCAAGTTGAAAAAGGTGACGACGCCTCTTTCGGGCCTGATGCTCCACACGGCCAACTCGCAGTGCATAGAGCCTACAGCTGTGTGCACTGCTCGTGTCATTATCCAAGGGGAACTTTATGCCATTGAATTTTTTGTGCTGGCATCCTGCTCCCACGAAGTCATTCTTGGATGGGACTTTCTTTCGCGTCATTGGGCCATCATAGATTGCTCACGTGCAGAAGTTGCCCTCACACCACTGCCAACCTCTTGTTTGGTGGATTCTCTTCTTGAACCTTACAAACTTGTCGTTGTTGCAGACACGGAAATAGCACCGAGAACATCCACCCTTGTAGCCCTGAGCTGTACGGCCGCTCCTGCCGGAACTGTTTTGTTCACTCCGTCTGACGTATTTACCCGCCGCCGTAGCCTACACCTGCCCTTTGCCGTACTCACCGTGGAATCTGGTGCTACCGCCATGCTCGTCGCGAACTCGCTATCGTCGCCAGTTACCTTACTTCGCGGAGAATGTTTGGGTAACATACAAGACGTTGACGTCTTGCGCCCTCTAGAGTTCGCCGAACACGCACCTCACCTCCAGCTCAATGCTATGACGCCACCTGTGGCCACACTGCCCGCGCCAGACTCATTCCAGCCCTCTGTTGCCGCTGAGCTCTCGCCGACACAAAGAAGGAAACTCTTGTCCCTTCTTCGAGAGTTCCGTTCTGCCTTCGATTGCGCTCAACCATCTTTGGGTCGCACAGCGAACATCACGCACCACATTGACACCGGTACTCATGCTCCCTTACGCCAACGACCATATCGAGTTTCAGCGGAAGAGCACCGTATTATCAAAGAACAAGTCGACGATATGCTCAAGCGTGGTGTCATCCAGCCATCGCAGAGCCCTTGGTCGTCCCCTGTTGTACTTGTGCGCAAAAAGGATGGGTCTATCCGATTCTGTGTCGACTACCGCCGGCTCAATAAGATAACTCGGAAGGATGTGTACCCGTTGCCACGCATCAACGACGCTCTCGATTGCTTGCAAGGGGCAGAATATTTCTCCTCTTTAGATTTACGCTCAGGATATTGGCAAGTTCCAATGGCTGATCCTGACCGATCGAAGACTGCATTTGTAACACCTGATGGGCTGTATGAGTTTAACGTCATGCCATTTGGACTCTGCAACGCCCCAGCTACCTTCGAACGGATGATGGACACCATCCTTCGCGGCTACAAGTGGAACACGTGCCTTTCCTACCTTGACGACATCGTCGTTTTTTCTCGCGACTTTTCGACCCACCTTGTTCGTCTTCGTGCTATTCTCACGTGTCTCACCTCTGCTGGCCTTCAACTTAACATCAAGAAGTGCCATTTTGCCGCACGTCAGCTCACTATACTGGGTCACGTCGTCTGCAAAGAGGGTGTTCTCCCGGATCCGGCGAAACTCCGCGCCGTGGCCGACTATCCGAAGCCCAATTCCATCAAGACGCTTCGAAGTTTTATCGGCCTGTGCTCATACTTTCGTCGATTTGTGCGCAACTTCTCTTGCATCATCGCGCCCCTTACCAACCTGTTGACAACTTCCAAAGGCATTTCTGCTTGGTCAAAAGAGTGCGACGAATCCTTCACCGCGCTTCGGCGGTTATTACTATCACCTCCAATACTACGTCATTTTGACCCTGATGCGCCTGCGGAGGTCCACACCGACGCCAGTGGTGTCGGTCTTGGTGCTGTATTGGCTCAACGAAAACCAGAGTACCAAGAATATGTGGTCGCTTACGCGAGTCGAACCCTCAAGAAAGCCGAGTGTAATTATTCCGTCACGGAGAAAGAGTGCCTCGCAATTGTCTGGGCTTTGACGAAGTTCCGCCCATACCTTTATGGCCGCCCTTTCGAAGTCGTCACGGACCACCACGCTCTATGCTGGCTATCATCGCTCAAAGACCCGTTGGGGCGCCTTGGTCGTTGGGCGCTTCGCCTACAGGAATACGACATTCGTGTTGTATACCGATCCGGCCGCAAGCACTCCGACGCTGATGCGCTATCCCGCTCGCCGCTACCGGCTGACCCAACCCCCTCGTCACCTTCTTCAGCTGTCATAACACCAATCAACTTCACAGACATGGCATCGGAACAACGCAAAGATGTGTGGATTTCCCAACTCCTCGCCTTTCTGACTGATCCGTTAGCTAATTTGGTCTCAAAAACTATCCGCCGTCAAGCCACACATTTCGCTATTCGAGACGACCTACTCTATCGGCGGAATTACAAGTCTGAAGGTCGGAGGTGGCTGTTAGTGATACCCAACCACATGCGCTCGGAAATCTGTACTGCTTTCCACAACGACCCGCAAAGCGCTCACGCTGGCGCTCTCAAAACGTACAACCGTCTACGTCAGTGGTACTACTGGCGCGGCATGTACACATTTGTCCGCAAGTACGTACGTGCTTGTACTGCATGCCAGCGACGTAAAGTCCCACCTCAACGCCCTGCCGGTACACTTCAGCCTCTGCCTTTTCCAGCGCGTCCGTTTGATCGCGTCGTTATCGACTTATACGGACCACTTCCCACGTCGTCTTCTGGAAATAGGTGGATAATTGTCGGCGTGGACCACCTCACGCGTTACGCGGAGACGGCAGCACTACCCGCAGCAACTGCAAGGGAAGTTGCGTTTTTCATCCTGCGCAACTTTGTTCTTCGCCATGGTGCTCCCCGCGAACTTTTGAGCGACCGGGGGCATGTTTTCTTGTCTGACGCCATTCAAGCGTTGCTCGCTCAGTGCAACATGGTTCATCGCATGACGACAGCATATCACCCACAGACGAATGGCCTCACAGAACGATTTAATCGCACTCTCGGTGATATGTTGACGATGTACACAGCTTCAAACCAGACCAATTCGGACACTGTCCTTCCATTCGTCACGTATGCGTATAAAACCGCTACGCACGCGACAACAGGGTTCTCCCCTTTCTTTCTGTTGTACGGACGCGAACCATCGTGCACGCTGGACACTATCCTCCCATACACGCCCGACTCCTCTGAGTACACTGCGATTTCTGATGTTGCCAGGTACGCAGAAGATTGCAGACGATTGGCCCGTTCACTGACAACCGAGGACCAAGGCCACCAGAAGCTACGGCATGACACCGACCGACATCTCTCTACTTTCACGACTGGTGCTCTCGTTTGGCTCTGGATTCCACCGAGCACTCCTGGCCTTTCGTCGAAATTAGTGGCACGATACCACGGGCCCTACCGCATTCTCGCCCGTACGTCACCAGTCAATTATGAGATTGAGCCTTTGACACAGTCTCATGACTTGCGCCGTCGTGGCCGAGAAATGGTGCATGTGAGTCGCCTGAAGCCGTATTACGACCCCGCCATAGTGACTACGCCTTAAGTCACCAGGTTGGCTACGCTATTCACCGGGGGCCAATGTAGGGAACTATGCGAACGACGACGAAGCAGCATGAAACGGCAAGCCACAGCGTTGGTGCACGCGCGCGACCCGAGCTTGCGTTTGTTTTGTATTTTCGGCCTGTTGGCGTTCCTCGCTCTTCTGGCGTTCCTCGGCCTTCCAGTAGGTCTGTACGTAAATAAACTGCGTGACAAGGAAGACAATCTCATCCGCATCATACATGCGTTTGTGCTCTGCCACCTTTCGTACTCGGCGGCCATGTATAATTGGCATGTTGCAGAAAGAAGTAAGCTCAATTCCCTCATAAGAAAGGTTTTCAAGCTCGCGCTCGGCTTGCCTGTAAGCACTGGCACTGAAAACCTTTTCAAGCTCGGTGTTCACAATACACTCGAAGAGATAATCGAGGCGCAAGAGCGCTCACAGCTGCTCAGGCTTTCCGGAACCAAATTGGGCCGCAAGATACTCGATGATTTGGGCCTCAACTCTATTGACCAGTGCCCCGATTCCATGCAGATTCCCAGAAACATCAGGTCTCAGCTGCGCATCGCACCCATTCCCCGCAATATGCACCCTGCGCACAACGTCGGTCGGCGTAGGGCCAGAGGTAGAGCTCTGCTCGAGCACGTCCGTAGCAACCCCACTGATGCAAGCTTTGTGGATGCTGCGCCATATGTCCAACAAGAGGCATTCGCTGTTTCCATCGTCGACTCAAATTCCAGGCTCACTTGCTCCGCCACAGAACGCACATCGAAGCCCGTGATAGCCGAACAGGTTGCAATCGCGCTGGCTATGCTAGATAGTCGCAGAGAGTCAATATACAGCGACTCCAAGGCGGCTATCAAAGCCTACGAAACCGGGATGGTAGCCCCTCAGGCCCTCCGCATTCTCCAAAGCGTCAAGAGTATCACTCCCCATTCGCTCACTTGGTTTCCCGCTCACCTGGGGTCGATTGAGGGCTTTACCTCTAACCCGAACAAGGGCGCACACGAGGCCGCGCGAGGACTCACTGACCGCGCTGCCTCCACAGTCCCTCTGCCTCGCTGGGAACCCTTACTTACGTTCAACGAAATAACAAAGCACTTCTATCTGTCAAGAAGGGTATTCCCTCTCCCACACCCGGCCTTGTGCAGGGCGCAGGCAGTCACCCTAAGACTATTGCAAGCCAGTGCGTATCCTAACCCTGTGGTTCTTCATGCCATCTACCCTGAACGGCATCCAAGTGCGGATTGCCCCGCTTGTGGACTGTTAGCCACATTCAATCATGTGTTGTGGGAATGTGAAGCCATCGGCCCCGCCCTCAGCGAGGACAGGTGGGCTGCGCTCTTACGCAGCCCCAAACTTAAGGATCAAACCCTGGCCGTCCAGAGTGCCCGTGAACGGGCCGCCAAGCTCGGCTTGACAGTCCCAACGTGGGATTAGCCGGGTGGCGCGGGGTCTCCCCTGCGTCTTCTCACGACAAAAATAAAGTTTTAATCAATCAATCAACCAATCAATGAACTGAATGGGAATGCTACGCTTGTTGAAACACATAATTACGTCTGCCGCATCGCCAGATGTATAGCCGTAGAGCTGGCACGTTAACCAAGATGTTTCTCAATGCTTCCTTTCCCACATCAGAGATGCACCTGCTGAGATTAGCCGATTTCACTGCTCCAAGTAATGAAGTCACGAAGTCCCCTATGTGTTCACCGAAGTCAACATGCAGCAGAGTGCCAACCTTCACTCCTATCACAGTAGCAGAAATTCAAAAATAAGCACTTTTATTAAACAGTGATTCATCATACATTATTTGACTGGAATGATGCCTTGCTCCTTTCGATGGTGAAAAAAGTAGACAGCCGTGTGAATGTGAAGGGGGAGATAGGATTGATCAATTTTTATGAAATCCCAAAATGAGGTTTCCGGGGGTGTAGACGTTATTCCAAAGCCCCACTGGCACAAGCACCTCGCGTGGCTTGTTCCAAGGTTGCCCGCTTGCTTCCCAGGTCCCAACAAATGTGACCCACCTGCCACAACCTTTCAAGTTTGTTGCGTGCAATGATTGGTGAGTTGCCCTCGGCTGGTCTTTGTCTAAAAGTCCGACTGGTGTAAAATATATAGGTACCCACGGTCGCTTTTCATTAGTTATCAGGTCAAATAAACTTCTGAAAACATCAATGCACCAACAGCACTTAAAATTTACCACATATGTTCACTGATGGTCCCCAATTAGGACGTTTGTACCCAAGTCAAATGATTTGCCCATTTCGCTAGTAAAGATGTAGACAGCTGTGTTAATATGGAGGTGTTAACGAGTGCTCTTCCTGAGCGATGAGATTAGTTAAATGCACAAAAATGCTGAAGCTCCACTAGCAAATACAATTTAACTCTTATGCTCATCAATTGCTCTGAACGAAAACGTTTTTATTCATGAGAAGGATTTATTTCAAATTTTGCCAGTGCAACGATACACAGCCATGTAATTGTGATTGTACCCACGTGTGCTTGTGAAGATGTATGGGGTTAGTTAAACGTCTAAAAGTCCTGGCGCGCCAATTAGCACGCCCAAATTGAGCGCTTATGTCCAACTATGGTTCAACATTAAAATTTGTATTGTACGCGATTGATTGTTAGTACATTTCACAAATGAATGGAACTGAAGCCATGGGATCGTGAACGTGGGATCGTGTGGTGATCATGAGGTATGACGATAATTTTTTTGAACATCTTTGCACGTATGTATATTGCCTTTATGAGTGACCTTGCTCTTTTTTGCAGGCTCACGTTCCCTCGCCTCTCTGCGTGCGTTGACGACTTTGAAGAGCTGATGATGCCTCCATGAAAATGCACACAACTTGCATCCATATGACCTCTCACGCGTATGCATGCTTTCATATGTAAACGAAGCTTTCGTAGAAATGCAAGAAATTAGAAAGACGTAGTGAACTTGAAGCAATTCTCCCCTATTCGAGTGCCGTGGTGTGCTACGAGAAGAGACATTTTGGGAAAAGATTTACCACAGCTGTTGCAAAGGTAGGACTTGTAATATGCGCGCATTTGGCGATGTGCCACAAGATCAACCTCTAGTGCAAGTAATCTATCCCACATGTTGCAATAATAGGGCTTCTCACCTGCATGAATGCGGCGAAGTAACGCGAGACTTTCCTTCTGGGGAAATCATTTAGCCCATATGTTGCAACTTTAAGGCATTTGACCCTTGTGCGTACGTTCGTGTGCACGAAGACGTCCAAACTGTGCTAATGACTCAGCGCATGTTGCACACTTGAAGGGCTTCTCGCCTGTGTACACGCACAGATGTCTTTTGAGGTCGTGCATTCGTGCAAATGATTTATCGCATGGCCCGCAAAGATATAGCTTCTAACCTGTATGTATGCGTATATGTCTTGTGAGGTCACTTTTTTGAGCAAATGATTTATCGCAAAAGCCACAATGGTATGGCTTCTCACCTGTATGGACGTGGAGATGTGTCGTAAGGTTTTCCTTTCGTGCAAATGATTTACCGCATGAGCCGCATTGATGCCTGCCTGCTTAATGCCATTATGCACGCAGAGATGTTTTGCGAGGGCTTACTTTAGGGCAAATGATTTATCGCACATGTTACAATGATATGGCTTATCACCTGTATGCGTGAGAGTATGATTTGTGAGGTTTTTTTTTCTGACAAGAACTTATGACATATGACGCAATGATGTGACTTCTCACCCGTATGCGTGCGCCAATGTATCTTCAAATTTTTCTTTGTTTCAAAGGCTTTGTCACACACTCGGCACTTGCGGTGTCGTTCGCCCCGTGGCTTCTGGCCGCGGTTGATGTCGCCGTAGACAATGCCGAGATCCTCACACATTTACCTTTATGAGAAGCCAGGAGCGTCCCTACAAGATTAGAAAATGCGATCTAATACAGCGCATACACTATTCCGTGGAAGGAAAGCAGCCTATATTTGTCGATAGACCGTTTGGAGAAAACGTGATAGCTTTTATGTGAGGCTTACTCACTTAATGGTACTCTTTAGCATTACATAATTCTGTTTAGCCTTCATTAGCGATGTCCAGCAACAACTGAAGACTGGTGCATAAGGTACACACACATTTTTCTGAGAAAAAGTGCCCACTGGTTTTTTTTGTTCAAATTTATATAATATTCTGTGCGTAATTATTCATTCTTAGTGCCTACTCGTACACGAGTACTCAATGCGAAAAGACAGTATGTACAGTCACCGGAGCAAAAGCTCCGAAGAAACTTTCGTGCATCGAAACTGAGTAATACTTAAGGATCAAGTCACGAGGCTGCTTTTTTTTCTGAAAATGACTTCCAACCGACAACCACATGGCTGACTGCTTTTAGCATTTCTTTATCTTGGCTGAGCCTGACTTTCTAGCTGAGCGCATTGGCAGAATGTTGTTATGCAGGCATCGCCAAATATTATATTGTATATTTTCCCAAGCAAAATAACTTTACACCCACAGCGTGGTATTGTGGTTTCATCTGACGTAGATAACACATGTAGGCGATCACGGCAGTTCACTCCGCTGCAACAAAGCAAAAAAAAGGTTGTCATTTTCCTTCGTTGACTGTAGCTAGTTTTGGTAATACACGATGCCAATATTCCAGAGCTTCTCCGGGGTTGTTGATTTGTGGTACAGTCACGGAGCTGTAAAGATTGCTGTTACCTCTAAAACAATGATCACCAAAGCTCACGCTCTGGATGAACGTCCGACGTTCCTAATGAACTTAGTCACTGTACAAAATCTTTAAAAATAAATAAATAAAACAGGTTCCAGTAACGTGCCTTGACACGGTAAAATAGATAGTTTTTAAATTATTGTACAGTTGCAAATAAAGACTCTGAATATATAAAACCGCTATTCACTAGCTCTTTCAATGCATTCGCCATATTCAGTACAGCACTTTTGCTCCCTTTACATGCGTTATTCCGCGCAATTGAGAGTTTTGTGGCATGTTAAAATGTTTTTCGTTTATTCGCATAGCATCTTAGCAGCTCAAACTTCTGCATAACACAAGCACACAATGCTGGATACGGCCACTGATGTGTTATTTTAGGAGTAAATATTTCTATTTTGAAAGCAACTTCTTCAATGGGGACATATATGGCCCATGTACATCTGTTAATTGGCATTTGAGTAGCTTAAATAGAAAAAGAAAATTGCTCTGCTCTGACTAAAACGCACAAAGCTGTACCACAACAGTGTTTTCTATCTGCGACATACGGCAAACTTCTTTCGTAACGCCTATGTTGTTAGTAACTCCAGTAGCTCGTATATGCCTCAAAAATTAAACCTATCCCACTACTCAAAATCTTGATCCGCTAAATAATATCGAGAGAACACATGGGCGCCAAATGTCGATCAAAAGGGGCGGTAGAAACGTAACGAAGAATTGACGGAGACGAAACATGGTAAATACCGGGGCTCTGTGTTTGACCTTCTCTTGTTAATCACCTCTACAGAATGCTTGGGCGGTAATTGAAAGTGCGTTGGTTAATGAGGATGTTAGTTTTATATCTACGACACGAGCTAATACTCGACCATAACAGCTGAACCGCCAGGCCTGCGCGGAACACGGAGCACTATATACAGTCTATGCGAAAGCTTGAAGATCGGTGGAGATGCGTGATAACGGCTACAAGCTTGCGAATAATTATATGCAATTTTTGATGCGGTGGCGGACGACGATGAAGAATTACGCCTGGTGCTTTTGTAATGGGTTGCACTATTGGACGACCCACTAATTACACGATTTATATTGGGTGAAACCTGGCTGTTGTGGTGCTGTTATAAAGAGCGTTGTTATACATATTAAATAAATTCCTTTCTCGACATGAAGCCTACCTATAGCGTCAGTTCACAATGGATTTCCGAGCACCGGTGTAGCTCAGTGGTAGAATAGTGGGGTGGTACGTAGGGGACCCGGGCTCGAGTCCCATCAGGTCCTTGATGTTTCTTATTTAGTTTGTTTTTCCTCCTCATTGGGCGATAGTGATTACGGACACCGGTGGCAGCAGTGGACGACTGCGGCTCACGCGACTCTTCTGATCTCATAACATATTTAATTGAAAAACTACAGCTCATAAATTCCGTGAAGGTGGTTGAATAGCAAGGCTGTGTATGGACGATGATTCCACTAGCTGCTTTCATTGCGGTGACACTTTGCGTTCTAAATGGTGGTGGTCAAGCTATGCGGCAGGGTCGCATCGGTTTCGTGTGCTCGCACTCGGGATTCGTCGGCTCTCCGGGCGCCATTGATCTCTGCTGAAGGAGCTGGCAACACTGTGTATCCGGCATGGCGACCTAAAATCTAGCGATTGTCCAACTAGCTAACGTGTGCTAATAAAGATAGGCGTGTGTAGGGTCGCCTTTCAGGGTGGACGTTGTTCGTCGCAGCACCCGGCCTCCCTGTACGCGACTCTCCTTGCGTCCCCACCCCCCGCTTAGGTGAGCGGTTGCCACCCTACCCCCCGCCCCCCGAGTGCTAACGCCTATTGTACAGAAGACGCGGGTCTCTGATTTCGCTAACCTGATCATAGGATATCGAGTGTCATCCACTAGATTTGAAATTCGCGTGTTTATACCAATTGGCGGAAGGAAGATGGTGTCACCTGCCGGGTCAGCCAATGGCGTTTTAATGGGCCCCGTGTTATTTGAATCTGCCGCTACATTTGTAATGCGTGCGCTTGCACCTGATTGGTGAAAGCAAAACCATGCACACGATCTGCTGGTTTACCTAATGACACATACCTACTAGGAGTTATCCGTGACGCCAAATGTACTTGTATGCTTAATCTGCAAAGATGGCTTCACTGTAATGGCATTTCTAATTTTGGCCTTACCAGGTGTTGTTTCCTGCACGTGCTGATGCTCCTATGCCCACAGGGCCCGTGCTGGGGACAACATTAACACAGGCGCCGCTACTGGACACTGGATGTGGCAAACTGGTTCTGTTTTCGCCCGCATACATGTGCTCTGAAAGCAAAAGTCAGCATCATCATCAGCGTACGCCCAGTGCAAAATAGTTCATGTGCTTATTTATGCCACCTTGTACCCGCAAACACCCTAATCACATCTGCCCACCTAACTTTCTGTGTCCCCTTCATTTGCTTGCGTTTTCTTGGAATTCAGTCTGTGTTCCTTATCGTGACCAGCGGTTATCTTGCCTTCACGCTACAGGCTCTGCCCATGACCATTTGTTTTTGATTTTGAATATGATGTCCCTCACACGCGTTTGTTTTCTAATACACTCTGATCTCTTCTTGTTCATAAGGGTTACACCTATCATTTTTGTATATTTCGGTTTTGTTTTAAGGAAAGAACAAACCGTTTGGAATTTTGTGACCCAATTGGAAATGCTATGCCTAAAAGATTAAAGTTGTCAAGCGCAATCGTTGAACATTCGCTGGATTTTCCTTTCGTTACAGAACATATCCAAGCCACACGAACACACATGGAGCCAGAAATACAAAAATTAGACAAATCTGTGTACTACCCATCATTCCCATGCTCGCTGAAGTGCCATGCGATGCAGCTTCCATAGTGGCACTAGCGCAGATGAAGTAACAGATGAAAACCTGGTATCTTGTGGTGCGACCGCACACATGTCGAGCTACTTGGTTATTAGCTTTCATACAAATTATCAAAAGAGCAAATTTAAAATACAGATGCATGAAGCGAAATTGCCTCTCTGCTTTACTTTACGATAGGCAGTGAATCTTCGTGCACATGAATAAGGCCTCTGTGAAGTACACAGGAGAATGAAATGGAACAGAAAAAAAGAGAGGAAGAAGACAGAAGAAAGGCAGGTAGCCCAACCAGGTTGATGATTTGCTGCCCTACAGCGTAGGTAGGGGTAGAGGGAGTGGCCAGAAAAATAATTAAGTATGAGAGCACAACTGAAATGTACGGACACATACTGGTGCTTATCATTGATGCACGGATGGTCGTGTATAGAGCTGTGTCGTTTTGAGATTTTCAAAAGCATTGCTTCAGCCCAGCGTGCAGATTACGCTTCAATTGTAGTGCTATATAAGACACAACTTACGGGCCAGCTTTAATGAATAAGAAGAATATTAGAAGAAACAAATGCTTTAAAATATATCATGGCTGCTTGGACGCATACAAGCAATGTAAAGCGCAATAAAGTGAGGACGCATGAGCTTATCTTGACGCTTCAGTTCTACATGGATGCTTCAACTGTGCTGCAAAGAAATTTAACCAATGTCTGTATGTGCAACACTGTCCATTTTTAACTATCTATATGTATACCTAGAATTCCTACGGCAAGTGAAGCTACGTAGTGCGCCGTAACTCTTCCTTTTATTAAGGGCAATTTTTCAAACAATGAACATTGTTCATTGTCTGTCTCTTGACTTCGTGCTCGCAATTCTTGGTTTGGCTCGATCACAATTGTGCAGCCCTTATTTTGGAGAAATGAAAAAACGTCAACCAAAATATACTTTAGAACTGCTTTTCGGTTATATTGCCTTCCCTCAACTGCCACAGCTTGCAAAGAGTCATAGCAAGTCTCGCGCATACCAAGGACCTATCCTTGAAGAAGCTGGTCCGGCTGTGAAATGCTCAGTTTTTTCTCAAATAAATTTTTGGTTAGAGTTTTCTCACTTCTCGAGTCCCTTCACAATCAAGCAGACCCAATGTTCCCCTGAGTCTTTAATTTTGTTATATTATGAAATAAATAAAAAATGTAGTAATGAAAATAAAAATACTAATAACTGTTGTGCAAAAAACACTTTTTTTCTTTATTGCCTTCTTCACTACAGGTCAAGCTAATACGACAGTCACTATCACACGTGTTTCATGCGTGATAACGCGTCAAACAAAGATATTACATCTTCAACACAGCCGGTAGTCTTATACACATCTCGCACTTTTATAACAGCTTCCACGAAACACTCATTAATGGATAGAACTCTCACATCACAGTGCCTGTACGATAGCATACTATGCCAAACCGAATGAAGACCAAGTAAAAATATAACATCCAAATTTTGCACAGAACTATCACAAGGCAAAAAACGAATTCCATATGAAGTAAGAGGTAAATCTTTTTTTAAAGTACTCTGTAAAATGTCCCAAAAGAAAATAGCGTTCTTACAATCAATAAACACATGTTCAATGGTCTCAGGTTTGTTACACAGCAGACAGCTGCTTCCCCATGGTACATATATCCCTCTCTCTTCAAGCCACGTTTTCACTGGCAAGGTTCTCGTATAAAGTTCAAAAAAGAAGGTTTTCACATTGGGTGGTATACACATGTTTTTCACTCGCTTTAGTACCTCATGACCAAATGATTTTTCATACTTTGAACGGTACAGGGACACAGGAAAAACATTCTGTATTAGGTCTTTTATAAGGCGCTTTCTTTGCACATTAGTCCCAACATATGCAGTCCCACATACGTAGTTGAACGCAATATTGCTTTTATTTTGTTTTAGTACCCAACGCATTAGAAAAGATAGCAATACATAAAAAACAATAAAAAACTAAAAAATTGTGACATAGTGGGATTCGAACTTGCGCCACTGCATCGTGCTCGCGTACGTGAACTTGATGCGTTAGCTTGCTAAACCATGCGCGCCGACGACCGCAGCTATTTTTAACCAGTGCCTCCTGTATAAAAATCTGTGCCGGGCACACCGCCATCGGGGGGCCGTCGAACGCCACTTTTCTCCGCTCCCGCTAGGGGCGCTGGGTAAACAGGGTGCCGCCTAAAGGTAACAGGAATGCAGCAGTGATGAAAAATAGGGCACTGTGGAATTACAATAGGTATGATGTGAGAGGAATATGGAAAGGGACATGGTTCCTGGGCTGACGTTCGGCAATGCGTTCTTGTGCATGAGATCAGAAGTTCAAGCAAGATTAGAAATTAAGCAACGTGGAATAGGTAGGCTTGCTTTAGGAGCTCACGGGAATACACCAAATCAGGGAGTACAAGGTGATATGGGATGGACATCATTTGAGGGCAGGGAAGCTAGGAGCAAGATAATAATAATATTAATAATAATACGTTTATTTCATCATCATTGCGTACATGATGACAGGGGCCCGCAGTAAAAGCTGCAAAATCCGAGGATCGTTCCAATAAAAACTCCACAAAAAAAAAACAGCTTGACTGAGCTGCTGACCCCTAAAGATAAAATTTGAGAAGCGATTGAGAGAAATGAAGGAGGAGCGTTGGGCTAAGAAGGTTTTCAGCTACTTGTACATGAAGAATGTCGATACAAAATGGAGGAAGCGAACCAGGAAGTTGACTGGTAATTACTTAGAAAACAGCAGGTGGCCAAACCAAAAAGAACTATCGGTTAAGAAGAAAATGAAGGAAACGGAGACTGACATGTGGAAACTGGGCATGATTAAGAAGTCCGCACGAGAGATCTATCGAACTTTTAAGCAGGAAATTGCCAAGGAAAGGATCTATGATAATACTCGGGGTAGTTCTCTACTGTTTGAGGT
Source organism: Rhipicephalus microplus (assembly GCF_043290135.1). NCBI lineage: Eukaryota > Metazoa > Arthropoda > Arachnida > Ixodida > Ixodidae > Rhipicephalus > Rhipicephalus microplus. Next base: position 107,839,750 of record NC_134710.1, on the reverse strand, counting down.
AAGGACGGGAGTACTGCGAACCAAGACATATCGGGCCAAATACGAAGGGGTAGACACAGTATGCAGTGCGTGTGGAGAGGAAGAAGAAACTGCCGAACACTTGATAATGTTCTGTAAAGGGCTTCACCCTATAGTTCAGGATGATGGCGCAGAGTTTTTCAAAGCACTGGGGTTTAGGGACCGGGAGGGCAAAATAGACTTTAGGCAAGTAGACTTAACTAGAAGGAGGTTATCTGATTGGTGGCTAAAGTCAAGGCACGAGTGAAAATTAAACTCTTCACTGCAAAGTACGAATCCTCAAACTCACTTTTTAAAGAAAAAATAAATAAATATAGTTTTTAGTTCATTAAGTATTACGGCTTGGTGGCGCTAGCCACCGCTCGATCTAAAGGGTACAGCCATATCCATCCATCCAGCCAGCCGCTGTTGCCATTCTGTCCGGGTGTTGCGTGCAGCGTGGTGCAGCCCGTTCAGTGGTGCGCAACTTCGTTTGTGGGACAGTTTTCGGCAAGTACATGCGAAGAATGCTTTATGATGGCCTACTGTTGTGTTCCGCTGTGCAAATCGGACGAGAAAAAGAAACCGCAGGGCTTTCGTTTCATGAACTACCCGCTGACGCAGACGCTCGAGCACGCTGGCTTGTCGCAATACGACGAGACAAGTGGTCGCCGAACACCACCTCATGCTACACCAAAGTATGCAGTCGTCACTTCAAAGAAGAGGACTTCATCGAAGGCAAGCGGCGACGCCTAAAGAAAGGGGCTGTGCCGTCAGTTTTTGAAGAATACCCGCCCCATCTCCAGCCGAAGTCAACTCCCGCGAGAAATACAGCAAGCATCAATAAACGAGTGAGTGCTACGATGGCGCGCAGCGACTCCGCGAGCGGCAACGTTGCTTCAGCAGTGGCGGATATGTCGGATTGTTGCGCGATGGACACATCGTCGGAGGCCAACTTGCGTGATCAAGGCGTTCGGGTAGGCAACAGGTCAACTTCAAGTGTGCTTGCCGCTGAGAAAGCGAAGTGGAGGAGAAAAGAAAAGGAGTTGAGGAGCCAGATGCTTCGACTGCAGCAGACCGTCGACAAGTACAAAATTGAATTGAAAAAGCTGCACGAGAACGTCCTGGTTGCGGATGTTTCTTACATCAAGGAAAGGGCGAAAGGAAAGGAACCTGCAGCTTTATTCTTGATTGATCAGATTGAGAACTTCAAGAAGAAGAGGCCGAGCCGGTCTGAGGAGACAACCGGGCGTTGTGTAGTTTCAAGGCATTTGTCGACAAGGGCGTACGAGCACATCCACGGTGAAATGCTTTTGAAGCTTCCTTGCAGAAAGACTTTGAGCAACTACTTGGGAACCACCAGTGGAGAAACAGGCGTCAGCAAACTCGCCGAAGCTCGCCTCAGAGTAGAAGCCGAAAGCTTGACTGTACCACAGTCAAGGGTGTGTTCACTCATAGTCGACGAAATGAAGATCAGGGAAAAGCTGCAGTACAACAAACAGCAGGACTGCTTTGTGGGGCACGCCGATGTCTCTTTGGAACAACATGGTGGGGACCTCATTTTAGCAAACTCTCTTCTCTGTTTCCTAATTACAGGACTCTCGACATCATATCGCATTCCAGTGGCCTACTATTTTACCAAGGGGTTAACAGGCCCACAGCTTCACAAGTTGTTGATTTTTGTGCTTGAAAAAGTAGAAGCCTGTGGTTTCAGGGTAGTTCGCTTAGTGAGTGATAACCACAGAGTGAACGTCAATGCCATGACACTTTTGGGCGATGGTCTTCTTACGTACCGGATAGAACATCCCTGTGACTGCGACAGGCTCCTCTTTTTAAGTTTTGATACATGCCACGTTTTAAAAAACGTGCGCTCGCAGTTTCTGGCCCACGACATTGGTCCGAAAGGAGAGGTCTCATCCTGCTACATCAAGAAGCTCTACGACCTACAGAAGGACGTGGTTGTAAAACCTGTTCGCTACCTCAGCCGAAAACATGTCTATCTGAATAACATAGAAAAAATGAATGTCGCAAGGGCAATTCAGGTCTTCTCGCCTGATGTTAATGCAGCCCTGGAGCATCTCAGAGACCAAGCTGGGCATACATCGAGTGTATCATTCGCGGCAGCAGGCCAGACCATCATTTTCATGCAAAACATCTATCGATGGTTCGTGCTGCATGATACAAGCAATACGACCGAGCACATCCACAAAAAAATATCCTGACACGCGGCAGTTTGACGATGCTGAAGATGCAAGACTGGAGTGGCTCGATGTCACGCTGCTCATGTACTTGGATGAACTGGAAAAAAGCTGTCGAAGTCAAAAAAACATTTTGACGAAAGAAACGTATGAAGCATTCCTCCTGACCACATATTCCACAGTTGCCTGTATCAAGTACGTGCTCACAGAGGAGAAGTTCTTGTTTGTGCTCACGCGTAAGTTTAATAGTGACCCCATCGAGTCGCTGTTTGTAACACTGTGGATGTTCTCTGGCTGCAATGACATGCTGAATGTTCGTTCTGTTTTGCAAGGGCTGGAGAAGGTGTTAAAAATTGGACTTGCCGCATCCAGCATGGCATCAAACGTAGCACACAGAGAATGTGCCCAAATGTCAACAGGCACATTGCTCACTGAAGCTTCTCCTTCGCTAACACAGCAGCCGCCTCAGCTACAGAGAGCTGCATGTGTTTTGCAACGGCTTAATGCAACAGTCTTGCCTCAGCACTTGCCATCACTTGAGATTTCTGCAACTGTTTATGTTGGGGGCTATATTTCCCGCGTTATAAACGAGCACATGTGTTGTGGAAGTTGCACTGCTGTTTGCACAAAGCCAGCGAGCAATCAACCTATCTTGCAGTTCACCCGCAGCCAGGACCGAGGTGGGCTACTTTACCCGTCAGACCAGTTGTTGTTTGCCGTTGACGTGCTAAGGGCATTTGCGGATCGTGCTCTGAAGGACAATCCGACTCTAAAAAATCCATTGTCTACCCTGGTCAAGTATGCTGTGCCAGCACTGTGTGCTTCAAACCTGCTAAAGTGCAAGGAGATGGATGACACTGACAGAGCTAAGCTCATAGAGCTGATATCTGTTCAGGTTTCGCGGCCCCTGCTGGTGAACTATGCATTCACTGTCAGTGACAAGCATGATGCTTTCGCGAAAAAGCCACTGTCAAGAAAATATGCAAAACTGTGAGGCTACCGAAATTAGAGGTACTTACAAATAATTGTTCCTTCTTTTTTCAAAATATATTCGTATCGCATCAATTTGGTTCATTTTGCAGAATATAGAGCTGCTACGCATGGCAAGTCAACGTTGGAAATTCATGTATATTATGTCCACGCATGTAGGTGCGTGCGTACACGGCATGTTTTTGGTATTCATTTAGCGTGGCGTTCTTCGCTTGCGGCTAGTGCATGAAAGCTGGCAACCAGATCTCTGAAACACTCGGTAACATAATTCAGCGATTACAGCCGCGATATATTGAGGTTTGAGAGCAGAACATCAAGGATTTAATCTGTTTACTTCTAAGTGCGGAGCCAGAACCACGGCGGCTGCGGCACATAGCGAACTCCGGCGTCCTGTTTAGGCAGCGGCACCTGGTGTCGAGGCGCCGCACTCGCGCCGACGGAGTAGTCCCATTGTTCTCTTCCGCTTTTACCGGGCACTAAAAGTTATAAATGAGGCACTGCTTTAACACATGTATACAAATTAGCTGTTTACACGCTATGTGTTGGCATATCTATGTACGATATGCGATTGTATCTATTATTGTGTGCATATGTTTTGTGATTGTATCTACGTCACATGCTTTTCGCATGTCTTTCAGTTATAGATTGCTGCCCCCTCGCGGATGAAAACAAGTATTTTTACGCCCACACACAAGCTTGAGCAGTTGAAGGTTGTTTCCCGGGGCTCTCTTGCGATTGAGTCAGCCACCACAGGAAATTAGAGTGATACGCCATTAATCCTTGCATCTAGCTGTGTTCCCCTTAGTAGCTCTCTCGCTCGATCACAAATCGAGCGTGGGGTAGCGACGCTTATGCGCACGACCATGCCTCGCGTAGCGGCGAGATCAGCTGATTGCGCCAGCCGGCTTGCTTCGATTTGCTTTAGAGCAAAGAAATGTCATGCCTTGAAAGATCGCGTACTGCACTATGTCAAAATGTTACTGCTTTGTAGTCATCCTATGATTTATTGAGAATTGATAACTCTGATACGACTACTATAGAGCTTTGCGTCGGCGACACCCACCAACATAAAACCGCACTACGTCTGTCATAGAAGCAGTAGGAGGCTGTCGTCTGCTAGAACAAAAAAACAAAACAAAGACCTGCGAAAATATTCATAATTTGTAACTTGTTTCTTGAATAACCGTTTATCACTTTTAAAGTTGTTTTCCCAGATAACATACATTTTTTCAGTTTATTGCAGCGACAGATGTTTTTTTTTATTTTCCTCACACAGATATTCAAGGCAAATCCATCCACAGTTAAAGCCACTTGTTGCTTGTTTTATTTGTTTCCATGGGCATGCCGTTTCGGTGCGTATCTCATGTGTTCGCGCTGCTACAGACCAGAGCAAGAAATATTAAATTTACGCAAGGAAGCGCCATTCCTCGTTCGTGCGATGTGCAAAGAATGCGCGCGATTCCTGCAGTTTTTCGAGTTCAGATCAAGTGCGAGTCGTTCAAGGAATCGGCGGGTTGTGCGGGCGCTTGAAGGACTCCGAAGTGGCGGCTGACGCCTGTGGTCACTTCCTTCAGGACAGTGTGAAAGAAACTAAAGGTAATGGGGACACTTTTTTATGTAGACTAAGTATGCCACTCAGTGCAAGTGTGTGTTGCCGCACTCGAACGAGGCGTCGTGAAAGGGCAGCCTTACGCGCCTTTGCGAGTGCGGTTGCCGATTCGCTTTGACAACGCTAACGCCAGCAGAACCATGGCGCATCGGCGCGGCCTTACTGGAGCTAATTCGCGACAACTGCGGCAACATGCATGTGTAAGGTGATCGATTTTTAGATGCGGAAGCATCTTATACTCGCGCCTTGTAGTGCGCCGTCCGCACCGCTTCTCCAACATTCGACAGCTGACGCGCGCGCATGCGCCGCCGCGCCGTCTCCTCCTTCTTCCACCATCTGTGCATCCCTTCCTCCTCTACACACCGCGCGCGCTTCACTCCTCCACCATCTGTGCACCCTCCCTCCTCTACACACCGCGTTCGACATCTACAATTCTCCTGATTCTCCAGTGCACGCGCATGCACCGTCGCGCTTCGAGAACATTCAACAGCTGACAGTGCATGCGCCGTCGCATTGTATATATATATACTCAAGGTCGGCGCTCGCTCGCTCAGTTGCCGCTCGTCGGTTGGTTTGTACGGTTCGTCGACGTCCAAGGTCGCGGTGAAATGAATTCCAACGAATCCACAAACACAATGATCGACGTCCCTTCGACCAGCGCCGCCCTTTCGCATACGTGTGTACGTGTTCACTCATTTAACACCCCCTCCTACAACCACGTTAACCAATTTAGCCATCGACCCAAGTAAGTCGCAATTTAACACCCCATTTCACAACCACGTTAACCAATTTAGCCATCGACCCAAGTAAGTCGCACTTTAACACCCCGTTAACCAATTATATGCTCCGCATCCTCCTCAGTGTTCCCCCGAGGGAAGCTGCGGGCAATTTTTTTCATATGTGCAATGTAGTGAGGAGGACGCTCACGGCGCTTGCTACGTTGTTGATTAAACGAAGCCTGCAGTGCCATTGATGCAAAGCAGCATTTTGTTCACGTTCACGGGCGATACAATTTGTAACATGGCTCGATTCACCTAGCCAACCGCCTAAGTGGGTTGATAAGCATACGTTCACGGTAGAGCGTTATTATGCCCGTAAACAGTGGCGTATGCTTGGTAAATGATATCATGTGTGTGCCTAGTGTAGAGAAAGAGAGGTGTTCGTGCAATCTGTATGTGTACCTACAAGACGCCTTTGCTTCTAACTAATAATGTACCGGCTAGCACCTACATTGTACGCCTGACTTTGAAGAAAACATGCATGCACAATGTGAGATTTTGTAATCTGCCAGAGTTGCTTTTTATAAAATAATACACTGCCAGCATGTTCAAAATATGTTTCGCTGCTGTGTGGCAGGGGTGCGGTTATCACGCTGTTGTGTAGTTGCTGATGCAAGCACTTATAGTTTTGATGCATTAATATTTCTCATCTAACTCATCAGGTGTTTGGCTGTTTCAGCACAAACAAGGCAAAGAGAGAAGGAAGACGGGTAATGACAGGGCCAGTGCCGACTTTTGTTTGCAGAAGAATACCCATGTTGGTGTATTTCTTGTGACAGCCCTTCTTTGTTGCTTTTTTGTCCAATTTATGCAACGACACAGTTGTCAGCAATGTGAGAGAGAACACTGAAATTAGCCTTTTAAGATAATGGTGAATAAATGCCTAGTAATTCACAGCACAAAGTAAGAACAAAAGACATCAGTATGATCAATGTGGGACGAGTACAGTCTGCCATCTAAAAAATGTATTGTGCAAAATGTTGCCTATCAAAGAAACCTCTCTATGTTTGCAAACAGTGTGACGTAACTTCGAGCATCGTGTCAGCCAGTCCCTTCCCCGGTGCAAGGACTGGTTGGAAAGGAAGTTGTTGGTGACGTTCCTGATAGCCCACTGAGATGTATGCGATTCTAAACCTGTAGCCTAATATATATGCAATCTTTTGTGCAGTTACATTGCTGCATCTGACACCTATAACTTATTTGCATATTTACATTGCTCTCTTAGGACCAAACACACAAACTTGTAGTGTGCATTGTCACTTCATGAATATCGAGCGGTAAAGGTACTTAGTATATATGAAACAAGAATCTCTGCTTATTGCATGAAGACATATGAGGCCTTCGATAAAACGAGTTATACCTTTATTGGGCGTGCGTTCTCATTGGGGCGATGCATACATGCAGCTTCAGCAAATGGTATCTTCCAGCCCGGTGACCATGCAATTTTTTTTTCTGCACACAGTGTAAACACCGAGATGTATCCACTCGCAGATGATCGCGTCAAGTGCATATTTACCTTGACTAAAATGTCGAATCAAGTTTCTTCAACAACCGGTCGCTGCCACGAGTGCTAACGTCTTCGCAAACAAGTCACATTGTTATTCACACTGCGCACACAACACACAATATTTTCAGCTGAACCGATATTCTCAATATTTATTAATGCACACTACATGCCGCAATCAACAGTGCACATTTTTGAAGACTATGCTGCTTTTCCTCGCACAGGCCACCACGTGTGTTCACTTCTTCAAGATAAACAGACAGCGTGGCAATTATTTTACCACACAGCTTGATGTTTGCTGGCACATACTACAGCTAATGTCGACATTGTAATGTGAAGTGTAAGCTTTGAAAAATTAAAACTTGCCCCAAACACCGCACGACTGTACCGGGCAGAGCCACCAGCGGGAGTGTTTTTCCAGCCACACCTTTTACGTGTGCCAGTGACATCTTGCTGTGACGTACCTCGGTAGGGGCCTATCGCTGCATACTTTATGTGAATGAGGGTCCTGTTAAAGAAAGCAGGCATTGTTGATTTCCTAACTTGTTCATTTCCCATGGACCTTCATTTACACGAGTTGCCTGACTGATATTCAGGCAAACTTTTGTGCAATAAATTATACAGCTGGCAGTCTGTGCTCGCCCCATACTGTTGTTACTGGTGTTTCTCGTTACTTTGCACTGTTCATTACTGCTCACCTACAGAAACTAGCCTAGCTTGCCGCTGTTTTTGACAAGATGCAGCTGGCAAGTGCGATAGTGTTCATAACTCTAAATGCTCAAGCAAAAATTATCGTTTCATATTCAGTTAGTTTCATTCATATCAGTACATAATAAGTAATCATTGATTAAACACGAATCTGTGTTCTTTCACATTATGCTCACAACTTTAAATATCTAATTGAATGGTCTTTATAAAAAACATGGGTTTTAGCTAAGCTTCATGCTGTTTTCTTGAACAGCTGACAAAACGCTATTGCGTGCTTACTTGCCATGAATTGGATTGTGTTTGAAATACATTGCAATGCTTCATTGGACTGCCAGTAAGTGCCACATTGTGGGAACATTTTCCACATTGAGGGAACATAGTGACTGCCACATTGGGTGAACATTTATTAACCATGGATTGATTAATTTTTAAGAACGGAAAGAAAGAAGCAGCAGGCCGGGATGCTTACTTTATATTGGCATCCGTTTTGCTACCCAGCGCATTATCATGCAAACTTCCTATAGAGTGGTTATGCGTCTTGCATGTGTGTCTGCTGCCCCGCCACGGTGGTCTAGTGGCTAAGGTACTCGGCTGCTGACCCGCAGGTCGCGGGTTCGAATCCCGGCTGTGGCGGCTGCATTTCCGATGGAGGCGGAAATGTTGTAGGCCCGTGTACTCAGATTTGGGTGCACGTTAAAGAACCCCAGGTGGTCAAAATTTCCGGAGCCCTCCACTACGGCGTCTCTCATAATCATATGGTGGTTTTGGGACGTTAAACCCCACAAATCAATCATGTGTGTCTGCTGCCCCGCCGCGCTGGTCTAATGGCTAAGGTACTCGGCTGCTGACCCGCAAGTCGCGGGATCAAATCCCGGCTGCGGCGGCTGCATTTCCGATGGAGGTGGAAATGTTGTAGGCCCGTGTGCTCAGATTTGGGCGCACGTTAAAGAACCCCAGGTGGTCGAAATTTCCAGAGCCCTCCACTACGGCGTCTCTCATAATCATATGGTGGTTTTGGGACGTTAAACCCCACATATCGAATCATGTGTGTCTGTAAATAAAGAACTTTGGGTATAACTATATTTGTCTTACAAATGGTTGCAGGACTGTGGAGGCTGTAGGGCTGCTTAGCCAATATGAATGGTGGAATCCCTGGACATGTGTTCAACCATGCCGCATCAGCTGATTGGTGTTTTCACGGCATCTTTATAGATGTGTTGGGTGAGTAAAGCAAGCAGGTTTCAACACAGGGAAAAATATAATATGGCAGCAGCTCTTGTGCGTGCCTTACATCCCAAGTATATCAAATATTTATCTTGCACCTTGTGGCCTGTAGTTTTTTAAGAGACACTTCTTTTTGCTTTATATTTGAGTCTTGATGCTTCGACAGCAATGTATTTCTGTTGGACAGCAAGTGTTCTTAAATAAATAACTGATCTCAATAATGACAAAACACCCTTCATACTTAGCATAAGCTTGCACATATGCATAGCAGATTCAATTGTTCATTTTTTGCTGTGATGATAATGGGCAAGTAGCAAAGGCAAGTTCAGATTGGAGTGGTCGGTGACGTCTGTTTAGGCTGTGCCATATTGCTTTGCAGCCAGAGTTACTTGTGGCCACATATACAATAAAGCCTTATGACGTGCATTCTAAATGAGATTACCATATCACATTTCACTGCATCTTAATATGTGTCGAACAAATGCAGATATCTTTAGCTTGCCACTATAAAGGGATCCTAAACCAACACGAAGTTGAAATTTAGTCGTGGTGTTGCAGCTCTGTATGACTCTACAATGGATGCATAGACGTGATAATTTTCTATATGTTGTCGCAATAGTAATGTTACACACATTGGATGATACAAAAGAGGTCATCGCTTATTTCGCTTTTTTCGCTATGCTTCTTGTCTCTTCTTGCCATGTGCTCCTCCTCACTGTGCAAGGAGCAAGAGCAGTGGGCACACAAACACGTATTTAAAAAAAATGTTGTAAGGTGAGCACTGAGGGGCTGAACACTTCCAAAAGGCTCAAAGAGAAAAAGGTATTGTTTCTAGCTACTTTTTGGGTACCCATAGATAGTTGTGCTGCTGAAGTTGTCATTGTTGATCAAGACACTATTCTGAAGACTTTGCACACATTTCCTTGAAATGTAAAAAAATAATTGGAGGTGGTTTGGCACCCTTTATTTCAGTTACTTACAGAACTAGGTTTTAATGTGTAAGCAAAATCTGTTCACTATAAATCAATCCTAATGATATCTGAAATTCAGGAAATATTCGCAGAAAAGCTCAGGAAAAGGCTAAGTGGTTGCCCCTTGAACGTGAAGGAGATACCCTTCTTCTAAAAGGTCAGTAGACAGTCTAGTAGTCTAGATATTACATGCACTATAAAATATTCTGGTGTGGTGCTCTTCATGCATGTTATAATGAGAGGGGTTTTTAATAGAACTGTTTTCACTTTGCCCTGTGTTGCTGAAATTGTTCACATAGTTATAATACATGAATCACTGTATGCCTTTTGATTTTATGCAAATGGTTTGCTTACCCATTCGGTATAACTTGATTTGGATAAAATCGTAAATACTCTAATTTTTTTACTATAGAGCAGGTTTATTTTTAAAATACGTGACCATAGATGTGAACGCAGTTGGTGGCGTGCCTGATTAATGCTTCACTATCACCACTCTAACTACACCTGCTACAGTGTATAGTGTGACAAAAATAATTGTACTTAACATTACTGGCAGCATACGCTTTTATGTCTCAATATGTTTTATACCCCTGTCACACGGCCACCACTAAACTTCGTTGAACACCGTCAACGTAAATCTCCCCTAGGTGGTTTGACGGCAAAGGAGTTGTGGCAGTGTCACACGGCAATGAAAAGGTTGTAACAGTTGGCGCGAGGGGGCTCAGCTGGCGCTGTTTGATTTTCGGAAAGGTATTCTAATTTCATCTCTATTGATTTTTTGTGAATCCTCGTTCTAGGGTTTTTACAAAAAACCACTATTAAGGAGGTAAGAGGCTAACAAACCATAAAAATATTTTCAAAGAAAAATGAATTCGTTAAATGTAGCGATGCTGCTAGTGACGCTGGCCACATTGTGCTTTTAGTTGTTTTGTTGCCTGTGTTCATGTTTCTGTACGAAAGTTCTTGTGCTTCCTTGCCTCGTGAGCGCACATTTTGTGTTCTTCAGCCAAGAGTGACACAGCGACGACCACAACAACACGCATGGACGAAATATTTTTCAATGGCGCCGGCCGGCCCGACTCGCGAGGCACCACGTGCGAGGCACGGAGTGTAGAGCATCGGTGTTGAGAGTAAGTGAACTCTTGCGGGCGTAAATGTATGTAAACAAACACGCGTTGTGAATGAGTACTGCAACGAAAGAACGTTTAAGATTGCCAAAATGTATTATTCTTTCACTGCGGCCACTTAGTGCTCGAAAGTTTTCTCTGACCTCTAGACTGCTGGGGACGAGAGTACCTCGTTTCACTGCGAAGGGAGATCGTTGAACGTCCTTTCCGAAACGCTCCGTTTACCTTCGTTTGGGTAAGGGTGGCCGTGTGACACGGACCGCATCTTCGTTGTCGTAAGGACGAGGGAGTTAAACGGTCTTCGCGGGTGCCCGTGTGACAGGGGTATTAGAAAGCCTGGTAAAAATGTGTGTACTTTTTTTTTCGCTCCAACTAAATATTCTGGTCTACTCAAAGCAGCTTCCGCTTTTTTATGGTCCTCAAACTATTTGGTGTTCAAAAGAAGTATCAATGCCATATCCTTCCTTTGTCGGCCTACTCACGACTCTAATAATGAGAATTACCCGACAACATTACCCAGGAAAATATAAGGATGTTATAAAAAGTAATGTCAATTCAATTGTCAAAAAACGTGAACCCATCAGTAACTTGTCGCCAAGTTAAGTTTTCGTTCACTTTTCACAATTTTGTTAAAGTTATTTTTGATAACATCCCCTATAGTTTATTTGGCATCATTGTCATTTAGTTCTCATCATAATGTGTTCAGCAAAGACAACGGACCCTTAAATTTATAGTTATTTCCTTTACTCATGAATCTGAAACAGTGAATCTCAGTAATCGTAGCGGTGTGTGACTTGTTTTTTTTTTGGTCAGTTGTGCGTGTGTTTGTGTACGTGCATTTAGGTGGGAGGGCAAACCATTGCCACCTCCTGTGACTAGCAGATTTTCTGAGAACTAACAGATGCATAATGCTGCCCAAAGAAGTATAGGGATATTGTAAGTAATCGTAATGTAATTGTCAAGAAAGAAAAGTGGACGAAATGATAACTTGCCATGGCAAGGGACTGAACCTGCCACCTACGAATAAAGCGTGCGGTGCTCTACCAACTGTGCTACGTACCACAGCAGCTATTGCCCCTTCCGCTTGGCAAGGTATATATGTGTACCTAATCGTCGGAGAGGCAGTCAGCCCCGCTTGTTGTCATCATGGCTAGTTTGGGACACTTTTTCTTTTCTATTGGCATCATGTAGCATGTGATGTTATTACAAGCTGGTAGCCTGACTAACGCTCCTGTGCCTAATGCACATATATACCCCATAAGTGGACGGGTAGATAACTGTCATAGTAGCGCAGTTAGTAGGGCATCAGATGCATTATTCAAAGGTTTCCAGATTCGGTTATTGCGCACGACAAGTAACCTTTCTTTCACGTTACTTTCTTCTCAATTACATTACAAATACTTCCATTAATATTCCTAGTACTTTTTCTGGCAGCATTGTCAGTTCTCAATAATATCGTTTCTAACAAAGAAACACGAGCCCTTCTTTCCTTCATTTGTAGTGAGGAACTTGTTATGACAGGCTTGGTGCCATGAGGTTGTAAATGAGGGATAATTGGTCAGCTGTTAGCTCGTGTAATAATAGCGCGTGCTACGTGCCACCACTAGGCAAAACAAAAGGTGCCCACACTCGCCATAATAGTAACAGGCAGTGCTGACTGACTCTTCCATGATTAAATGCACATATACCGTATTTACTCGATTCTACTGTGCCCACGATTGTAACGCGCACCCGGTTTCCACGACGAAAAAAAAAGTAAGACATTGATTGCAACGCGCACCCATTGTCTCGTTGGCCCGCACGATCACATCACTCGGGAAAACGACTCCTTTCGGGAGCGTCTTCCGTTTAAATATGATGTACGGGGGAAGCTTGTGTCTATCTGACGTGCAACGGAGCATTGCTGTCACTCTAGTTTTACCGTGGCCCAATGTCAGCACGCGAACTTGCTTCGCCCCCTTCTTCTCGCCAGTTGTGGTGCCAGGCATGTCGAAGTAAAGAGGCGTTTGATCGGCATTCCCGATTTGCCCAAGCAGGTAGCCGTTGTTGTGCTACAAGTTTAGGACAAACCTCTGAAAGCTGTGAAGCTTTTCTTCGTACTCCTCCGGCAACTTTTGGCATATGCCCGTTCGCCTTCCAAGGGAAAAGCCTTTCCTCTTCATAAAGTTAGTTAGCCAGCACCTGCTCGCTTTAAACTGGCTTGGCATTAGCCCTTTTTCTAGGGCTAACTGCATAGCCTTCACTTGGAGCAGTTCTGTCGTCACGGGCCGCTGTGCCGCTCACTGCTAAATCTCATACTCGCTGAGCAGCTCTTCAATTTGCGGAAACCGACCCTGCTGTGGTCCACTGAAGCCTTTACGTGAATCTTTGCAGTCGACAATGTTATGCTTTCGCTTCCGCCAGGCCGGCACGCACATTTCGGAAACTCCGAACCACCGCGATGCGGCCCGATTTCCATCCGTTTCGGCACACACGATGACTTTTCTTTTAAAAGCGGCATCGTGGTGCACTCGTCGAGTTTTTGGAGTCGGCCCTTCCATGCCGTCAATGCTAATGCACTACCAGATGACAAACTCCTCAGCACACGTACGAAGTGCCCCACATGGGAAACACATAGGCAGAAATGACCGACGCTCCATGCCGACGCACATAGGGGGCGGCCATTTTGGAATTGAAGATGGCAATAGAATCACCGTATTCATTTTTTTCGTACTCGATTCTAACGCGCATGCGATTTATGAACTCGGTTAACCCGAAGAAAGGTGCACGTTAGATTCGAGTAATTACGGTATACCGTACAAAGTGGAAGGAGGATAGCCGCCATGGTAGCTCAGTTGATGGAGCATCGGACACGTTATTTGAAGGTCGCAGGCTCGGTCCCTGTCCAGGGCAGGTTATCTTCTTTCCTTCTACTTTTTTTTCTTCACAATTACAACAATTCTATTCTTCTTGCAGATTTTCTGGTGTTTGCTAAAAAAGGTACCATATAATCTGAAGAGGCAAACAGAATGTGCCAGTGTACGAGTTAGCTCTTCTAGTGATTACAAGTAAGATATGTTTTGAAGAATAAATCATTCTGCCACTTGCCTAAAGAATGGCTACAGGACATGGTGCTTGATGCACTTTGTTATTTTTGAATCAAGCTATCTTGAATTCTAGTTTTATAAATTACATGGGCTACACACGACGGTATCACACACTTTAATGCCACAAAGAATATGCAGCAAGCAATGTTATAAATGCGAAATTGCATAAGGATGAGGTGAAAACTACACCCTCAACGAGAATGTACTGGGAGCACAGGGTGCAGGCGTCATTCCTTCTGCCCGTCCTTTTCAAGAGCGAGCTGTTTTCACCTCGTTCTGATCAACTAACTAGATTGAGATGTGTTGTTATAGTGCATAAGGATACTCCACGGGAAACGAGGTTTGTCTCAAACTCTGTGTGTGTCTTTCAATCTATATGGTGCCCGGTTCAAGAGTTCATGTAGACCAGATCGTGTAAAACAGGACACACATTTAACATAATAACATGGCTTAAAGCATAAAGCAGGTAATGGGGCCGAATATCAATTTTTATAGCAGCTGTTTTTTCTGCAATAGAAAGCTTACTGGTCTGAGCGTATAATCATGCAGTGAAAGAAAAGAATTTTCGGGGCTTGTTTCTTTTTGTTTGACATGGCTTTCATGAGTACAATTAATGGTAACACAGAAAGTGCTGGAAATATTTTAAGAATTTTCGGGTCTTTGACTGCTATGAAGTATCACACAACACAGGCTGCAAACAGGAGGTCAGCATAACAGCTTCATATGTTTGTGCATTGCAGTTTGCTGCAAAAGCATCCATTTCTTGTGCGTATGAAATGCACATATTTCGCACTGTTTGCCACGATGGCAGTGCTGCTTTTTGAGGGTTGACTTCTCTGCGTAGGCAGCACAGAATAATGTTGGCACAGGTAATATGGATATATGCTGTAATTTCGACCACTAATCTTTTTGCATGTTAAAGCATCAAACTATTTGCAGTAAACATACAGGCTGCATGACATACTGATCTTTAGGCTTTTTAAGTGCAATTTTAAAAGGAAATGCCACTCAAGTTGCAAAAAGAATGCAGTTCAATTCACGGATTTTGATTTCCACCTCCAATCACATATTCTGGCGACTTGTTAGTCTCTTTAATGAAGAAATCCTAATCAAAATGTTTAGCTGAATGGGTTCGTACTGATGTTGAATTTTGTGCATTGCTCATAAGTAGGACGATAGATTCTTGCCCTAACCTTCAGTACTGCCTGAAATCGATCAGGCAATATTTGCATATTTTAGTATCGTTGCACGATCAGTGTCAGCTTAAGCTATGCCATGAAAGTGGCCCACAGCGCCCAGCTAATGTTGTTTCCGTGTGCAACTGTAGTTGTGGTTGTGCTGAATGACCTTTCTTTATATACACTACATAACAAACTTGCTCCTTTAGAGTCAAGTGCATCTTCGGATCGATTGTAAATGTTTGCATATCCGAGGCCCTAAGTTTTATAAGAAATTCCTCAGTGTGCCACGAGGAAATGTGTGTTCTGCAAAAAATTGTATATCATTATATACAACTCTTAAAGCCTCGTCTACAGCTTTGTGCAAGTTGACCTTGAGCAAAAAACGAGGAGCGGCAGCAGCCCCCAGAAAAGAGCAAGCACCCTCCAAGCTCCCCAAGCTCTCTTCGACAGGAACAGCAAAGTCACTGTGTGGCATTGAAAACCATTGCAAGGAGTGACTTATCAGTACACTGTGCTGCTCTTTCATCGCCGAAGGAAGAAGTTGACCACTCCAGAGGAACTTCACGCTGTGTATTATGAGTGCTTTAGTGGTTTTGTTTTTGTCCAGCCAGCAGTCAAGAAACATTGTGTCAGATTCAGCCGGGATGGCTAGATGGAGTCGAGCAGGCATGTTTGGACATTTGTCTAGCCAAGTAGTGCCAATTTTCGCACTGGTCCTGTTGGAATTACTGCCACAAATGACAGAAACTTTGTCACCTCTGTAAATGTACAGATGTGTCGGGGAAGATTAGCTGCATTAGTTTTTTCTATAACTGAAGCTGTCACAGTCATTTGTCTGCGCTCATCCTAAGTACGGTGAATTTGTGCGTGCTTTCATCTTGAGGTGCGCGCTGCAAGTTTCGAGCTGCTTGCCGTTTTTCTCCCGACATTGCAATTTGTTGCTCTAGCATTCATTCCTTCTTCCTTGTAACGAAACAATGCACAATAAATGCTGAACTACCACTGCTAAGACAATATTCACTTTCGCGTTATGCCAATTCATAAATAGAGGAATCACCCACTTTTTTTAGATGCGGAGCATCCTATACTCGCGCCTTGTAGTGCGCCGTCCGCACCGCTTCTCGAACATTCGACAGCTGACGCGCGCGCATGCGCCGTCGCGCCGTCGCCCACTCTTCCACCATCTGTGCATCCCTTCCTCCTCTACACACCGCGCGCGCTTCACTCCTCCACCATCTGTGCACCCTTCCTCCTCTACACACCGCGTTCGACATCTACAATTCTCCTGATTCTCCAGTGGACGCGCATGTGGCGTCGCGCTTCGAGAACATTCAACAGCTGACAGTGCATGCGCCGTCGTGCTGTATAATATACTCAAGGTCGGCGCTCGCTCGCTCAGTTGCCGCTCGTCGGTTGGTTTGTACGGCGCGTCGACGTCCAAGGTCACGGTGAAATGAATTCCAACGAATCCACAAACACAATGATCGACGTCCCTTCGACCAGCGCCGCCCTTTCGCATACGTGTGTACGTGTTCACTCATTTAACACCCCCTCCTACAACCACGTTAACCAATTTAGCCATCGACCCAAGTAAGTCGCAATTTAACACCCCATTTCACAACCACGTTAACCAATTTAGCCATCGACCAAATAACACCCCGTTAACCAATTATATGGTCCGCATCCTCCTCAGTGTTGCCCCGAGGGAAGCTGCGGGCAATTTTTTTGTAGTAGCTGCCACCCACCAGCATTCGTGAAATATTGCCGCAGCCATTATTCGCCTGACTTTCCTACTGTTCTAAGAGAACACTTTGAAGAAACTTCTCGGGGGCATATGAATAAATAGAAGTATGTTTAGCAAACACCACACCTGGCATTGTCTTGACACGTGCGTGCATGGAATGTGTGCGAGTAACTACCGCTAGCAACAGTAGAGTATTGCGACAGTTTTCCTTTGTCGGTCATGTTCCTCGTTGAACTTGGGCGCCTTGCAGACAGTGGCAACGGTTGGAAAGGTGCGGGAAGACAAATGAATGTAGCGGTCCACTGTGTGCCAAAACTAGCGCGTGGTGTCGCACACGACATGGTGCATGCGCTTCCTTGCATGTTCGTGCGTTTGGAAATTGCTGCCAAGAAAGTCTCTTTTTTTATCACAAAGCGTAATCAAGACTGCCAACCTGCTCATATATCTCGTGTGCATCACACACACGTATGGTGTTTTAATCGGAGAATTACTTTATCTAATTCTATCGTACACTATTGCGAGGCAGGTAGAAAGCCAAACGCGTTTGAGGAAGGCTTCTGAGGTCACGCTGGTCGACACCATTTTCGGTTATCATGCACAATAAAGATAAATATGAATAAACGCTAACTCAACGCGCGTGATCAGGACCGACGCAATACACCCATAGAGCGAATCTCGAGGGTCTCTCCTACACCATCAGGAATCCTGTTTCAGCTCTGCGAAATATGACAAGGTAGTTTAGTATCTGATTAGGCGATATGTAGGCGAACTCATCTGAACTAAACTGAACTAAATAGCCAAACTGGAATACTACGTGCTTTCTTAGAAAATGAACACGGCTGTACCAGGGGCAGCATATGTGTCAGGCAAGGAAGCGCATCCGAGGTGCCAGTTTTTGTGATAAATTGTTAATTTATGTGCAGGCGGGTCTCTGATTACGTTGTGACTCTTGTTTATTCGTGTTTGCCGAGCTATGCGAGAAAGTGGCAAAGTGTTGAATACGTAGATTATGTAACCATGATAATATTCAGACGCACACTGTATGAATAGGCTATATATGTACATTTCTATTGCCTGGGATTCCATATTATTCCCTAAATCAAAGCATATGGGCACTTCTCTAATGAAATACGCCTGGCATGACTGGAAACCAAATCCATGTCCTTGAGCTTTGTAGCGCTCAGGCTTGGGCGCCAGGCAAAAATGCCGAGCGAAAGACCGTATTCGGTGAAGAGTTGCATGCTGGCTTCGTTACTGCACGAAGAAGCATTTATTGTAGTCTCGATTCAAGGAAATTATCACTCGTAGTTATTTCGAAGAAGAAAAACTCACCAAGAAAGGTCTAGTGGAACGTCCTGGGGAAAGTCCATGCAATGATGGATCCTTGGCATGTGTACCGCTTCTGCTCGGTGGAACGTTGGCCTTGAGAAGTTCGGGTGGCGCGCATCGCCGTTTCTCTCTTCGGCTGCGTCTCATGTTGCGACTGAGCAGTTGTGACAACTCTTACCACCAGTTTTTTTTTTATGATACTCTAACGCATGCGCATAATGGCGAAATAAAAAGGGGAGTGCCGTAGAGTTTCTTAATATACACTAGAGGAAACTCTGGCGCTAGTGTCTATGGGAGCTGCAACACACGGCGCTTCAGCGAGCATGGGAATGATGGGTAGTACGAAGACTAGGCAAATGTGTGTACTACCCATCCTTCCCATTGTCGCTGAACGATCACAGCGCCAAAGTGCCCTCTAGTTAATTTTGGGAAACTCTATGATCTCAAAGGCCCTATATAAATGAAGTGACGTCATAGTCGCCATGTTTTTTTATAAAACTTTATGGCTTGGCTTGGATTAACAGTTGCTGATGGGAAGGCAATATTGTACAGAGTCATCCAGTTGGTGATACGGCCCGAAAACGGATGGCTGAAGCTCGCGTCTAGCGAACTTTATTTCATCGGTTTCGTGAGCGAAATTATTTAATCGGACTTCTCCCGTTTTTTTTTTATCGCCTCGAACCTAGGGGTTCCTTCGGTAAGTTTGCTTCCGAACATCTTTACCTAAACCAATCGGAACGGACTCTTCAGCTTCGAGACTCTTGAGTGGGTATCAAGTTTCACAATGGTAGCCGATTACCTATTTTCAAACTGATATAAGGAAGAAAATTAGGTCTGTTGAAGCTTTTACTGTGCCTGTGCGTTCACTGCTTTACGGTTTTCACATTAAAGTTTGATTCAACGTGCACTCTCCTTGCATTCCCGTACTTTTGCTGTGTCTATGTTGATGTTATGGTTCAGCGCTTGGCTTGTTGACTGTTACCTTGCGCCGGTGTCAAAGAACAATTTACAGAAATCACCATTTACACGCAGGTGCTCCGAAATGCCTTACGAGGGCAGGAAGACGAGTATTTTCTACTCCTTGACCAACTACCTGAGTCCGCTCGAACGAAAGCGCCTGCGAGCCATAAAGAACGAACCGAAAGCGACGGAAGTTACTGTCAATCGGGCTTCCAACAAGCGCTCCATGAAGGAGACAACTCCAAAATGTCACGACAGTGCAGGTAAAAAAACGCAGCCGTCCAGCAAGTGAAAGCGGAGCGTTTCGGATTCCACGAGGACTGCCACGGCGGAGCCATCCCCGCGACAACGACCTGCCTTGACCCGCAAGGCTTCTTCGGCGGCTTCCGAGAAGAAAGCAGTGGTTATACCACTGTCTCAGAGTAAGCGGGCTGTCCTGGTACCAGCGGCTTCTTCGGAGAGTTCCGAGCCACCCGCGAAGAAAGTCCGCAAGTTTTTCTCCCCCGGACAGTGCGCGCCGGTGAACACAGCCGTCAGCAGTTCGATGGCAGTGGCCACGGTCGTCTCGTGGAACAAAAAGTTTACGCTGAAGTTTGAGCCGATCGTCGCACCGCTGAAGGAACCGTCGACCTCAACTTCGCTCAAGCCTGCTAAAAAGGAATTGCTCATGACTGCCGTTCAGACCACCCAAATCAACAGCAGTAATGGACACGTCCGTAAAGAGCGTCGCCGTCGCTTTCCCTGAGCCGGAGTTAGTTGAAACACCAGGTAAACATACAACATATTGTGGCGAGTCACAGAAAAATGTAAATGAAGTAGCGAATAGGACAGCAAGAAAAGAACTAGCTATGACAGTGCCTTTCAGACGACCCCAGACGACCATTGCCACCACTTCGAGGGGTGACCTTACTGTGCAACAAGTACCACGCAAAATACCTGAGGAAACAAGGCGCGTAAATGTGGAGATGGGTGAGAAAAACATGCTGAAAGGATAGGTGTACCTCAAGCCGCTTGAACAAGCAAGACCCAAAAGCAGGATGGAGATAGGAGACGCAGAACAGGCCAAAACTACAGCTGAAAGTAGAGATGCGCGTACAAGCACCCATGGAGCAAAGGTGAACATCTTGGAAGAGATGGGGCACGAGTCTTCTGGTGTGTGTGAGCCGTGCGGCAGAGTTAATGACGACGCTGAGATTCATGAGGATCACTATTTCGTAAACAAAGGTGGCTTCCCATCTTTCGCAACTGAGCATGAATTTTCCATTAGAGAGAACGTTCTGTTAGCCTAGAGACTGAAGCAGAGCAAAGCAATGCTGCTGTCGCTACCCCAATTCTAGGCAGTAGCGCACGCAGTTTCATGCTCCCAGACCGTCACGGCAGTGCAAACTGTTCCCTTCCCCTGGGAAAATTGCGAACAGATGCACAGGATACGGCAGCTGGCAGGGATTTCGGAGAGCGTTCCTTGCCCCTGAAAGCATTATGCACAAATACGCTGGACAGTGCAAAAGGCACAGAGTTGTCCAAAAAAAGCAAGTACACTTCCGCCTCCAAAAAAATCCGGCTGCCCGAATAGACAGCCTCTCTATCCTGTCCTCTCGACACCAACCTCAAACCGCAAGAAAATCGCTGAGCGGCCTCAAATACCCACCTCGCCAATCGAGATGCCGAGAAAACGGTTCATGCTGAAATCGTCAGATGCGACATAGCTCATAATCAGCGCCCGACAAAGGAAGTTTGGGCACACTTCCTGTGGCACGTGTGCTATGGTGTACACGATCGGAAACGTCGAAGACGAAAAGCTGCATGCCCAGCACCACCGGTTCTACCTGTCCATTATGAAGTTCCCTGTGAGTACTCATATTTGCATCAGTGTTGTCAGCTTGTCTTCTGTCTACTGCAGGATGAACTTGTCCCAATGATTTCCAGTTTACCTCATCCCGTGCTAGCTGATTTGATCCAATGCCTGCAAATTTCTTAATTTTGTCCCTCTGCCTAACCCACAGCTGTGCATGCATTCAATCAGCTGAACATTGCACAGCTTTGCACTGCGTCACGCATGAGCAATTGCAAAGGCAGAGCACAACCAGAACATGCGGGCGCAAATTATCAACTGTTAATCTCTTGGTTGAGCAGACGAAGGTCTTCTTTCACACGCTAAAACAACAAAAGAGAGAAATAGTTGCGACCTATAGCACGGCATTGGGAGAATTCGTGCATGTGTAAGGATTCCAGTTTCGTTGTCAAACGAAGAAAAATTGATTTCGGAAGTGATACGTTCTAGCCCTTGCACTAACGAGCGACGTCAAGAATGCTGCGCAACATTGTTACACGCATCTTACGTGACAGTTTCACTACTCTTGCTTATTTTATGGCCTTTTATGCTAACACTTTCCCCATTTTCTCGTTCCTTTCTTGATGCAAGCTTAGGTGGTGCCTCACTTTAGACCAACAGTTGATAGTATCTCCTGTGTGCCACCCATGCAGTGCGAAACCCCCGCAACCTATGTTGAACTTATACCGAAAAAGTGCTTTATCGTTCAATCAGCTGCAAAAAATTATCGTCTGTGGGATCTGCGATTACGCTGAATTAATTCACTGCTTCTTGTTTTTCTGTGACGTCTTTACAGGTCTGCTTTCTATTTCCATGCTTTTGTTTTTCATTTCCATTCTACCAACGTCTCTTTGTTTATAATGGCGATGCTCTATTTTTTTATCGTTACATTTTCGGCACGAAAAGGTTAGAGTTAAACCACAGGCAGACAAATGCGACGCGGATGTTCAAACTCCAGAGGAAGAAACTCTTGCTGAAACCAAGCGTTCCCACCTCTCACATATCTACAAGCACGTCATCATTGACGTAGGCCTTCAATCGCTTCCCGGTCTTGACTGAAACAATGAGGCCGCCCTCATTGTTTCAGTTCTCCAGTATTCTCTCGTACATCGTTAAAGTCTTTGGCCCAACGCCTCATAGCGATTTTGTTGGGGGCAACCGTTGCAGTCTTCATTCTTTAGTGGACCAGCAGCAAGTCGTGGGACTTGCTCAAATTCTGTGGCAAATATTCATGACGATGATAGCTTTCTCTGACTATTTGTTGTAGCTCAAGCTTTAACAGCCATTGAAACTTGGCCATGTGCTCGCTTACGCAGGGCTGGAAGAACCAGTGCGAGGTTGGCATCTACCCAGACGGCAAGGTCATCATGGTGTCGCCAAACGACCCCAGGTGCATGCTCAACAAGATGAACGAGATACAGCGGGTGGTGGACAGGTGAGCACATGGCTGCCTCTTAGAATTTCGACATTTTGCCTCTTAGAACTTTGACATGCAGTGACGGTATTCGGAGACTGTGCCTTTTGCAGATATTGCCACAATATTGCTGTTGGTGTGTGCCGACTGGCTGGTCGAGGAAAGTGGCCAAGCAGTCAATTCAGTCATTGAAGTCGATAGATTATGTCACATGCAAAGCAGCATTGTTGCCAATAGTTATTGTCTGAGGACATGGACCCAAGTCAAAAAAATCCTTACTACTGACATCTGAAGATTGGAGCCCTCTGTGTTAACCAGTTGTACCAATTCGAGACCATAACAAAGTTGTAAGATTAGTAGATAATATTTTATGGTAGCGTGCCTAGTGCACCTTTTGCTGTTCATTGCATTTACCTTTGGTAACATCTAATAATTAGAGAATTCCAAGATGAGAAAGCACTGCTCCTTTGTATATGTAGAAGTGGCCGACTTCCTCTGCAGTATGCGTTAGACCGGAGCATGTAATTTATTAAATTAATAAATTGAGCCAACTTTGTTGCAGACTATGTCGTATTGCAGTACTAAGGTTCACTATACTGGGGTAGTGATTTGCACTTGTAACGTGCGTATTTTCAAGCCTTACACATTGATTTGTGGAGCAATTAAGCATCAGGTACACACAAAAAGATGTTTCTGTCTTCTTTTTTTGTCCTGTGTAATTAAACATTAAAATTCTAGCAGTACTTGTTTGAGCAGTGGTTAGAACATTATTGAGAACTCTGGTAAAACTTCTTGGCCTGGCCACAAATTTTTGCCAGTATTCTTTATATGAATTTTACCCAGGTGCGACATAGGTCTGGGACTAAGCCACACTCTGATGAGAAGGTCCGAAGAAACTGTCCCCTTACCGTCACACTATCTTGCTGAATGGCCCACACTTGATGTTAGAGCTGCGCAATGCAGCTGTCTGTCGTGCTCTAGTTTCAACTGTGGAGACTGCACTTTCTTTGCCTATAATTCCCCGAGAATGCGCCTTAGAGATCCACAAGTTCAGACGAGTTCAGACCCACAGTATGCAGTTCTCGTTTGAATGGATTTCTCGGATATATTTTCCTGGAACAAACGGGGTCGGATGAAATGTCTGGGTTAGTAACTGCCTCCAACCCATCACTTCGGTCCTGTCGGGTTTGGTGGTGAATTAACACGCCTGGACTTTTTATAATATTTCGCAACGTCCATCTCACCATACCGAGTGACCACTTTAATTAAGTAGCGCGTTCTGCTACATCGAACAACCGTCAGCAATGTAATGAGCTGCGGCCACGATGCCTCTCTGTGCTATTTTCGATTGCCTAGACGTAGTACCAGTTCGTGTCACTAAGTTCTCTGCCATAAGCAACTTCGATTCCCTTCCCTCCCCTAACAACCATTCTGTAGTCAATGTGTCCTCGTTTGCTTGATTTTCAATGACATTTTTCATGCATGACTAGCCAGCCGCAGTGGTATGCTAGCAGCTACAGTTTTTAGCTGCTGACCTGAAAGTCGTGGGTGGGGCGTGATCGCATCCACGGTGGTCACATTTCGATAGGGGTAAAATGCAAAAGGCCTACGCAATGTGCAATGTTGGTGCACGCTAAAGAAACAACGCGCGATAGTCAAAATTTTCAGAACTCACCACTACGGCATGCCTCATAACCATATTTTGGTTTTGGATATATTTATTATCTTGTAAAACTATGAATATTATTAAACTGTATTAAATGCACAGCAGCGCTTAGGCATCACTGTAATACTTTGCACGCTTACATGCTTCCGAATTGTTTCACGCACAATTAGGTCATGCCAGCACACTCTGTCGTCCTTGTATTCTTCGCACAGGGCTATAGGGTAATCCCCAGTGATGTACTGTGGCAGTTACGGTGTAACAACCTCACGGTGCAATATAGTGGGTTCGATGCCTGGCCTCCGCGGTATCTTCAGAGAGGCATGAAGCACAGAAAAGTTTACTGCGTGCAGGGACAGACATATTTCGCTTAATCTGTTAGAAAAAATTTACTATATTGCACTTACTAATGCTGTTTCTTGCTCAAGTTTTATGGGAAGACAACACATGATAGTCCTCATCATTTTATTATTATAATGTCTAACTGTTCTTTCTCGTCCTTTTTGGGTGCTGTTTAGTGATCTACATGTATTTAGTAATCAAACATTTATTACGAAGCTCGGGAGAAAGTGGGGGCCTGAAGTGATGCGAAGTAGTTAAAGGGACCGATGAGCACTTTTTGTGGTGCCTGTTTTCTTCAGCGAAACGGAAAGCTTACCAGTCAGAGTGTCTAATGACAGAATGGTAACGTGAAAAACACTGCGATACGTTTGTAATAAGAACTTTTTTTTATCTGCGGCGAATATGAAGTTGTCCTTACCTGTGACAACGATGTTCCAAATAGTGAGTGAGGGAGCAGTTTGTGTTCGAGTGCGGTAATTTACTGCGCGTCCAGGCACTCTATTCCGCTGGTGGCTGCCCAGGCAGCGCCGCTTCTCATTGTGCAGCTCCTTCTTAGCTTGTAAGCAGCACAGAATTGAGCGAGGCTGGACAAGAATATACATACTCTAATTTTGAAAGCTAATTATGGTGCGCGCGAGGGCGTCTGACTACAGGACTTAATGCACCAAAATAATCGACACCATAATCAAGCTTCGAGGCTCTCCACTAGGTTGTGCAACATACCAGTTTTAGTTACCTTAAAACACAATTCAAAAGTAGAAATTCTTAGTTCCCGAAAAAAAAATGCTTCAATCTGTGACTATAATTCACGGTCTTTTCATCGCCATTAGTATATAATCGCACGTTCCGGCCAGTTGTCGGTCCCTTTAAACAAGGAATGTCTCCATAGCCCAATATTTCAAATGTTGTTGCGGTTACAGTGCGTGGTTACTGATTGGAAGGTCGCGGGTTTGATCCTGGCCATGGCAGTCGTATTTCAGTAGATTGATTGATTGATATGTGGGGTTTAACGCCCCAAAACCACCATATGATTATGAGAGACGCCGTAGGGGAGGGCTCCGGAAATTTAGACCACCTGGGGTTAACGTGCACCCAAATCTGAGCACACGGACCTACAAAATTTCCGCCTCCATGAGAAATGCAGCCGTCGCAGCCAGGATTTGATCCCGCAACCTGCGGGTCAACAGCCGAGTACTTTAGCCACTAGACCACCGCGGTGGGGCACTCGCATTTTAGTAGAGGCGAAATGGTAGAGGTCCGTGTATTGTGCGATGTCTGTGCACGTTCAAGGACCCCGAGTATTCATACTGAACATGGGTACCCTTGACAAGCTTGTCATCAGACATTTGACATCATCCGTCGAATGGCTTTTCGTGCAGCACTGGCTAATGTTGACTCGTGCGGCACTAGATACAACACGGACGACAAGAAGCTCACAGACAGCACTTGTGCTCGTGCCATACAATTCGATTCAAAATAAGTTAAGACTAACGCTGCTAGTTTTGTTATTCCTAATTGCACTTGTATTTTAATGAATCCTGCTGTTTTAATATATTCGTCGGAGTGCTTGTCACAGCGAGTCAGGTTGTACAGCTGTCCACTGATGTCACAGTTTGCTCTGCCCGCACTTCTTTTTCAGGATGAACTTCTCCTTTGGCTGCCCGCTCGACTCTCGCAAGATCGCCTTTTCTGGTCCCACGCTCACGGGCCACGAGCTGGCCGCGGCTTACATGCGGAATGACAGATTCCTTGTGTTTGGCCCCTGACGTTCGTCTCTCTGCCTCCCAACTCTCAAAGTTCGAATTTTCTATGCCATTCACAAAGTTCTTAAACCACAGCGCCTCAAAGAAACCAGATTTTTATTTTACCATGAAGCCATCTAACCATGAAGTTGTTACCCCAAATAATTCTGTGGTTTAGAAGCGTTGCTTGCAAGTTATTTGTGGCAACTCTCTCACACGAGGTGATAATATTATCAGCAGTTCGAGCTACACATAGCACAGCAGAAAACTTTAGCCTCTTCGTGGCTTGCACGCATTGTCAACAGTGGTGATGATTGACATGCCGCTGTGAAGCAGATTATAGCTATCAATTTGTCTAGTCACTTGTTAAGGGGTCCGATAACACCATCACCCTAACATCCACTATGATGGAGCCAACGAGTTGACAGAAAACAGCAAAACGGTTCACACACCACCGCACCCACCAATTTACATTATACAGCACCTAGTTTGCACCTCGGTGTCAAAGAATGCTATCGTATTGACACTTGGATGGAGTTGCCAGGTAACGTAAAAATTTGTCACTTGCAAGACATACTCACCTATGTGCATTGGCCCCCATTGTTTGCATTTCAGTGTCAAATAACACCATCACATTGACAATGCTGTGACAAGAGTTAATGAGTAGGCATACAAAATGTCCTGCGGTTCCCAAGCGGGACAGGTCTCCCAACGTGCATTGCACCTGTGCGCAGGATGCTGTTTAATTTTTGTTGTAGCCAGCTGATTGTGCTTAAGACATTGCATCTAACTGCAAACAATGGTTTAGTTCATACAGTGCACAAGAGATGTTTAGCATATGTTGTCACCGTGCAAAGTTGATGATCACTTACTAACGGAAGCACTTAACAGTTTCGAGTGCGACTTGTTTACGGCTTCTAGTTCTACAGCAGCGTGACAGAGTTGACAAGTGGTCACAAAATGTGTCACAATTTACTCACTACTGTACAATGTAGTGTGCTGTTAACGAGAACACCTGAACATTAGTAAAAGTGAGATGAAAAGAGCATTGTTTTTGCTGAAAGGGAGAAAACACATTACATTTATGCGCAGAGCACTCTTACAAAGTCCTTTTGTCATATCTTTGCGACAGTAAGTGATTGATTGCTAGCCACTCCTTCATTTTTTAACAAGAGGCCACACTGTACATTGTGTCATTGAACAAAGTGTACCTCGTACTGCAAAGTTATGTTGTTGTTATTGCCTTGGCCAGTTAGGTATCACAAAGGCACACTTTCCACTGCAAGTGGTATTTTTAATGATCACAGCAGATGATCCTGTGAAATTGTTTTGTTGCCAGGACGTTGACACTCTCTATACTTTTGTACAGCAATGGCTCTGCGTTTTTCTCTTTATGTACCGACTGACTGCAGAAGCCGGCGGAATAATTTCGGCTTTGTGCTCTGAACAAATAAAAATACCGTATTTATAAAGCACTCAAACTGGCCTTGTCTCTTTCTTGAAAATGAGAGAGCTGGATTCTGTGAAGTCGACTGCCCGGTTTTTTTTCTCCCAGGTAAACTTTATGTACCGACTGACTGCAGAAGCCAGCGGAATAATTTTTGCTTTGTGCTCTGAACAAATAAAAATACAGCATTTATAAAGCACTTGAACTGGCCTTGTCTCTTTCTTGAAAATGAGAGAGCTGGATTCTGTGAAGTCGACCGCCCGTTTTTCTTTTTTTCTCCCAGGTAAACAGTTCAGTGAGGCTGCAACGTATATACTCAAACCTAGATATAACAAAACATTATTTGTAACAAAATAAGAGAACAGTACTCTTGCAGTAAATATATAGTTTAAGATACACTTCCATAATGAATTCTCAGTTATAATGAACTTATTTCGTGTAAGGTGCAACTTCATTATAATGAGCTTTGAGTGTAATGTCGATTAAAGCACTTCTTTGGTACTATACACTGTTGCTGCAAATGCACTTTCACAATGGCAAACACGAACAGAAAGCATGGCATTTGGAACAGTCTATACTTGGACAAACTCTGACAAGCCTCGACTGTCTTTAGGACAATCCGTGCTTTCAGTTGGCGTCTCGGTAGCGCTAGAATCTTGCTCATGTCGCCGCTATCACACTGTGTGCATTCTGAATGTCGCGCATGACTGACATGTGAGCAGTATGCGTGGTGGAAAAGCACCAGCCTAGGCAAGATTCTAGTGCTACGGCAAAGCTGGCTAGAGGCACAGATTTGCCTGGCAACAGTCAAGGCGTTTTGGAGTTTGACTGTGCCAAAGCCGCCCTTTCTGGTGTTCATGCTTCTTTCCACCACGACAGTAAACTACCAGTCGTTCAGAACTCTACTAAATCTTACTTTCTAGGACTGGCAGAGACAAGCAACTTCCCTTGAACTGACGGGCTGCATTTCGGGAGGCCGGTGATCTTCCTGGGGCATGCAAATCACACAACGTGACACGGCTCACACTCAAAGTGCTGAGAAAGCACTGCAAGTGACTTTGGATCTCTACAGAGCATTCCAGAACAAAGTTTGCAAGTCAAATTGAATCAGCCTGACGATCAAACCTATCAATATGCAGTTGAACTCCTTTACAAGAGACATGAACCTGGCAGCTGGTGTTCTTTATATGAGGATGTCTCTTATAAGCAGAGTACCACATACGCATTTTCCTATCAATTCCTCAAAGAATGTGACAGCGTTAAAGAGCTTGTTTTGCAGAAATGTCAGTGCCAGTGGCGTCGTCTATGGTTGTGAGCAAAGAATCATCTTGTGCATGACCGAAAATTGAGAAAGATGCAAATAAAATGATAAAAATTTGGGGCCTTAGTGAGGATCCAACTCGGGTTATTTGGCTTGCTAGCGGGTGTTCTACCACAGAGCCACAAGTCTGCTTCTCAATACAGTGAAATTAGCTTCCTCTGCTTGGCAATGCAGTTAAAGTAACTTGCATGCTTTACAAAAGCATGCATCCTATGTACATGTATTACAATGCAACATGTAATATCGCAGTAATGTGGTACAGGCATACATTGCGATCGGGCGTCGGAACATGTGATGTGACGACTACATGGTTCAAAGCTGGCCACCCACTAGAAAAGGCACACACGTTACTGTGCCTTGGGTGCATAGCAAGCTCAAAAATATTTCACGCGCACAAATGCCTGTGGTTTAAAGCATGCTATCTATTACACAGAATGCAGCCACATGCGAAAGCTTCACTGATACAAGCCCTTTTGAAGTTGGTACACAGTAGGGACAGGATATTGCTATCGAATTCAACTCTTCACGACGTAGCTTAAGAATCCCCCAATTTTTATTTATGCCGGCACAGTGGCGTCTTGTACCCAATAGTCTGTTACTCAGTGTCTCTTATAAAGGGGCTCGACTGTAACCTCAAAGTGTTTCTAAATGTGTAATCAAGCACCAATGAGAGCGAAAAAATACTTTCCCTTCCAACTGAAAACAATGGTGTTAACGTATGAACGGTATGTGCAGATTTAAAACACGACAATTTAGAGCAAAGTATCGCAGGTACCTTCATTACCACCTTCTTTAGTTCGAGTCACATCGCCATAATTTTGTTTTCGGTGTGTTAGGTTAGAGCCAACATTATGTTTCAGGAGCAGCTTCGTCACGACACAGTGTAGTTATCTTCAGAAATGGCACACACCAGTCGTCATTCTAAATTATTTTAAGTCACGTTTGAATCCGTAAGTACCGTTCAGCACACAGTGAATAAGCACATTCACTGTGCTCATTCACTGAAGGCAATTACTTGAGTAATTGTCTTTAATAATTGCGTTCAAGGTGTGGCCCCACAGAGCAACAACTGCATGCTCGACACAGAGGTGGCCGTGGCTGTACAGGGGAACCTCATTATAACGAACACTGATGCAGCCAATGACCAGGCATAGCAAACTAGGTATGAACTTTTGCTAGGCTTCAGTTAAGGGATGGTTGTTTTTATATTGAAACCAAAAACACTATAAGCATCTGATATTCGTTGTAAAATAGAAATATTTGTTTCTTCCGAGGTTCAGAACTCGTAGCATGAAAAGCGGAATATTGAAAAACAAGTCACAATCAATTCTGTCTGGATTGTAGTAGCATTAAAACTATGGTTTGAAATTTGGTTAAAGGTGCTGTGTAAATTTTGGCGGAAATAAGCAGTGCATATGCCGTATAGATAGCCAGGACACCGAGAAGCTATACTGTTTCATACATCATGTGCGACGCTGTTGAAGCAAGCGAGATTTCTTGCAATCGATGCGTTTGCATCGAAAAATATTTCAATGTCTCTCACTCAGGCGATCTGCACTGATGATGTCGACCATACAATGTCGTCAGTGCTCCCGCTACCACGTTCGCACGGTTGAGCCATGCCTATTAAAACTACTGCTTTTTTGTGGATACGGCTGTACAACCGGCCCTTCCACCTATAGGTTTCTCACCGCCAAGAACAATTTCTTTTTCGTTATTATGGCGAGAATTAAAAAATATTTCATGGCTCACAAACAAAAATGCCATTGAAAGTCTTACTATGTGGCTTTGCAGTTCAGTTTCCACGTGACGTCACATGCAGGCTCTCTACTCTGGATACGTCACGGTAATACTTTCAGTGTCATTGAAAAGGAAGACACCACAGGGTCGTTCAACATTATTTTGTGCTCTCCCTGCTTTCTTCTGTTCAACAGCTGCGCCAAGGAGGAGCACAAAGAAACGGGAGGGTGCACCGGCACTAAAATCAGATGTCACGCGAGTGACGAAGTCATTCGCGGAGTTGCACGTTTTGCTGGCCGAACTCCTTGCATAGCTTCCACAGCATTGCACGTGATGTACGAAATGGTGAGTACTCAGGGAAACTCGAGACAGAAACTGCCGATGTACAAAGGCCCACCTCAGCTGTGTAATGCCTAGATAGATGCCTAGACCGATGCCTAGATGGATGCAAAGGCATCCATCTAGGCATCTACGTCTCAGTGCTCTGCATGTGGTCTAGATAACTTGTATTATACCAAAGTTGGTGTAGCAGGGCATCACTGCTTGACAAACACGATTCACTGGTCATGACGGGAATAATGCTTAATGTGTGCCGTATGCATCATGAAACCATTTCCCTCCGTAACACGTGGCACATATCCCGGGTGCATAACACAGTTCCTGTTAATCAAGTACGCGTCACACAAGATTTACAGTATGAACCCAGTAACCGCGAACGTACGCATTAGAAATTCCGCCAAATCCCAGCTATTGCAAGAACCAATATTATGACTAACAATGACAAAACACAGAAATGCCTGGCTCTAACGTTACATTAAAGGCATTTTCAATGTGGCCAGGGGATTACAAGACCTCATTGCCACGTCCAGAACAGGTGGCATAGGGCATCTTTTTCTCTGACAGGCATTTACAGTTTCAAACAGCTGTACTATACTTCACTACACGAATACCCTTCGTAGCCGCAAACACGAACTGATCCAATAAGTGCTGTTCAGCGGCTGGCACTCACTGGACACGGTGATGATGACCCTGTTCAAGAACTGTCAAGAGTGTTTCACACATGGACACGAGTTTGTGAAACATGCATGCATTCTCCGTCATAACAGACAAGTACTGCATATCTGCTCAACACTTCTGGTGTTGGTATCAATCATGTTGCTGTAAGCGTTGTTATGCAACTGTGAACTGGTTATAAAACACACATGTGACACTTGAAGATATGTGTTTGTATAACATTCGTCCACATCTCTAGCGTCATTTTGTGTTCTGTCCGATAAAATATTATGCTTGTCACCTACGTGCAACACAGACTCTCGCGGCTTGACAGATCTGCCAATTTTTTTATGCAATAGCGTAGAAGTGCTTGCTTCACAGAAATTCTGGCTTGGCATCGTTGGATGTGAGCAAAAAGTGATCTTATCTGTGACCATATGATCAAGGAAGACACAAATTAAAAAAAATTAAAATTTTTTGGTACGAGTGAGAATTAAACTCGTGCCTTTTGCATGACAAGCAGGTTAGAAGCTTTACAGTGAAAACCGTTATGACATTACAACAAGGCTTGTGCGTACTGTAGTTGTCCCCTGCACCAAATCTGTAACCACTGTCATGCAAAGGAAAAAAAATTAAACGCCAAATACACAATGGGATTCAAACCCGGGTCTCCTGCGTGCCAGCCCAGTGTTCTACCACAGAGCCACGCCAGTGCAAACTGACCTTGGGCAGGTTTGATGTCTGGAAAGAGATTTTGTTAATGAGTAATAATGCATTTTAGAACAGTAAAGGAACAAGGTGTCACACAACGCGAATGCTTCACCCCATTACAAAAGCTTCGTTTTGTGATAACTCACAGCACAAGAAGGACAAAGACTCTTGCGCTGTGAGTTATCGAAAAATGAACTATTATCAAGTAGAGTAGCCCAGATTTTTCTTCTTGTTCTTCACCTATTAACTGTGGCGCTTACCTACTTCAGGCGTAATTCTTGATTGTTGTCAGCCACAGCATAAAATTATGGCACAATATTCCTGGCAAGTATGTAGCTGGTACCACACATCTTCGAAGAATGATATTGAATGACTCCTTACTTCACAAAAATTACGATTTAAGGTGTATGGGGTACCCAGCAAGTGTGCTCGTAGAAATCACCCAAGAGCATCAAACAAAGGCTCTAAAAGACCGATCTTCGAGCTTGCGTCGTGAGAGTGCTGTGCGTTCCGCGCAGGCCTAGAGGTCTTATTCTATAGGTGCAAAGCTGACAAACACAACTTCTAAAGCCTGCTCATAGGAACTGCAAGCAAATGCCCTGAGAGAACATTTAATGCAACGAATACAAGGCAAAGTTTGCTGCAAATAGCAGTTTTCAATAAAACCAGGCATCATGGAAATGCCATGCTGTAATTGCGCATCCAGTGTGCCCAGTGTTCCACGACCAGTCGTGAAATGGCTAAAGGAAGACTCCGAGCCGCATGCGCAAAGTGCTTTCGCAAAATGCACGACACGGGCGTCGTCACACAGAGGGAAGAAACAGACCATGGGATGGCGTACGAAATGTACATTTAATGCAAATGAAAGCATTACAAGGTTACAACTGCCAACCATTCTTAACATATAGTACAAATGATAAATGAAGTGAAAAACATTGTCCACAGAACAGTTGCAGGTCCCAATTGGTAAACCCACCGTGCAGACACCCTCTTGCTTATCCGGCAGCAGTTACACTGTCATCAGTCTTGGACTGCTTGGCTTTGCTATCCCCACCCTTATCTGCTTCGGTGGTTCTCTACTTGCCCCTTTCCTGCCTCCTACCACCCTGTCCACGACCCCTTGGCTGCTGCTTGTTGCCCCGTTGAACATTCTTGAGTCGGTTCTTCTGATCTTGCTTTGCTGCAGTCAGCCTCTTCCTGACTAGACTTCGTCGTCGCCTTCAACAGCCTCCACTGTCACCTCGTTGTTGTTGATCTTGAGGGGCTCTTCCTGGGCTCCCAGTTTGGCGCGGACTGCTTGCGCCGAGCCTTCGTCCGCGAAACGCAGCATGGCTTCGGGCTGCCCTCTGGTGTAGTCGACGAACGCGACCTTGGCGTACGGCGCGAAGGCTTCCTTGAGGTTCTCCCAGGTAGTCTGTTCGCCGAGCCCCTTGACGCGCAGGATGCAGCCGAGCACGATATCGGGGGCCTCACCGTTCTCGGCGGCGGCAGCGTCTCCACCTCCTCCTCCGTCTCTAGCTCCTCCTTCAGCCGAGGCTTCCTCGGTGGCGGCTTTCTTCTTAGCCTTCTCCTCCGACCTGGCCTGGTGTTCCTGCTTCTTGCGCGCCATGTACTCAGTCTTGGGGGAGCGCATCAGTTCGAGCTCGTTGTACTTGACGTCCTCCTGGGCGAGGAACGCGTCGGCCTCTTCCTTCGTGGCGAAGGTGGCGAACACGGAACCCTTGAAGATGCGAGTCTCCGGGTAGCGTCTCATGAAGACGTTGATACACTTGCCGAAGCGTCCGAAGAACTCCAGCAGGTCGTCTAAGGTGGCCGTTGACGGGAAGCCCTTCGCGTAGACGCTCAGCTCGTTCAGTTTCTGCTGCTTTTCCTTGTTTCTCTCCGGCGCGGGCTTGGCAGGACTGCGACGGATCTTGGTGCCGTCATCGCTAACCTCCAACAGCTGGCTGGTTGACTTTAGAAGCGCTGTTGCTACGACGTCCGACTCGGTCGTGAGGCTTTTGAGCCTGTTGAAAGTCAGCAGTGTATCTATGGTAACCCAGCCGTCGTCTTCCTTCAGCTTTTCCTGCAGGAACTTGTCGCGGGGCAGGTTGAAATCGCCGAAATAGTATTCAACCTGAGTGATGATTTTGGTCTCCAGCGCCGAAACACCGTCGACGGACACGTTTTCGACGTCCGCATTCGTCATTGTCGGTGCGTTTCGCGGTGGTAAAATAGTCTACGTGTCAAAAGCACCTCTCGGCGTCGGAGGCAACGTTTCTAGAACTAGGTAAGTTGCAAAACTGACCGGTGTTGCGTGGCGCCGCCGCTGCCAGCGACAAATGTGGTGCTGCTGTCGCATCCGGATTCACTCATTGCATGCTCGCTCGTGTCATTCCCGTAACCTCCATCGCCTGTTGATGTTGCATTGCGTCGATATCTGTGGAGGCTTCTTTCTGCGTGAACAGTTTGGTGCTTCAGCGTGCCCTGTTCTGCTTTGTTCTGCGTGTTTTCATCATGCCTAGATGTTGCGTTCCCGGCTGTAGAGTAGCTACAGGAAATGAGACACCACCGCATTTCTTTTGTGCCCACGTGTACCTGAGCAGCGAGAGGTATGGGACCACGCTATTCCTCGTGTAGATAAGAAACTACCCAGCAACTCACGTGTGTGTGATATGCACTTTTATGAGAAGGACGCCCTGAAGACTTTTACTAACGTCATATGGTAAGAAGGTACAAATCGTCAGAGGAAAGTGGGACCTCGTTGAAGGATGCATTCCACGAATATTCCCGAATTTACCCACTTACCACAAATTTGCCCGCTTACCTTTGTCGCGCGGCCCGCGACAAGGAAGCGAAAGCTGCCCGATAGGAGTGGGGCATTTTCCAGAATATCATCGGCGAAAAAGAATGGACTATCTCCGAGCACTGAGCTCGAAGACAGTGTAATAAGTCCCGACATGGCGTCAACTAGTGGCGTCATTTCGCTTCAAGACATAGAAAACGTTTGTTTGCATGCTGGTGGAAATTTATTGAGAATGGCGAGACAAGTCGTCTTGTGGTGTTTCTAGTGCTCAAAAAAGCGCCATTTGTGGAGAAATGTGTTGTCATCGCAGAAGACATGACAGTGACCATTAGCAGCCGTCACCATCGCTTGGCCAAGTCGCCTGACAATGTAGATACCATCACCCAATCGTCCGAACTTCTGGAGGACAGAAAAGTTGAAAGTGTGTTCATGTTGTCTCAGTGCGTCAGCAGGCAGACTCGTGAGTGATGACTACGAAGTGCTCACCGATACCCCAAAGTGCGGTCTCTGCTCGAAGCTTTGGCTGCAGCTGTGTTAAAAGGTTTCATTAGAGGAACTCCAGAAGAAGCAGAGAGAAGACATGCTCAAGATAATGGCCACACGCGTAGCTTTTCGACTGTCTAAGTTGCTAAGAAATGTGACTGACATGAAAAAAAAGAAAAGCTGACTACATAACCAAACAAAATCCACGAGACTGCGCCACATAGTTGTAATTTGTTTTTAAGCACGAAAAACACAGCTACAACAGACGATGCAAGACATTGTAATTGGGGTTCTTGTGTCTAAAAATATATTGCGAAGGTACACCAACCAGCAACTAACCGAAAGACTCGTGTATGTTATGCTATATATATCAAGCATTGTTTATTGTGGGCAGTTCAGAAGTGTGGCAGCTTGGGCTAGTTGGTATGGCATGACGATAGTTATAGCGCGAGAACAAAACGACGACACAGAGACAAGAAGGACACGAAAGGGACACGAAAGGGACAAGAAGGCAGGAAAGAGACAATGCACAGTTCTGAAAGGTCTCATAAGTCACATGAGGTACTTTTTGCATTTCTTCTATACAAAGTGCAGTACCATACTAGTGCACCTTCATTCATTCTGTGCATACATGTGGTGATCTTCTCTTCAAACTATCGTGTCATCGTGCAGCTGATTTCAAATCAGGTGCTTCTCACAAGGTTTTCAGTTATCTGTCCAGCTGTGAACAAAACGCGTGTTATATTATAGTAAACTGTAAAAGGATGGAGAAGCGCCATTGTGTGTCTATAGCTATGGGTATCAGAATGAACTATAAATTAAAAATGTGTGTGTGTTAGAATGGCTCCAAACAATGTATGTGCTACTGAGCGTGGCAGAGAAGCAGAAGAAGCGAGAAGTGAAATAGCAGGCAATACCAGCAGCACTTAATCATGCAAGCTTCTTTTTAGATCACCGCAGCAACGCACGCTCCAGTTTCTGCCTTGTACGTGAATGGAAATGAGACCGCTGACAGCTGAATGTTTCAGCGTTGGTGGTACCCGACACGAAGTCGTCTCGCACTGCTACCAACCAGCGCACGCTTGTTATTAGCTTGGTAACACACGAAAACGATTTGCACCGAAGCCAACGAATGTTTCAGCGTCGTACAATCCGCGAATACACTTCTATAAGTACGTATGTTTCCACATCACCGAAATGTGTCAGCTAGTGCGAGGTTCGCTTTCAGCGATGATGAATATCGATGTTGAAAACAAACACAGTGCTGATAAAACTCCTCCGTGTGAACTACGCGATGTTTCGGGCGTCGTATATGGTGTCTATGTTGCGACGTAAACTACCGTAGAGTTTTTTCAGCCTCGCATGTGCTAGTTCATACGAACTAGACGGTAGAGGTCTGCGCTGGATGCAGATGACACCGCTCTGAATTGCCTCCGCGGTAGGCGAGGGCTCACGCTCAAACCTTCGAACCTCCGAAGTCTGTTTACCGTCGTTTTTAGCACAGAAAGTCACAGATCAAAACAAAAGAATACCGACGTGCTCCTTTCGCTCGACCGACGATCGCACTTGGGACCGGCACTAACATAGCCGGCCGGCATTCGCTGGATTCGTCGGCGTCGCTCGAACTTGGCACGAAACCGCGTCACACTGGAAGCACTTGCAGTCGTTCGTCGTGTCGTCGTCGTTCTAGATTACGAAGCGGTCATTCAGGAACGTTTGGAGTAGTTTCCGTGCTTGCATTCAGAACTCGGCTGTGCCTTCGAAGCGGCGGCCATTAGGCATAACGTTCCGAGGCATCGCGGCCCCTGGTTGGTTGGCGCCGCTGTACGCGTGATGACGTATTGTACGCGTGCAAAAATATCGAGCCCGGCTTGATCCCTCGCGCATGCCCCTCCGACCAACGTTTCTAAGACTAGGTAAGTTGCAAAACTCCCCGCGTCAGACTACTCGTCACACGGCGCCGGGACAGCTTCCGGTTTGGTGGCACTGGCGACGCAACAAGCTTCCGCTAGCAGACGAAAACGCGTAGTCGTCGTGGCAAGACGCCGAGGCGGCCGTTCTGAAAGAGCTTTGCCAACAGTAAATTATCGATATTTGTTGTGCTGCCGCAGAAACTTAATACTGCGTAATATTTAGAGGTGAAAGGCAAATATAGTATAACTATGGCTTTCTGAACTGACGATAGTTATAGCGCGAGAACAAAACGACGACACTTGTTGCGCCGCCAGTGCCACCAAACCGGAAGCTGTCCCGGCGCCGTGTGACGAGTAGTCTGACGCGGGGAGTTTTGCAACTTACCTAGTCTTAGAAACGTTGGTCGGAGGGGCATGCGCGAGGGATCAAGCCGGGCTCGATATTTTTGCACGCGTACAATACGTCATCACGCGTACAGCGGCGCCAACCAACCAGGGGCCGCGATGCCTCGGAACGTTATGCCTAATGGCCGCCGCTTCGAAGGCACAG
Source organism: Rhipicephalus microplus (assembly GCF_043290135.1). Lineage (NCBI taxonomy): Eukaryota > Metazoa > Arthropoda > Arachnida > Ixodida > Ixodidae > Rhipicephalus > Rhipicephalus microplus. The sequence goes on along the minus strand of NC_134710.1, from coordinate 107,801,408 downwards.
CCGAGTTCTGAATGCAAGCACGGAAACTACTCCAAACGTTCCTGAATGACCGCTTCGTAATCTAGAACGACAACGACACGACGAACGACTGCAAGTGCTACCAGTGTGACGCGGTTTCGTGCCAAGTTCGAGCGACGCCGACGAATCCAGCGAATGCCGGCCGGCTATGTTAGTGCCGGTCCCGAGTGCGATCGTCGGTCGAGCGAAAGGAGCACGTCGGTGTTCTTTTGTTTTGATCTGTGACTTTCTGTGCTAAAAACGACGGTAAACAGACTTCGGAGGTTCGAAGGTTTGAGCGTGAGCCCTCGCCTACCGCGGAGGCAATTCAGAGCGGTGTCATCTGCATCCAGCGCAGGCCTCTACCGTCTAGTTCGTATGAACTAGCACATGCGAGGCTGAAAAAACTGTACGGTAGTTTACGTCGCAACATAGACACCATATACGACGCCCGAAACATCGCGTAGTTCACACGGAGGAGTTTTATCAGCACTGTGTTTGTTTTCAACATCGATATTCATCATCGCTGAAAGCGAACCTCGCACTAGCTGACACATTTCGGTGATGTGAAAACATACGTACTTATAGAAGTGTATTCGCGGATTGTACGACGCTGAAACATTCGTTGGCTTCGGTGCAAATCGTTTTCGTGTGTTACCAAGCTAATAACAAGCGTGCGCTGGTTGGTAGCAGTGCGAGACGACTTCGTGTCGGGTACCACCAACGCTGAAACATTCAGCTGTCAGCGGTCTCATTTCCATTCACGTACAAGACAGAAACTGGAGCGTGCGTTGCTGTGGTGATCTAAAAAGAAACTTGCATGATTAAGTGCTGCTGGTATTGCCTGCTATTTCACTTCTCGCTTCTTCTGCTTCTCTGCCACGCTCAGTAGCACATACATTGTTTGGAGGCATTCTAACACACACACATTTTTAATTTATAGTTTATTCTGATACCCATAGCTATAGACACACAATGGCGCTTCTCCGTCGTTTTACAGTTTACTATAATATAACACGCGTTTTGTTCACAGCTGGACAGATAACTGAAAACCTTGTGAGAAGCACCTGATTTGAAATCAGCTGCACGATGACACGATAGTTTGAAGAGAAGATCACCACATATATGCACAGAATGAATGAAGGTGCACTAGTATGGTACTGCACTTTGTATAGAAGAAATGCAAAAAGTACCTCATGTGACTTATGAGACCTTTCAGAACTGTGCATATATTTATCTGTTCCTCCATTCTGTAATGAGCTGAAGATATTATTCGATGGTTTCGAACATTGAATATTTGTATGTGGTTCCAAGGAGTGCTTAATTTCTGTTCAGTTTTTAATATATGCATTAACTTGGATTATATATATGCTTGCACTTAAGCATATCCAGTTTAGCTCTGTTGGAAAACTTGCCAAAAGTTCTGTATGGCGCTCTGGTGCAATCCTATGATCGGTATCGGTCCCATCAAAAATTTTGGGCATGCTTTATTGCATTATAGAGTATTTTGACAATTGGTGATATGTGAAAGCCACAGTGCTTGGCTGTAATATCAAAACCAATGTCTGTCTCATCAAGAAGTGTCAGATGCATTTTGTAGATGTTAAAGGATATTTAAACTACCAGCAAAGTGCTGAAGCCTTCAACACAGCACTGATCTGCAATCACCATCCAGCTTAGAAGTCATTTGTAGTGTTTTCTAACACGTTCAAATAATGTTACCAAACACTGGATTGATCTACTTGGTTTGATTCCTAATACAAGTGTGTCTGACTTTTTGGAGGCACTTGTATTATAATAATGTTCTATTTCTCTGATTTCTTACCGGGGTGCACTCAAGGGTAGTGATATTTGTTTACCTTGGCACAGTTATTGTGATATTACTATTTAAATCCTTTCATTTTGTATATATGTACGCCACTTTTGATACTTCGACTAAAGACAACGTCCACAAGTCTTGCATTAAGGTTTCAGTTCTAATATTATTACAGATATCTGTGACTTCATGAGCAGTTGGTTGTCGTTTGTCATTTTAGAGAATACTTTGACTAAAGCAAACGTCCAGAAGTCTTGCATTAAGGTTTCAGTTCTAATATTACGACCGATATCTATGACTTCATGGACAGTTGGGTGTCGTCTGTCGTATTAGAGAATACTTTGACTAAAGACAACGTCGACAAGTCTTGCATTAAAATTTCAGTTCTAATACTGTGACAGATATCTATGACTTCATGAGCAATTGGGTGTCGTTTGTTATTTTAGAGAATACTTTGACTAAAGAAAACGTCCACAAGTCTTGCATTACGGTTTCAGTTCTAATATTATGACCGATATCTGCGACTTCATGGACAGTTGGATGTCGTCTGTCGTTTCAGAGAATACTTTGACTAAAGACAACGTCCACAAATCTTGCATAAAGGTTTCAGTTCTAATGTTATGACGGATATCTGTGACTTCATGAACAGTTGGGTGTCGTCTGTCGTTTTAGGGAATACTTTGACTGAAGACAACTTCCACAAGTCTTGCATTAAGGTTTCAGTTCTAATATTATGACAGATATCTGTGACTTCATTAACAATTGGGTGTCGTTTGTCATTTTAGACAATACTTTGACTGAAAGAAAACGTCCAGAAGTGTTGCATTAAGGTTTCAGTTCTAATAATATGACCGATATCTGCGACTTCGTGGACAGTTGGGTGTGGTCTGTCGTTTTATAGAATACTTTGACTAAAGACAAGGTCCAGAAGTCTTGAATTAGGGTTTCAGTTCTAATATTACGACCGACATCTGTGACTTCATGAAGAGTTGGATGTCGTTTGTTATTTTAGAGAATACATTGACCAAAAAAACGTTCAGAAGTCTTGCATTAAGGTTTCAGTTCTAATATTATGACCGATATCTGCGACTTCATGAACAGTGTGGTGTCGTCTGTCGTTTTAGAGAATACTTTGACTAAAGAAAACGTCCAGAAGTCTTGCATTAGGGTTTCAGTTCTAATATTACGACCAATATCTACGACTTCATGGACAGTTGGGTGTCGTCTGTCGTTTTAGAGAATACTTTGACTGAAGACAAAGTCCACAAGTCTTGCATTAAGGTTTCAGTTCTAATATTACGACCGATATCTGTGACTTCATGAACAGTTGGGTGTCATCTGTCGTTTTAGAGAATACTTTGAGTAAAGACAACATCCAGATGTCTTGCATTAAGGTTTCAGTTCTAATATTATGACCGATATCTGCGACTTCATGGACAGCTGGGTGTCGTCTGTCGTTTTAGAGAATACTTTGACTAAAGACAACGTCGACAAGTCTTGCATTAAAGTTTCAGTTCTAATACTGTGACAGATATCTATGACTTCATGAACAGTAGGGTGTCGTTTGTTATTTTAGAGAATACATTGACCAAAAAAACGTTCAGAAGTCTTGCATTAAGGTTTCAGTTCTAATATTATGACCGATATCTGCGACTTCATGAACAGTGTGGTGTCGTCTGTCGTTTTAGAGAATACTTTGACTAAAGAAAACGTCCAGAAGTCTTGCATTAGGGTTTCAGTTCTAATATTACGACCAATATCTACGACTTCATGGACAGTTGGGTGTCGTCTGTCGTTTTAGAGAATACTTTGACTGAAGACAAAGTCCACAAGTCTTGCATTAAGGTTTCAGTTCTAATATTACGACCGATATCTGTGACTTCATGAACAGTTGGGTGTCATCTGTCGTTTTAGAGAATACTTTGAGTAAAGACAACATCCAGATGTCTTGCATTAAGGTTTCAGTTCTAATATTATGACCGATATCTGCGACTTCATGGACAGCTGGGTGTCGTCTGTCGTTTTAGAGAATACTTTGACTAAAGACAACGTCGACAAGTCTTGCATTAAAGTTTCAGTTCTAATACTGTGACAGATATCTATGACTTCATGAACAGTAGGGTGTCGTTTGTTATTTTAGAGAATACTTTGACTAAAGAAAACGTCCACAAGTCTTGCATTAAGGTTTCAGTTCTAATATTATGACCGATATCTGCGACTTCATGGACAGTTGGGTGTCGTCTGTCGTTTCAGAGAATACTTTGACTAAAGACAACGTCCACAAGTCTTGCATTAAGGTTTCAGTTCTAATGTTATGACGGATATCTGTGACTCCATGAACAGTAGGGTGTCGTCGGTCGTTTTAGGGAATACTTTGACTAAAGACAACGTCCAGATGTCTTGCTATAAGGTTTCAGTTCTTATAATATGACCGATATCTGTGACTTCATGAACAGTTGGGTGTCGTCTGTCTTTTTAGAGAATACTTTGAGTAAAGAAACTTCCAGAGGTATTCCATACCGGGTTCAGTTCTAATATTATTACCGAAATCTGTGACTTCATGATCAGTTGGGTGTCGTTTGTCATTTTAAAGAATACTTTGACTAAAGACAGCGTCCACAAGTCTTGCATTAGGTTACAGTTCTAATAATATGACCGATATTTGCGAATTCATGGACAGTTGGGTGTCGTCTGTCGTTTTAGAAAATAATTTGACTGAAGACAACGTCCAGAAGTCTTGCATTAAGGTTTCAGTTGTAATATTACGACCGATATCTGTGACTTCATGAACAGTTGGGTGTCATCTGTCGTTTTAGAGAATACTTTGAGTAAAGACAACATCCAGAAGTCTTGCTATAAGGTTTCAGTTCTAATATTATGACAGAAAGCTGTGACTTCATGAACAGCTGGGTGTCCTTTGTCATTTTAGAGAATACTTTGACTAAAGAAAACGTCCAGAAGTCTTGCATTAAGGTTTCAGTTCTAATATTATGATCGATATCTGCGATTTCTTGGACAGTTGGGTGTCGTCTGTCATTTTAGAGAATACTTTGACTAAAGACAACGTCCACAAGTCTTGCATTAAGGTTTCAGTTCTAATATTATGACAGATATCTGTGACTTCATGAACAATTGGGTGTTGTTTGTCAATTTAGAGAATACTTTGACTAAAAAAACGTCCAGAAGTCTTGCATTAAGGTTTCAGTTCTAATATTACGACCGATATCTATGACTTCATGGACATTTGGGTGTCGTCTGTCGTTTTAGAGAATACTTTGACTAAAGACAACGTCGACAAGTCTTGCATTAAAATTTCAGTTCTAATACTGTGACAGATATCTATGACTTCATGAGCAATTGGGTGTCGTTTGTTATTTTAGAGAATACTTTGACTAAAGAAAACGTCCACAAGTCTTGCATTACGGTTTCAGTTCTAATATTATGACCGATATCTGCGACTTCATGGACAGTTGGGTGTCGTCTGTCGTTTCAGAGAATACTTTGACTAAAGACAACGTCCACAAGTCTTGCATTAAGGTTTGAGTTCTAGTGTTATGACGGATATCTGTGACTTCATGAACAGTTGGGTGTCGTCTGTCGTTTTAGGGAATACTTTGACTGAAGACAACTTCCACAAGTCTTGCATTAAGGTTTCAGTTCTAATATATGACAGATATCTGTGACTTCATTAACAATTGGGTGTCGTTTGTCATTTTAGACAATACTTTGACTGAAAGAAAACGTCCAGAAGTCTTGCATTAAGGTTTCAGTTCTAATAATATGACCAATATCTGCGACTTCGTGGACAGTTGGGTGTGGTCTGTCGTTTTATAGAATACTTTGACTAAAGACAACGTCCGGAAGTCTTGAATTAGGGTTTCAGTTCTAATATTACGACCGACATCTGTGACTTCATGAAGAGTTGGATGTCGTTCGTTATTTTAGAGAATACATTGACCAAAAAAACGTTCAGAAGTCTTGCATTAAGGTTTCAGTTCTAATACTGTGACAGATATCTATGACTTCATGAACAGTAGGGTGTCGTTTGTTATTTTAGAGAATACTTTGACTAAAGAAAACGTCCACAAGTCTTGCATTAAGGTTTCAGTTCTAATTTTATGACCGATATCTGCGACTTCATGGACAGTTGGGTGTCGTCTGTCGTTTCAGAGAATACTTTGACTAAAGACAACGTCCACAAGTCTTGCATTAAGGTTTCAGTTCTAATGTTATGACGGATATCTGTGACTTCATGAACAGTAGGGTGTCGTCGGTCGTTTTAGGGAATACTTTGACTAAAGACAACGTCCAGATGTCTTGAATTAAGGTTTCAGTTCTAATATTACGACCGATATCTGTGACTTCATGAACAGTTGGGTGTCGTCTGTCGTTTTAGAGAATACTTTGAGTAAAGACAATGTCCAGAAGTCTTGCTATAAGGTTTCAGTTCTTATAATATGACCGATATCTGTGACTTCATGAACAGTTGGGTGTCGTCTGTCTTTTTAGAGAATACTTTGAGTAAAGAAACTTCCAGAGGTATTCCATACCGGGTTCAGTTCTAATATTATTACCGAAATCTGTGACTTCATGATCAGTTGGGTGTCGTTTGTCATTTTAAAGAATACTTTGACTAAAGACAGCGTCCACAAGTCTTGCATTAGGTTTCAGTTCTAATAATATGACCGATATCTGCGACTTCATGGACAGTTGGGTGTCGTCTGTCGTTTTAGAAAATAATTTGACTGAAGACAACGTCCAGAAGTCTTGCATTAATGTTTCAGTTGTAATATTACGACCGATGTCTGTGACTTCATGAACAGTTGGGTGTCATCTGTCGTTTTAGAGAATACTTTGAGTAAAGACAACATCCAGAAGTCTTGCTATAAGGTTTCAGTTCTAATATTATGACAGAAAGCTGTGACTTCATGAACAGCTGGGTGTCCTTTGTCATTTTAGAGAATACTTTGACTAAAGAAAACGTCCAGAAGTCTTGCATTAAGGTTTCAGTTCTAATATTATGATCGATATCTGCGATTTCATGGACAGTTGGGTGTCGTCTGTCATTTTAGAGAATACTTTGACTAAAGACAACGTCCACAAGTCTTGCATTAAGGTTTCAGTTCTAATATTATGACAGATATCTGTGACTTCATGAACAATTGGGTGTTGTTTGTCAATTTAGAGAATACTTTGACTAAAAAAACGTCCAGAAGTCTTGCATTAAGGTTTCAGTTCTAATATTACGACCGATATCTATGACTTCATGGACATTTGGGTGTCGTCTGTCGTTTTAGAGAATACTTTGACTAAAGACAACGTCGACAAGTCTTGCATTAAAATTTCAGTTCTAATACTGTGACAGATATCTATGACTTCATGAGCAATTGGGTGTCGTTTGTTATTTTAGAGAATACTTTGACTAAAGAAAACGTCCACAAGTCTTGCATTACGGTTTCAGTTCTAATATTATGACCGATGTCTGCGACTTCATGGACAGTTGGGTGTCGTCTGTCGTTTCAGAGAATACTTTCACTAAAGACAACGTCCACGAGTCTTGCATTAAGGTTTGAGTTCTAGTGTTATGACGGATATCTGTGACTTCATGAACAGTTGGGTGTCGTCTGTCGTTTTAGGGAATACTTTGACTGAAGACAACTTCCACAAGTCTTGCATTAAGGTTTCTGTTCTAATATATGACAGATATCTGTGACTTCATTAACAATTGGGTGTCGTTTGTCATTTTAGACAATACTTTGACTGAAAGAAAACGTCCAGAAGTCTTGCATTAAGGTTTCAGTTCTAATAATATGACCAATATCTGCGACTTCGTGGACAGTTGGGTGTGGTCTGTCGTTTTATAGAATACTTTGACTAAAGACAACGTCCAGAAGTCTTGAATTGGGGTTTCAGTTCTAATATTACGACCGACATCTGTGACTTCATGAAGAGTTGGATGTCGTTCGTTATTTTAGAGAATACATTGACCAAAAAAACGTTCAGAAGTCTTGCATTAAGGTTTCAGTTCTAATATTATGACCGATATCTGCGACTTCATGAACAGTGTGGTGTCGTCTGTCGTTTTAGAGAATACTTTGACTAAAGAAAACGTCCAGAAGTCTTGCATTAAGGTTTCAGTTCTAATATTACAACCGATATCTACGACTTCATGGACAGTTGGGTGTCGTCTGTCGTTTTAGAGAATACTCTGACTGAAGACAAAGTCCACAAGTCTTGCATTAAGGTTTCAGTTCTAATATTACGACCGATATCTGCGACTTCATGAACAGTGTGGTGTCGTCTGTCGTTTTAGAGAATACTTTGACTAAAGAAAACGTCCAGAAGTCTTGCATTAAGGTTTCAGTTCTAATATTACGACCGATATCTACGACTTCATGGACACTTGGGTGTCGTCTGTCGTTTTAGAGAATACTTTGACTGAAGACAAAGTCCACAAGTCTTGCATTAAGGTTTCAGTTCTAATATTACGACCGATATCTGTGACTTCATGAGCAATTGGGTGTCGTTTGTTATTTTAGAGAATACTTTGACTAAAGAAAACGTCCACAAGTCTTGCATTAAGGTTTCAGTTCTAATATTATGACCGATATCTGCGACTTCATGGACAGTTGGGTGTCGTCTGTCGTTTCAGAGAATACTTTGACTAAAGACAACGTCCACAAATCTTGCATTAAGGTTTCAGTTCTAATGGTATGACGGATATCTGTGACTTCATGAACAGTTGGGTGTCGTCGGTCGTTTTAGGGGATACTTTGACTAAAGACAACGTCCAGATGTCTTGAATTAAGGTTTCAGTTCTAATATTACGACCGATATCTGTGACTTCATGAACAGTTGGCTGTCGTCTGTCGTTTTAGAGAATACTTTGAGTAAAGACAACGTCCAGAAGTCTTGCTATAAGGTTTCAGTTCTTATATTATGACCGATATCTGTGACTTCATGAACAGTTGGGTGTCATCTGTCTTTTTAGAGAATACTTTGAGTAAAGAAACTTCCAGAGGTATTCCATACCGGGTTCAGTTCTAATATTATTACCGAAATCTGTGACTTCATGATCAGTTGGGTGTCGTTTGTCATTTTAGAGAATACTTTGACTAAAGACAACGTCCAAAAGTCTTGCATTAAGGTTTCAGTTCTAATGTTATGACGGATATCTGTGACTTCATGAACAGTAGGGTGTCGTCGGTCGTTTTAGGGAATACTTTGACTAAAGACAACGTCCAGATGTCTTGAATTAAGGTTTCAGTTCTAATATTACGACCGATATCTGTGACTTCATGAACAGTTGGGTGTCGTCTGTCGTTTTAGAGAATACTTTGAGTAAAGACAATGTCCAGAAGTCTTGCTATAAGGTTTCAGTTCTTATATTATGACCGATATCTGTGACTTCATGAACAGTTGGGTGTCGTCTGTCTTTTTAGAGAATACTTTGAGTAAAGAAACTTCCAGAGGTATTCCATACCGGGTTCAGTTCTAATATTATTACCGAAATCTGTGACTTCATGATCAGTTGGGTGTCGTTTGTCATTTTAAAGAATACTTTGACTAAAGACAGCGTCCACAAGTCTTGCATTAGGTTTCAGTTCTAATAGTATGACCGATATCTGCGACTTCATGGACAGTTGGGTGTCGTCTGTCGTTTTAGAAAATAATTTGACTGAAGACAACGTCCAGAAGTCTTGCATTAAGGTTTCAGTTGTAATATTACGACCGATATCTGTGACTTCATGAACAGTTGGGTGTCATCTGTCGTTTTAGAGAATACTTTGAGTAAAGACAACATCCAGAAGTTTTGCTATAAGGTTTCAGTTCTAATATTATGACAGAAAGCTGTGACTTCATGAACAGCTGGGTGTCCTTTGTCATTTTAGAGAATACTTTGACTAAAGAAAACGTCCAGAAGTCTTGCATTAAGGTTTCAGTTCTAATATTATGATCGATATCTGCGATTTCATGGACAGTTGGGTGTCGTCTGTCATTTTAGAGAATACTTTGACTAAAGACAACGTCCGCAAGTCTTGCATTAAGGTTTCAGTTCTAATATTATGACAGATACCTGTGACTTCATGAACAATTGGGTGTTGTTTGTCAATTTAGAGAATACTTTGACTAAAAAAAACGTCCAGAAGTCTTGCATTAAGGTTTCAGTTCTAATATTACGACCGATATCTATGACTTCATGGACAGTTGGGTGTCGTCTGTCGTTTTAGAGAATACTTTGACTAAAGACAACGTCGACAAGTCTTGCATTAAAATTTCAGTTCTAATACTGTGACAGATATCTATGACTTCATGAGCAATTGGGTGTCGTTTGTTATTTTAGAGAATACTTTGACTAAAGAAAACGTCCACAAGTCTTGCATTACGGTTTCAGTTCTAATATTATGACCGATATCTGCGACTTCATGGACAGTTGGGTGTCGTCTGTCGTTTCAGAGAATACTTTGACTAAAGACAACGTCCACAAGTCTTGCATTAAGGTTTGAGTTCTAGTGTTATGACGGATATCTGTGACTTCATGAACAGTTGGGTGTCGTCTGTCGTTTTAGGGAATACTTTGACTGAAGACAACTTCCACAAGTCTTGCATTAAGGTTTCAGTTCTAATATATGACAGATATCTGTGACTTCATTAACAATTGGGTGTCGTTTGTCATTTTAGACAATACTTTGACTGAAAGAAAACGTCCAGAAGTCTTGCATTAAGGTTTCAGTTCTAATAATATGACCAATATCTGCGACTTCGTGGACAGTTGGGTGTGGTCTGTCGTTTTATAGAATACTTTGACTAAAGACAACGTCCGGAAGTCTTGAATTAGGGTTTCAGTTCTAATATTGCGACCGACATCTGTGACTTCATGAAGAGTTGGATGTCGTTCGTTATTTTAGAGAATACATTGACCAAAAAAACGTTCAGAAGTCTTGCATTAAGGTTTCAGTTCTAATACTGTGACAGATATCTATGACTTCATGAACAGTAGGGTGTCGTTTGTTATTTTAGAGAATACTTTGACTAAAGAAAACGTCCACAAGTCTTGCATTAAGGTTTCAGTTCTAATTTTATGACCGATATCTGCGACTTCATGGACAGTTGGGTGTCGTCTGTCGTTTCAGAGAATACTTTGACTAAAGACAACGTCCACAAGTCTTGCATTAAGGTTTCAGTTCTAATGTTATGACGGATATCTGTGACTTCATGAACAGTAGGGTGTCGTCGGTCGTTTTAGGGAATACTTTGACTAAAGACAACGTCCAGATGTCTTGAATTAAGGTTTCAGTTCTAATATTACGACCGATATCTGTGACTTCATGAACAGTTGGGTGTCGTCTGTCGTTTTAGAGAATACTTTGAGTAAAGACAATGTCCAGAAGTCTTGCTATAAGGTTTCAGTTCTTATAATATGACCGATATCTGTGACTTCATGAACAGTTGGGTGTCGTCTGTCTTTTTAGAGAATACTTTGAGTAAAGAAACTTCCAGAGGTATTCCATACCGGGTTCAGTTCTAATATTATTACCGAAATCTGTGACTTCATGATCAGTTGGGTGTCGTTTGTCATTTTAAAGAATACTTTGACTAAAGACAGCGTCCACAAGTCTTGCATTAGGTTTCAGTTCTAATAATATGACCGATATCTGCGACTTCATGGACAGTTGGGTGTCGTCTGTCGTTTTAGAAAATAATTTGACTGAAGACAACGTCCAGAAGTCTTGCATTAAGGTTTCAGTTGTAATATTACGACCGATGTCTGTGACTTCATGAACAGTTGGGTGTCATCTGTCGTTTTAGAGAATACTTTGAGTAAAGACAACATCCAGAAGTCTTGCTATAAGGTTTCAGTTCTAATATTATGACAGAAAGCTGTGACTTCATGAACAGCTGGGTGTCCTTTGTCATTTTAGAGAATACTTTGACTAAAGAAAACGTCCAGAAGTCTTGCATTAAGGTTTCAGTTCTAATATTATGATCGATATCTGCGATTTCATGGACAGTTGGGTGTCGTCTGTCATTTTAGAGAATACTTTGACTAAAGACAACGTCCACAAGTCTTGCATTAAGGTTTCAGTTCTAATATTATGACAGATATCTGTGACTTCATGAACAATTGGGTGTTGTTTGTCAATTTAGAGAATACTTTGACTAAAAAACGTCCAGAAGTCTTGCATTAAGGTTTCAGTTCTAATATTACGACCGATATCTATGACTTCATGGACATTTGGGTGTCGTCTGTCGTTTTAGAGAATACTTTGACTAAAGACAACGTCGACAAGTCTTGCATTAAAATTTCAGTTCTAATACTGTGACAGATATCTATGACTTCATGAGCAATTGGGTGTCGTTTGTTATTTTAGAGAATACTTTGACTAAAGAAAACGTCCACAAGTCTTGCATTACGGTTTCAGTTCTAATATTATGACCGATATCTGCGACTTCATGGACAGTTGGGTGTCGTCTGTCGTTTCAGAGAATACTTTGACTAAAGACAACGTCCACAAGTCTTGCATTAAGGTTTGAGTTCTAGTGTTATGACGGATATCTGTGACTTCATGAACAGTTGGGTGTCGTCTGTCGTTTTAGGGAATACTTTGACTGAAGACAACTTCCACAAGTCTTGCATTAAGGTTTCAGTTCTAATATATGAGAGATATCTGTGACTTCATTAACAATTGGGTGTCGTTTGTCATTTTAGACAATACTTTGACTGAAAGAAAACGTCCAGAAGTCTTGCATTAAGGTTTCAGTTCTAATAATATGACCAATATCTGCGACTTCGTGGACAGTTGGGTGTGGTCTGTCGTTTTATAGAATACTTTGACTAAAGACAACGTCCAGAAGTCTTGAATTAGGGTTTCAGTTCTAATATTACGACCGACATCTGTGACTTCATGAAGAGTTGGATGTCGTTCGTTATTTTAGAGAATACATTGACCAAAAAAACGTTCAGAAGTCTTGCATTAAGGTTTCAGTTCTAATATTATGACCGATATCTGCGACTTCATGAACAGTGTGGTGTCGTCTGTCGTTTTAGAGAATACTTTGACTAAAGAAAACGTCCAGAAGTCTTGCATTAAGGTTTCAGTTCTAATATTACGACCGATATCTACGACTTCATGGACAGTTGGGTGTCGTCTGTCGTTTTAGAGAATACTCTGACTGAAGACAAAGTCCACAAGTCTTGCATTAAGGTTTCAGTTCTAATATTACGACCGATATCTGCGACTTCATGAACAGTGTGGTGTCGTCTGTCGTTTTAGAGAATACTTTGACTAAAGAAAACGTCCAGAAGTCTTGCATTAAGGTTTCAGTTCTAATATTACGACCGATATCTACGACTTCATGGACACTTGGGTGTCGTCTGTCGTTTTAGAGAATACTTTGACTGAAGACAAAGTCCACAAGTCTTGCATTAAGGTTTCAGTTCTAATATTACGACCGATATCTGTGACTTCATGAGCAATTGGGTGTCGTTTGTTATTTTAGAGAATACTTTGACTAAAGAAAACGTCCACAAGTCTTGCATTAAGGTTTCAGTTCTAATATTATGACCGATATCTGCGACTTCATGGACAGTTGGGTGTCGTCTGTCGTTTCAGAGAATACTTTGACTAAAGACAACGTCCACAAATCTTGCATTAAGGTTTCAGTTCTAATGGTATGACGGATATCTGTGACTTCATGAACAGTTGGGTGTCGTCGGTCGTTTTAGGGGATACTTTGACTAAAGACAACGTCCAGATGTCTTGAATTAAGGTTTCAGTTCTAATATTACGACCGATATCTGTGACTTCATGAACAGTTGGCTGTCGTCTGTCGTTTTAGAGAATACTTTGAGTAAAGACAACGTCCAGAAGTCTTGCTATAAGGTTTCAGTTCTTATATTATGACCGATATCTGTGACTTCATGAACAGTTGGGTGTCATCTGTCTTTTTAGAGAATACTTTGAGTAAAGAAACTTCCAGAGGTATTCCATACCGGGTTCAGTTCTAATATTATTACCGAAATCTGTGACTTCATGATCAGTTGGGTGTCGTTTGTCATTTTAGAGAATACTTTGACTAAAGACAACGTCCAAAAGTCTTGCATTAAGGTTTCAGTTCTAATGTTATGACGGATATCTGTGACTTCATGAACAGTAGGGTGTCGTCGGTCGTTTTAGGGAATACTTTGACTAAAGACAACGTCCAGATGTCTTGAATTAAGGTTTCAGTTCTAATATTACGACCGATATCTGTGACTTCATGAACAGTTGGGTGTCGTCTGTCGTTTTAGAGAATACTTTGAGTAAAGACATTGTCCAGAAGTCTTGCTATAAGGTTTCAGTTCTTATATTATGACCGATATCTGTGACTTCATGAACAGTTGGGTGTCGTCTGTCTTTTTAGAGAATACTTTGAGTAAAGAAACTTCCAGAGGTATTCCATACCGGGTTCAGTTCTAATATTATTACCGAAATCTGTGACTTCATGATCAGTTGGGTGTCGTTTGTCATTTTAAAGAATACTTTGACTAAAGACAGCGTCCACAAGTCTTGCATTAGGTTTCAGTTCTAATAATATGACCGATATCTGCGACTTCATGGACAGTTGGGTGTCGTCTGTCGTTTTAGAAAATAATTTGACTGAAGACAACGTCCAGAAGTCTTGCATTAAGGTTTCAGTTGTAATATTACGACCGATATCTGTGACTTCATGAGCAGTTGGGTGTCATCTGTCGTTTTAGAGAATACTTTGAGTAAAGACAACATCCAGAAGTTTTGCTATAAGGTTTCAGTTCTAATATTATGACAGAAAGCTGTGACTTCATGAACAGCTGGGTGTCCTTTGTCATTTTAGAGAATACTTTGACTAAAGAAAACGTCCAGAAGTCTTGCATTAAGGTTTCAGTTCTAATATTATGATCGATATCTGCGATTTCATGGACAGTTGGGTGTCGTCTGTCATTTTAGAGAATACTTTGACTAAAGACAACGTCCACAAGTCTTGCATTAAGGTTTCAGTTCTAATATTATGACAGATACCTGTGACTTCATGAACAATTGGGTGTTGTTTGTCAATTTAGAGAATACTTTGACTAAAAAAAACGTCCAGAAGTCTTGCATTAAGGTTTCAGTTCTAATATTACGACCGATATCTATGACTTCATGGACAGTTGGGTGTCGTCTGTCGTTTTAGAGAATACTTTGACTAAAGACAACGTCGACAAGTCTTGCATTAAAATTTCTGTTCTAATACTGTGACAGATATCTATGACTTCATGAGCAATTGGGTGTCGTTTGTTATTTTAGAGAATATTTTGACTAAAGAAAACGTCCACAAGTCTTGCATTACGGTTTCAGTTCTAATATTATGACCGATATCTGCGACTTCACGGACAGTTGGGTGTCGTCTGTCGTTTCAGAGAATACTTTGACTAAAGACAACGTCCACAAGTCTTGCATTAAGGTTTGAGTTCTAGTGTTATGACGGATATCTGTGACTTCATGAACAATTGGGTGTTGTTTGTCAATTTAGAGAATACTTTGACTAAAAAAAACGTCCAGAAGTCTTGCATTAAGGTTTCAGTTCTAATATTACGACCGATATCTATGACTTCATGGACAGTTGGGTGTCGTCTGTCGTTTCAGAGAATACTTTGACTAAAGACAACTTCCACAAGTCTTGCATTAAGGTTTCAGTTCTAATATATGACAGATATCTGTGACTTCATTAACAATTGGGTGTCGTTTGTGATTTTAGACAATACTTTGACTGAAAGAAAACGTCCAGAAGTCTTGCATTAAGGTTTCAGTTCTAATAATATGACCAATATCTGCGACTTCGTGGACAGTTGGGTGTGGTCTGTCGTTTTATAGAATACTTTGACTAAAGACAACGTCCAGAAGTCTTGAATTAGGGTTTCAGTTCTAATATTACGACCGACATCTGTGACTTCATGAAGAGTTGGATGTCGTTTGTTATTTTAGAGAATACGTTGACCAAAAAAACGTTCAGAAGTCTTGCATTAAGGTTTCAGTTCTAATATTATGACCGATATCTGCGACTTCATGAACAATGTGGTGTCGTCTGTCGTTTTAGAGAATACTTTGACTAAAGAAAACGTCCAGAAGTCTTGCATTAAGGTTTCAGTTCTAATATTACGACCGATATCTACGACTTCATGGACAGTTGGGTGTCGTCTGTCGTTTTAGAGAATACTCTGACTGAAGACAAAGTCCACAAGTCTTGCATTAAGGTTTCAGTTCTAATATTACGACCGATATCTGCGACTTCATGAACAGTGTGGTGTCGTCTGTTGTTTTAGAGAATACTTTGACTAAAGAAAACGTCCAGAAGTCTTGCATTAAGGTTTCAGTTCTAATATTACGACCGATATCTACGACTTCATGGACACTTGGGTGTCGTCTGTCGTTTTAGAGAATACTTTGACTGAAGACAAAGTCCACAAGTCTTGCATTAAGGTTTCAGTTCTAATATTACGACCGATATCTGTGACTTCATGAGCAATTGGGTGTCGTTTGTTATTTTAGAGAATACTTTGACTAAAGAAAACGTCCACAAGTCTTGCATTAAGGTTTCAGTTCTAATATTACGACCGATATCTGTGACTTCATGAACAGTTGGGTGTCGTCTGTCGTTTTAGAGAATACTTTGAGTAAAGACAACGTCCAGAAGTCTTGCTATAAGGTTTCAGTTGTTATATTATGACCGATATCTGTGACTTCATGAACAGTTGGGTGTCGTCTCTCTTTTTAGAGAATACTTTGAGTAAAGAAACTTCCAGAATTATTCCATACCGGGTTCAGTTCTAATATTATTACCGAAATCTGTGACTTCATGATCAGTTGGGTGTCGTTTGTCATTTTAGAGAATACTTTGACTAAAGACAACGTCCACAAGTCTTGCATTAAGGTTTCAGTTCTAATGTTATGACGGATATCTGTGACTTCATGAACAGTAGGGTGTCGTCGGTCGTTTTAGGGAATACTTTGACTAAAGACAACGTCCAGATGTCTTGAATTAAGGTTTCAGTTCTAATATTACGACCGATATCTGTGACTTCATGAACAGTTGGGTGTCGTCTGTCGTTTTAGAGAATACTTTGAGTAAAGACAATGTCCAGAAGTCTTGCTATAAGGTTTCAGTTCTTATAATATGACCGATATCTGTGACTTCATGAACAGTTGGGTGTCGTCTGTCTTTTTAGAGAATACTTTGAGTAAAGAAACTTCCAGAGGTATTCTATACCGGGTTCAGTTCTAATATTATTACCGAAATCTTAGACTTCATGATCAGTTGGGTGTCGTTTGTCATTTTAAAGAATACTTTGACTAAAGACAGCGTCCACAAGTCTTGCATTAGGTTTCAGTTCTAATAATATGACCGATATCTGCGACTTCATGGACAGTTGGGTGTCGTCTGTCGCTTTAGAGAATACTTTGAGTAAAGACAACATCCAGAAGTCTTGCTATAAGGTTTCAGTTCTAATATTATGACAGAAAGCTGTGACTTCATGAACAGCTGGGTGTCCTTTGTCATTTTAGAGAATACTTTGACTAAAGAAAACGTCCAGAAGTCTTGCATTAAGGTTTCAGTTCTAATATTATGATCGATATCTGCGATTTCATGGACAGTTGGGTGTCGTCTGTCATTTTAGAGAATACTTTGACTAAAGACAACGTCCACAAGTCTTGCATTAAGGTTTCAGTTCTAATGTTATGACAGATATCTGTGACTTCATGAACAATTGGGTGTTGTTTGTCAATTTAGAGAATACTTTGACTAAAAAAAACGTCCAGAAGTCTTGCATTAAGGTTTCAGTTCTAATATTACGACCGATATCTATGACTTCATGGACAGTTGGGTGTCGTCTGTCGTTTTAGAGAATACTTTGACTAAAGACAACGTCGACAAGTCTTGCATTAAAATTTCAGTTCTAATACTGTGACAGATATCTATGACTTCATGAGCAATTGGGTGTCGTTTGTTATTTTAGAGAATACTTTGACTAAAGAAAACGTCCACAAGTCTTGCATTACGGTTTCAGTTCTAATATTATGACCGATATCTGCGACTTCATGGACAGTTGGGTGTCGTCTGTCGTTTCAGAGAATACTTTGACTAAAGACAACGTCCACAAGTCTTGCATTAAGGTTTGAGTTCTAGTGTTATGACGGATATCTGTGACTTCATGAACAGTTGGGTGTCGTCTGTCGTTTTAGGGAATACTTTGACTGAAGACAACTTCCACAAGTCTTGCATTAAGGTTTCAGTTCTAATATATGACAGATATCTGTGACTTCATTAACAATTGGGTGTCGTTTGTCATTTTAGACAATACTTTGACTGAAAGAAAACGTCCAGAAGTCTTGCATTAAGGTTTCAGTTCTAATAATATGACCAATATCTGCGACTTCGTGGACAGTTGGGTGTGGTCTGTCGTTTTATAGAATACTTTGACTAAAGACAACGTCCAGAAGTCTTGAATTAGGGTTTCAGTTCTAATATTATGACCGACATCTGTGACTTCATGAAGAGTTGGATGTCGTTTGTTATTTTAGAGAATACATTGACCAAAAAAACGTTCAGAAGTCTTGCATTAAGGTTTCAGTTCTAATATTATGACCGATATCTGCGACTTCATGAACAGTGTGGTGTCGTCTGTCGTTTTAGAGAATACTTTGACTAAAGAAAACGTCCAGAAGTCTTGCATTAAGGTTTCAGTTCTAATATTACGACCGATATCTACGACTTCATGGACAGTTGGGTGTCGTCTGTCGTTTTAGAGAATACTCTGACTGAAGACAAAGTCCACAAGTCTTGCATTAAGGTTTCAGTTCTAATATTACGACCGATATCTGCGACTTCATGAAAAATGTGGTGTCGTCTGTCGTTTTAGAGAATACTTTGACTAAAGAAAACGTCCAGAAGTCTTGCATTAAGGTTTCAGTTCTAATATTACGACCGATATCTACGACTTCATGGACACTTGGGTGTCGTCTGTCGTTTTAGAGAATACTTTGACTGAAGACAAAGTCCACAAGTCTTGCATTAAGGTTTCAGTTCTAATATTACGACCGATATCTGTGACTTCATGAGCAATTGGGTGTCGTTTGTTATTTTAGAGAATACTTTGACTAAAGAAAACGTCCACAAGTCTTGCATTAAGGTTTCAGTTCTAATATTATGACCGATATCTGCGACTTCATGGACAGTTGGGTGTCGTCTGTCGTTTCAGATTATACTTTGACTAAAGACAACGTCCACAAATCTTGCATTAAGGTTTCAGTTCTAATGGTATGACGGATATCTGTGACTTCATGAACAGTTGGGTGTCGTCGGTCGTTTTAGGGAATACTTTGACTAAAGACAACGTCCAGATGTCTTGAATTAAGGTTTCAGTTCTAATATTACGACCGATATCTGTGACTTCATGAACAGTTGGGTGTCGTCTGTCGTTTTAGAGAATACTTTGAGTAAAGACAACGTCCAGAAGTCTTGCTATAAGGTTTCAGTTCTTATATTATGACCGATATCTGTGACTTCATGAACAGTTGGGTGTCGTCTGTCTTTTTAGAGAATACTTTGAGTAAAGAAACTTCCAGAGGTATTCCATACCGGGTTCAGTTCTAATATTATTACCGAAATCTGTGACTTCATGATCAGTTGGGTGTCGTTTGTCATTTTAGAGAATACTTTGACTAAA
This sequence comes from Rhipicephalus microplus, assembly GCF_043290135.1. Taxonomy (NCBI): domain Eukaryota; kingdom Metazoa; phylum Arthropoda; class Arachnida; order Ixodida; family Ixodidae; genus Rhipicephalus; species Rhipicephalus microplus. The sequence continues at coordinate 107,781,870 of NC_134710.1, read as the reverse complement.
GACAGCGTCCACAAGTCTTGCATTAGGTTTCAGTTCTAATAATATGACCGATATCTGCGACTTCATGGACAGTTGGGTGTCGTCTGTCGTTTTAGAAAATACTTTGACTGAAGACAACATCCAGAAGTCTTGCTATAATGTTTCAGTTCTAATATTATCACCGATATCTGTGACTTCATGAACAGTTGGGTGTCGCCTGTCTTTTTAGAGGATACTTTGAGTAAAGAAACGTCCAGAGGTATTCCATACCGGGTTCAGTTCCAATATCATGACCGATATCTGTGACTTCATGAACAGTTTGGTGTCGTCTGTCGTTTTAGAGAATACTTTGAGTAAAGACAACGTCCAGAAGTCTTGCTATAACGTTTCAGTTCTAATATTCTGACCGATATCTGTGACTTCATGAACAGTTGGGAGTCGTCTGTCTTTTTAAAGAATACTTTGAGTAAAGAAACGTCCAGAGGTATTCCATACCGAGTTCAGTTCCAATATTATGACCGATACCTGTGACTTCATGATCAGTTGGGTGTCGTTTATCATTTTAGAGAATACTTTGACTAAAGACAGCGTCCACAAGTCTTGCATTACGTTTCAGTTATAAAAATATGACCGATATCTGGGACTTCACGGGCAGTTGGGTGTCATCTGTCGTTTTAGAGAATACTTTGAGTAAAGAAACGTCCACAAGTCTTGCATTAAGGTTTCAGTTCTAATATTATGACAGATATCTGTGACTTCATGAACAATTCGGTGTTGTTTGTCAATTTAGGGAATACTTTGACTAAAAAAAAACGTCCAGGAATCTTGCATTAAGGTTTCAGTTCTAATAATATGACAGAAAGCTGTGACTTCATGAACAGCTTGGTGTCCTTTGTCATTTTAGAGAATACTTTGACTAAGGAAGAAGCCCAGAAGTCTTGCATTATTGTTTCAGTTCTAATAATATGACCGATATCTGCGAGTTCATGGACAGTTGGGTGTCGTCTGTCGTTTTAGAGAATACTTTGCCTGAAGGCAACGTCCAGAAGTCTTTAACTAAAGTTTCAGTTTTAATAATATGACCGATATCTGCGACTTCACGGACAGTTGGGTGTCGTCTGTTGTTTTAGCGAATACTTTGACTAAAGACAACGTCCAGAAGTCTTGAATTAAGGTTTCAGTTCTAATATTACGACCGATATCTGTGACTTCATGAACAGTTGGGTGTCGTCTGCCGTTTTAGAGAATACTTTGAGTAAAGACAACGTCCAGAAGTCTTGCTTTAAGGTTTCAGTTCTTATATTATGACCGATATCTGTGACTTTATGAACAGTTGGGTGTCGTCTGTTTTTTTAGAGAATACTTTGAGTAAAGAAACTTCCAGAGGTATTCCATACCGGGTTGAGTTCTAATCTTATTACCGAAATCTCTGACTTCCTGATCAGTTGGGTGTCATTTGTCATTTTAGAGAATACTTTGACTAAAGACAGCGTCCACAAGTCTTGCATTAGGTTTCAGTTCTAATAATATGACCGATACCTGCGACTTCATGGACAGTGTGGTGTCGTCTGTCGTTTTAGAGAATACTTTGACTAAAGACAACGTCCAGAAGTCTTGAATTAGGGTTTCAGTTCTAATATTACGACCGACATCTGTGACTTCATGAAGAGTTGGATGTCGTTTGTTATTTTAGAGAATACATTGACCAAAAAAACGTTCAGAAGTCTTGCATTAAGGTTTCAGTTCTAATATTATGACCGATATCTGCGACTTCATGAACAGTGTGGTGTCGTCTGTCGTTTTAGAGAATACTTTGACTAAAGAAAACGTCCAGAAGTCTTGCATTAGGGTTTCAGTTCTAATATTACGACCAATATCTACGACTTCATGGACAGTTGGGTGTCGTCTGCCGTTTTAGAGAATACTTTGACTGAAGACAATGTCCACAAGTCTTGCATTAAGGTTTCAGTTCTAATATTACGACCGATATCTGTGACTTCATGAACAGTTGGGTGTCATCTGTCGTTTTAGAGAATACTTTGAGTAAAGACAACATCCAGATGTCTTGCATTAAGGTTTCAGTTCTAATATTATGACCGATATCTGCGACTTCATGGACAGCTGGGTGTCGTCTGTCGTTTTAGAGAATACTTTGACTAAAGACAACGTCGACAAGTCTTGCATTAAAGTTTCAGTTCTAATACTGTGACAGATATCTATGACTTCATGAGCAATTGGGTGTCGTTTGTTCTTTTAGAGAATACTTTGACTAAAGAAAACGTCCACAAGTCTTGCATTAAGGTTTCAGTTCTAATATTATGACTGATATCCGCGACTTCATGGACAGTTGGGTGTCGTCTGTCGTTTCAGAGAATACTTTGACTAAAAACAACGTCCACAAGTCTTGCATTAAGGTTTCAGTTCTAATGTTATGACAGATATCTGTGACTTCATGAACAGTTGGGTGTCGTCGGTCGTTTTAGGGAATACTTTGACTAAAGACAACGTCCAGATGTCTTGAATTAAGGTTTCAGTTCTAATATTACGACCGATATCTGTGACTTCATGAACAGTTGGGTGTCGTCTGTCGTTTTAGAGAATACTTTGAGTAAAGACAACGTCCAGAAGTCTTGCTATAAGGTTTCAGTTCTTATAATATGACCGATATCTGTGACTTCATGAACAGTTGGGTGTCGTCTGTCTTTTTAGAGAATACTTTGAGTAAAGAAACTTACAGAGGTATTCCATACCGGGTTCAGTTCTAATATTATTACCGAAATCTGTGACTTCATGAACAGTTGGGTGTCGTTTGTCATTTTAAAGAATACTTTGACAAAAGACAGCGTCCACAAGTCTTGCATTAGGTTTCAGTTCTAATAATATGACCGATATCTGCGACTTCATGGACAGTTGGGTGTCGTCTGTCGTTTTAGAAAATACTTTGACTGAAGACAACGTCCAGAAGTCTTGCATTAAGGTTTCAGTTGTAATATTACGACCGATATCTGTGACTTCATGAACAGTTGGGTGTCATCTGTCGTTTTAGAGAATACTTTGAGTAAAGACAACATCCAGAAGTCTTGCTATAAGGTTTCAGTTCTAATATTATGACAGAAAGCTGTGACTTCATGAACAGCTGGGTGTCCTTTGTCATTTTAGAGAATACTTTGACTAAAGAAAACGTCCAGAAGTCTTGCATTAAGGTTTCAGTTCTAATATTATGATCGATATCTGCGATTTCATGGACAGTTGGGTGTCGTCTGTCATTTTAGAGAATACTTTGACTAAAGACAACGTCCACAAGTCTTGCATTAAGGTTTCAGTTCTAATATTATGACAGATATCTGTGACTTCAGGAACAATTGGGTGTTGTTTGTCAATTTAGAGAATACTTTGACTAAAAAAACGTCCAGAAGTCTTGCATTAAGGTTTCAGTTCTAATATTACGACCGATATCTATGACTTCAGGACAGTTGGGTGTCGTCTGTCGTTTTAGAGAATACTTTGACTAAAGACAACGTCGACAAGTCTTGCATTAAAATTTCAGTTCTAATACTGTGACAGATAACTATGACTTCATGAGCAATTGGGTGTCGTTTGTTATTTTAGAGAATACTTTGACTAAAGAAAACGTCCACAAGTCTTGCATTACGGTTTCAGTTCTAATATTATGACCGATATCTGCGACTTCATGGACAGTTGGGTGTCGTCTGTCGTTTCAGAGAATACTTTGACTAAAGACAACGTCCACAAGTCTTGCATTAAGGTTTGAGTTCTAGTGTTATGACGGATATCTGTGACTTCATGAACAGTTGGGTGTCGTCTGTCGTTTTAGGGAATACTTTGACTGAAGACAACTTCCACAAGTCTTGCTATAATGTTTCAGTTCTAATATATGACAGATATCTGTGACTTCATTAACAATTGGGTGTCGTTTGTCATTTTAGACAATACTTTGACTGAAAGAAAACGTCCAGAAGTCTTGCATTAAGGTTTCAGTTCTAATCTTATGACCAATATCTGCGACTTCGTGGACAGTTGGGTGTGGTCTGTCGTTTTATAGAATACTTTGACTAAAGACAACGTCCAGAAGTCTTAAATTAGGGTTTCAGTTCTAATATTACGACCGACATCTGTGACTTCATGAAGAGTTGGATGTCGTTTGTTATTTTAGAGAATACATTGACCAAAAAAACGTTCAGAAGTCTTGCATTAAGGTTTCAGTTCTAATATTATGACCGATATCTGCGACTTCATGAACAGTGTGGTGTCGTCTGTCGTTTTAGAGAATACTTTGACTAAAGAAAACGTCCAGAAGTCTTGCATTAAGGTTTCAGTTCTAATATTACGACCGATATCTACGACTTCATGGACAGTTGGGTGTCGTCTGTCGTTTTAGAAAATACTCTGACTGAAGACAAAGTCCACAAGTCTTGCATTAAGGTTTCAGTTCTAATATTACGACCGATATCTGCGACTTCATGAACAGTGTGGTGTCGTCTGTCGCTTTAGAGAATACTTTGACTAAAGAAAACGTCCAGAAGTCTTGCATTAAGGTTTCAGTTCTAATATTACGACCGATATTTACGACTTCATGGACACTTGGGTGTCGTCTGTCGTTTTAGAGAATACTTTGACTGAAGACAAAGTCCACAAGTCTTGCATTAAGGTTTCAGTTCTAATATTACGACCGATATCTGTGACTTCATGAGCAATTGGGTGTCGTTTGTTATTTTAGAGAATACTTTGACTAAAGAAAACGTCCACAAGTCTTGCATTAAGGTTTCAGTTCTAATATTATGACCGATATCTGCGACTTCATGGACAGTTGGGTGTCGTCTGTCGTTTCAGAGAATACTTTGACTAAAGACAACGTCCACAAATCTTGCATTAAGGTTTCAGTTCTAATGGTATGACGGATATCTGTGACTTCATGAACAGTTGGGTGTCGTCGGTCGTTTTAGGGAATACTTTGACTAAAGACAACGTCCAGATGTCTTGAATTAAGGTTTCAGTTCTGATATTACGACCGATATCTGTGACTTCATGAACAGTTGGGTGTCGTCTGTCGTTTTAGAGAATACTTTGAGTAAAGACAACGTCCAGAAGTCTTGCTATAAGGTTTCAGTTCTTATATTATGACCGATATCTGTGACTTCATGAACAGTTGGGTGTCGTCTGTCTTTTTAGAGAATACTTTGAGTAAAGAAACTTCCAGAGGTATTCCATACCGGGTTCAGTTCCAATATCATGACCGATATCTGTGACTTCATGATCAGTTGGGTGTCGTTTGTCATTTTAGAGAATACTTTGACTAAAGACAGCGTCCACAAGTCTTGCATTAGGTTTCAGTTCTAATAATATGACCGATATCTGCGACTTCATGGACAGTTGGGTGTCGTCTGTCGTTTTAGAAAATACTTTGACTGAAGACAACGTCCAGAAGTCTTGCATTAAGGTTTCAGTTCTAATATTACGACCGATATCTGTGACTTCATGAACAGTTGGGTGTCATCTGTCGTTTTAGAGAATACTTTGAGTAAAGACAACATCCAGAAGTCTTGCTATAATGTTTCAGTTCTAATATTATCACCGATATCTGTGACTTCATGAACAGTTGGGTGTCGCCTGTCTTTTTAGAGAATACTTTGAGTAAAGAAACGTCCAGAGGTATTCCATACCGGGTTCAGTTCCAATATCATGACCGATATCTGTGACTTCATGAACAGTTGGGTGTCGTCTGTCGTTTTAGAGAATACTTTGAGTAAAGACAACGTCCAGAAGTCTTGCTATAACGTTTCAGTTCTAATATTCTGACCGATATCTGTGACTTCATGAACAGTTGGGAGTCGTCTGTCTTTTTAAAGAATACTTTGAGTAAAGAAACGTCCAGAGGTATTCCATACCGAGTTCAGTTCCAATATTATGACCGATACCTGTGACTTCATGATCAGTTGGGTGTCGTTTATCATTTTAGAGAATACTTTGACTAAAGACAGCGTCCACAAGTCTTGCATTACGTTTCATTTATAAAAATATGACCGATATCTGGGACTTCACGGGCAGTTGGGTGTCGTCTGTCGTTTTAGAGAATACTTTGAGTAAAGAAACGTCCACAAGTCTTGCATTAAGGTTTCAGTTCTAATATTATGACAGATATCTGTGACTTCATGAACAATTGGGTGTTGTTTGTCAATTTAGAGAATACTTTGACTAAAAAAAACGTCCAGAAGTCTTGCATTAAGGTTTCAGTTCTAATAATATGACAGAAAGCTGTGACTTCATGAACAGCTTGGTGTCCTTTGTCATTTTAGAGAATACTTTGACTAAGGAAGAAGCCCAGAAGTCTTGCATTATTGTTTCAGTTCTAATAATATGACCGATATCTGCGAGTTTATGGACAGTTGGTGTCGTCTGTCGTTTTAGAGAATACTTTGCCTGAAGACAACGTCCAGAAGTCTTGCACTAAGGTTTCAGTTTTAATAATATGACCGATATCTGCGACTTCACGGACAGTTGGGTGTCGTCTGTTGTTTTAGCGAATACTTTGACTAAAGACAACGTCCAGAAGTCGTGAATTAAGGTTTCAGTTCTAATATTACGACCGATATCTGTGACTTCATGAACAGTTGGGTGTCGTCTGCCATTTTAGAGAATACTTTGAGTAAAGACAACGTCCAGAAGTCTTGCTATAAGGTTTCAGTTCTTATATTATGACCGATATCTGTGACTTTATGAACAGTTGGGTGTCGTCTGTTTTTTTAGAGAATACTTTGAGTAAAGAAACTTCCAGAGGTATTCCATACCGGGTTCAGTTCTAATCTTATTACCGAAATCTCTGACTTCCTGATCAGTTGGGTGTCATTTGTCATTTTAGAGAATGCTTTGACTAAAGACAGCGTCCACAAGTCTTGCATTAGGTTTCAGTTCTAATAATATGACCGATACCTGCGACTTCATGGACAGTGTGGTGTCGTCTGTCGTTTTAGAGAATACTTTGACTAAAGACAACGTCCAGAAGTCTTGCATTAAGGTTTCAGTTCTGATATTACGACCGATATCTGTGACTTCATGAACAGTTGGCTGTCATCTGTCGTTTTAGAGAATACTTTGAGTAAAAACAACATCCAGAAGTCTTGCTATAAGGTTTCAGTTCTAATATTATGACATATATCTGTGACTTCATGAACAGTTGAGTGTCGTCTGTCTTTTTAGAGAATATTTTGAGTAAAGAAACATCCAGAGGTATTCCATACCGGGTTCAGTTCCAATATTATGACCGATATCTGTGACTCCATGAACAGTTGGGTGTCGTCTGTCGTTTTAGAGAATACTTTGAGTAAAGACAACGTCCAGAAGTCTTGCTATAAGGTTTCAGTTCTAATATTCTGACCGATTTCTGTGACTTCATGAACAGTTGGGTGTCGTCTGTCTTTTTAGAGAATACTTTGAGTAAAGAAACGTCCAGAGGTATTCCATACCGGGTTCAGTTCCAATATTATGACCGATACCTGTGACTTCATGATAAGTTGGGTGTCGTTTATCATTTTAGAGAATACTTTGACTAAATACAGCGTCCACAAGTCTTGCATTAGGTTTCAGTTCTAAAAATATGACCGATATCTGGAACTTCACGGACAGTTGGGTGTCGTCTGTCGTTTTAGAGAATACTTTGACTAAAGAAAACGTCCAGAAGTCTTGCATTAAGGTTTCAGTTCTAATATTACGACCGATATCTACGACTTCATGGACAGTTGGGTGTCGTCTGTCGTTTTAGAAAATACTCTGACTGAAGACAAAGTCCACAAGTCTTGCATTAAGGTTTCAGTTCTAATATTACGACCGATATCTGCGACTTCATGAACAGTGTGGTGTCGTCTGTCGTTTTAGAGAATACTTTGACTAAAGAAAACGTCCAGAAGTCTTGCATTAAGGTTTCAGTTCTAATATTACGACCGATATTTACGACTTCATGGACACTTGGGTGTCGTCTGTCGTTTTAGAGAATACTTTGACTGAAGACAAAGTCCACAAGTCTTGCATTAAGGTTTCAGTTCTAATATTACGACCGATATCTGTGACTTCATGAGCAATTGGGTGTCGTTTGTTATTTTAGAGAATACTTTGACTAAAGAAAACGTCCACAAGTCTTGCATTAAGGTTTCAGTTCTAATATTATGACCGATATCTGCGACTTCATGGACAGTTGGGTGTCGTCTGTCGTTTCAGAGAATACTTTGACTAAAGACAACGTCCACAAATCTTGCATTAAGGTTTCAGTTCTAATGGTATGACGGATATCTGTGACTTCATGAACAGTTGGGTGTCGTCGGTCGTTTTAGGGAATACTTTGACTAAAGACAACGTCCAGATGTCTTGAATTAAGGTTTCAGTTCTAATATTACGACCGATATCTGTGACTTCATGAACAGTTGGGTGTCGTCTGTCGTTTTAGAGAATACTTTGAGTAAAGACAACTTCCAGAAGTCTTGCTATAAGGTTTCAGTTCTTATATTATGACCGATATCTGTGACTTCATGAACAGTTGGGTGTCGTCTGTCTTTTTAGAGAATACTTTGAGTAAAGAAACTTCCAGAGGTATTCCATACCGGGTTCAGTTCCAATATCATGACCGATATCTGTGACTTCATGAACAGTTGGGTGTCGTCTGTCGTTTTAGAGAATACTTTGAGTAAAGACAACGTCCAGAAGTCTTGCTATAACGTTTCAGTTCTAATATTCTGACCGATATCTGTGACTTCATGAACAGTTGGGAGTCGTCTGTCTTTTTAAAGAATACTTTGAGTAAAGAAACGTCCAGAGGTATTCCATACCGAGTTCAGTTCCAATATTATGACCGATACCTGTGACTTCATGATCAGTTGGGTGTCGTTTATCATTGTAGAGAATACTTTGACTAAAGACAGCGTCCACAAGTCTTGCATTACGTTTCAGTTATAAAAATATGACCGATATCTGGGACTTCACGGGCAGTTGGGTGTCATCTGTCGTTTTAGAGAATACTTTGAGTAAAGAAACGTCCACAAGTCTTGCATTAAGGTTTCAGTTCTAATATTATGACAGATATCTGTGACTTCATGAACAATTCGGTGTTGTTTGTCAATTTAGGGAATACTTTGACTAAAAAAAAACGTCCAGGAATCTTGCATTAGGTTTCAGTTCTAATAATATGACAGAAAGCTGTGACTTCATGAACAGCTTGGTGTCCTTTGTCATTTTAGAGAATACTTTGACTAAGGAAGAAGCCCAGAAGTCTTGCATTATTGTTTCAGTTCTAATAATATGACCGATATCTGCGAGTTCATGGACAGTTGGGTGTCGTCTGTCGTTTTAGAGAATACTTTGCCTGAAGGCAACGTCCAGAAGTCTTTAACTAAAGTTTCAGTTTTAATAATATGACCGATATCTGCGACTTCACGGACAGTTGGGTGTCGTCTGTTGTTTTAGCGAATACTTTGACTAAAGACAACGTCCAGAAGTCTTGAATTAAGGTTTCAGTTCTAATATTACGACCGATATCTGTGACTTCATGAACAGTTGGGTGTCGTCTGCCGTTTTAGAGAATACTTTGAGTAAAGACAACGTCCAGAAGTCTTGCTTTAAGGTTTCAGTTCTTATATTATGACCGATATCTGTGACTTTATGAACAGTTGGGTGTCGTCTGTTTTTTTAGAGAATACTTTGAGTAAAGAAACTTCCAGAGGTATTCCATACCGGGTTGAGTTCTAATCTTATTACCGAAATCTCTGACTTCCTGATCAGTTGGGTGTCATTTGTCATTTTAGAGAATACTTTGACTAAAGACAGCGTCCACAAGTCTTGCATTAGGTTTCAGTTCTAATAATATGACCGATACCTGCGACTTCATGGACAGTGTGGTGTCGTCTGTCGTTTTAGAGAATACTTTGACTAAAGACAACGTCCAGAAGTCTTGAATTAGGGTTTCAGTTCTAATATTACGACCGACATCTGTGACTTCATGAAGAGTTGGATGTCGTTTGTTATTTTAGAGAATACATTGACCAAAAAAACGTTCAGAAGTCTTGCATTAAGGTTTCAGTTCTAATATTATGACCGATATCTGCGACTTCATGAACAGTGTGGTGTCGTCTGTCGTTTTAGAGAATACTTTGACTAAAGAAAACGTCCAGAAGTCTTGCATTAGGGTTTCAGTTCTAATATAACGACCAATATCTACGACTTCATGGACAGTTGGGTGTCGTCTGTCGTTTTAGAGAATACTTTGACTGAAGACAAAGTCCACAAGTCTTGCATTAAGGTTTCAGTTCTAATATTACGACCGATATCTGTGACTTCATGAACAGTTGGGTGTCATCTGTCGTTTTAGAGAATACTTTGAGTAAAGACAACATCCAGATGTCTTGCATTAAGGTTTCAGTTCTAATATTATGACCGATATCTGCGACTTCATGGACAGCTGGGTGTCGTCTGTCGTTTTAGAGAATACTTTGACTAAAGACAACGTCGACAAGTCTTGCATTAAAGTTTCAGTTCTAATACTGTGACAGATATCTATGACTTCATGAGCAATTGGGTGTCGTTTGTTCTTTTAGAGAATACTTTGACTAAAGAAAACGTCCACAAGTCTTGCATTAAGGTTTCAGTTCTAATATTATGACTGATATCCGCGACTTCATGGACAGTTGGGTGTCGTCTGTCGTTTCAGAGAATACTTTGACTAAAAACAACGTCCACAAGTCTTGCATTAAGGTTTCAGTTCTAATGTTATGACAGATATCTGTGACTTCATGAACAGTTGGGTGTCGTCGGTCGTTTTAGGGAATACTTTGACTAAAGACAACGTCCAGATGTCTTGAATTAAGGTTTCAGTTCTAATATTACGACCGATATCTGTGACTTCATGAACAGTTGGGTGTCGTGTGTCGTTTTAGAGAATACTTTGAGTAAAGACAACGTCCAGAAGTCTTGCTATAAGGTTTCAGTTCTTATAATATGACCGATATCTGTGACTTCATGAACAGTTGGGTGTCGTCTGTCTTTTTAGAGAATACTTTGAGTAAAGAAACTTACAGAGGTATTCCATACCGGGTTCAGTTCTAATATTATTACCGAAATCTGTGACTTCATGAACAGTTGGGTGTCGTTTGTCATTTTAAAGAATACTTTGACAAAAGACAGCGTCCACAAGTCTTGCATTAGGTTTCAGTTCTAATAATATGACCGATATCTGCGACTTCATGGACAGTTGGGTGTCGTCTGTCGTTTTAGAAAATACTTTGACTGAAGACAACGTCCAGAAGTCTTGCATTAAGGTTTCAGTTGTAATATTACGACCGATATCTGTGACTTCATGAACAGTTGGGTGTCATCTGTCGTTTTAGAGAATACTTTGAGTAAAGACAACATCCAGAAGTCTTGCTATAAGGTTTCAGTTCTAATATTATGACAGAAAGCTGTGACTTCATGAACAGCTGGGTGTCCTTTGTCATTTTAGAGAATACTTTGACTAAAGAAAACGTCCAGAAGTCTTGCATTAAGGTTTCAGTTCTAATATTATGATCGATATCTGCGATTTCATGGACAGTTGGGTGTCGTCTGTCATTTTAGAGAATACTTTGACTAAAGACAACGTCCACAAGTCTTGCATTAAGGTTTCAGTTCTAATATTATGACAGATATCTGTGACTTCAGGAACAATTGGGTGTTGTTTGTCAATTTAGAGAATACTTTGACTAAAAAAACGTCCAGAAGTCTTGCATTAAGGTTTCAGTTCTAATATTACGACCGATATCTATGACTTCATGGACAGTTGGGGGTCGTCTGTCGTTTTAGAGAATACTTTGACTAAAGACAACGTCGACAAGTCTTGCATTAAAATTTCAGTTCTAATACTGTGACAGATAACTATGACTTCATGAGCAATTGGGTGTCGTTTGTTATTTTAGAGAATACTTTGACTAAAGAAAACGTCCACAAGTCTTGCATTACGGTTTCAGTTCTAATATTATGACCGATATCTGCGACTTCATGGACAGTTGGGTGTCGTCTGTCGTTTCAGAGAATACTTTGACTAAAGACAACGTCCACAAGTCTTGCATTAAGGTTTGAGTTCTAGTGTTATGACGGATATCTGTGACTTCATGAACAGTTGGGTGTCGTCTGTCGTTTTAGGGAATACTTTGACTGAAGACAACTTCCACAAGTCTTGCTATAATGTTTCAGTTCTAATATATGACAGATATCTGTGACTTCATTAACAATTGGGTGTCGTTTGTCATTTTAGACAATACTTTGACTGAAAGAAAACGTCCAGAAGTCTTGCATTAAGGTTTCAGTTCTAATCTTATGACCAATATCTGCGACTTCGTGGACAGTTGGGTGTGGTCTGTCGTTTTATAGAATACTTTGACTAAAGACAACGTCCAGAAGTCTTAAATTAGGGTTTCAGTTCTAATATTACGACCGACATCTGTGACTTCATGAAGAGTTGGATGTCGTTTGTTATTTTAGAGAATACATTGACCAAAAAAACGTTCAGAAGTCTTGCATTAAGGTTTCAGTTCTAATATTATGACCGATATCTGCGACTTCATGAACAGTGTGGTGTCGTCTGTCGTTTTAGAGAATACTTTGACTAAAGAAAACGTCCAGAAGTCTTGCATTAAGGTTTCAGTTCTAATATTACGACCGATATCTACGACTTCATGGACAGTTGGGTGTCGTCTGTCGTTTTAGAAAATACTCTGACTGAAGACAAAGTCCACAAGTCTTGCATTAAGGTTTCAGTTCTAATATTACGACCGATATCTGCGACTTCATGAACAGTGTGGTGTCGTCTGTCGCTTTAGAGAATACTTTGACTAAAGAAAACGTCCAGAAGTCTTGCATTAAGGTTTCAGTTCTAATATTACGACCGATATTTACGACTTCATGGACACTTGGGTGTCGTCTGTCGTTTTAGAGAATACTTTGACTGAAGACAAAGTCCACAAGTCTTGCATTAAGGTTTCAGTTCTAATATTACGACCGATATCTGTGACTTCATGAGCAATTGGGTGTCGTTTGTTATTTTAGAGAATACTTTGACTAAAGAAAACGTCCACAAGTCTTGCATTAAGGTTTCAGTTCTAATATTATGACCGATATCTGCGACTTCATGGACAGTTGGGTGTCGTCTGTCGTTTCAGAGAATACTTTGACTAAAGACAACGTCCACAAATCTTGCATTAAGGTTTCAGTTCTAATGGTATGACGGATATCTGTGACTTCATGAACAGTTGGGTGTCGTCGGTCGTTTTAGGGAATACTTTGACTAAAGACAACGTCCAGATGTCTTGAATTAAGGTTTCAGTTCTGATATTACGACCGATATCTGTGACTTCATGAACAGTTGGGTGTCGTCTGTCGTTTTAGAGAATACTTTGAGTAAAGACAACGTCCAGAAGTCTTGCTATAAGGTTTCAGTTCTTATATTATGACCGATATCTGTGACTTCATGAACAGTTGGGTGTCGTCTGTCTTTTTAGAGAATACTTTGAGTAAAGAAACTTCCAGAGGTATTCCATACCGGGTTCAGTTCCAATATCATGACCGATATCTGTGACTTCATGATCAGTTGGGTGTCGTTTGTCATTTTAGAGAATACTTTGACTAAAGACAGCGTCCACAAGTCTTGCATTAGGTTTCAGTTCTAATAATATGACCGATATCTGCGACTTCATGGACAGTTGGGTGTCGTCTGTCGTTTTAGAAAATACTTTGACTGAAGACAACGTCCAGAAGTCTTGCATTAAGGTTTCAGTTCTAATATTACGACCGATATCTGTGACTTCATGAACAGTTGGGTGTCATCTGTCGTTTTAGAGAATACTTTGAGTAAAGACAACATCCAGAAGTCTTGCTATAATGTTTCAGTTCTAATATTATCACCGATATCTGTGACTTCATGAACAGTTGGGTGTCGCCTGTCTTTTTAGAGAATACTTTGAGTAAAGAAACGTCCAGAGGTATTCCATACCGGGTTCAGTTCCAATATCATGACCGATATCTGTGACTTCATGAACAGTTGGGTGTCGTCTGTCGTTTTAGAGAATACTTTGAGTAAAGACAACGTCCAGAAGTCTTGCTATAACGTTTCAGTTCTAATATTCTGACCGATATCTGTGACTTCATGAACAGTTGGGAGTCGTCTGTCTTTTTAAAGAATACTTTGAGTAAAGAAACGTCCAGAGGTATTCCATACCGAGTTCAGTTCCAATATTATGACCGATACCTGTGACTTCATGATCAGTTGGGTGTCGTTTATCATTTTAGAGAATACTTTGACTAAAGACAGCGTCCACAAGTCTTGCATTACGTTTCATTTATAAAAATATGACCGATATCTGGGACTTCACGGGCAGTTGGGTGTCGTCTGTCGTTTTAGAGAATACTTTGAGTAAAGAAACGTCCACAAGTCTTGCATTAAGGTTTCAGTTCTAATATTATGACAGATATCTGTGACTTCATGAACAATTGGGTGTTGTTTGTCAATTTAGAGAATACTTTGACTAAAAAAAACGTCCAGAAGTCTTGCATTAAGGTTTCAGTTCTAATAATATGACAGAAAGCTGTGACTTCATGAACAGCTTGGTGTCCTTTGTCATTTTAGAGAATACTTTGACTAAGGAAGAAGCCCAGAAGTCTTGCATTATTGTTTCAGTTCTAATAATATGACCGATATCTGCGAGTTTATGGACAGTTGGTGTCGTCTGTCGTTTTAGAGAATACTTTGCCTGAAGACAACGTCCAGAAGTCTTGCACTAAGGTTTCAGTTTTAATAATATGACCGATATCTGCGACTTCACGGACAGTTGGGTGTCGTCTGTTGTTTTAGCGAATACTTTGACTAAAGACAACGTCCAGAAGTCGTGAATTAAGGTTTCAGTTCTAATATTACGACCGATATCTGTGACTTCATGAACAGTTGGGTGTCGTCTGCCATTTTAAAGAATACTTTGAGTAAAGACAACGTCCAGAAGTCTTGCTATAAGGTTTCAGTTCTTATATTATGACCGATATCTGTGACTTTATGAACAGTTGGGTGTCGTCTGTTTTTTTAGAGAATACTTTGAGTAAAGAAACTTCCAGAGGTATTCCATACCGGGTTCAGTTCTAATCTTATTACCGAAATCTCTGACTTCCTGATCAGTTGGGTGTCATTTGTCATTTTAGAGAATGCTTTGACTAAAGACAGCGTCCACAAGTCTTGCATTAGGTTTCAGTTCTAATAATATGACCGATACCTGCGACTTCATGGACAGTGTGGTGTCGTCTGTCGTTTTAGAGAATACTTTGACTAAAGACAACGTCCAGAAGTCTTGCATTAAGGTTTCAGTTCTGATATTACGACCGATATCTGTGACTTCATGAACAGTTGGCTGTCATCTGTCGTTTTAGAGAATACTTTGAGTAAAAACAACATCCAGAAGTCTTGCTATAAGGTTTCAGTTCTAATATTATGACATATATCTGTGACTTCATGAACAGTTGAGTGTCGTCTGTCTTTTTAGAGAATATTTTGAGTAAAGAAACATCCAGAGGTATTCCATACCGGGTTCAGTTCCAATATTATGACCGATATCTGTGACTCCATGAACAGTTGGGTGTCGTCTGTCGTTTTAGAGAATACTTTGAGTAAAGACAACGTCCAGAAGTCTTGCTATAAGGTTTCAGTTCTAATATTCTGACCGATTTCTGTGACTTCATGAACAGTTGGGTGTCGTCTGTCTTTTTAGAGAATACTTTGAGTAAAGAAACGTCCAGAGGTATTCCATACCGGGTTCAGTTCCAATATTATGACCGATACCTGTGACTTCATGATAAGTTGGGTGTCGTTTATCATTTTAGAGAATACTTTGACTAAATACAGCGTCCACAAGTCTTGCATTAGGTTTCAGTTCTAAAAATATGACCGATATCTGGAACTTCACGGACAGTTGGGTGTCGTCTGTCGTTTTAGAGAATACTTTGACTAAAGAAAACGTCCAGAAGTCTTGCATTAAGGTTTCAGTTCTAATATTACGACCGATATCTACGACTTCATGGACAGTTGGGTGTCGTCTGTCGTTTTAGAAAATACTCTGACTGAAGACAAAGTCCACAAGTCTTGCATTAAGGTTTCAGTTCTAATATTACGACCGATATCTGCGACTTCATGAACAGTGTGGTGTCGTCTGTCGTTTTAGAGAATACTTTGACTAAAGAAAACGTCCAGAAGTCTTGCATTAAGGTTTCAGTTCTAATATTACGACCGATATTTACGACTTCATGGACACTTGGGTGTCGTCTGTCGTTTTAGAGAATACTTTGACTGAAGACAAAGTCCACAAGTCTTGCATTAAGGTTTCAGTTCTAATATTACGACCGATATCTGTGACTTCATGAGCAATTGGGTGTCGTTTGTTATTTTAGAGAATACTTTGACTAAAGAAAACGTCCACAAGTCTTGCATTAAGGTTTCAGTTCTAATATTATGACCGATATCTGCGACTTCATGGACAGTTGGGTGTCGTCTGTCGTTTCAGAGAATACTTTGACTAAAGACAACGTCCACAAATCTTGCATTAAGGTTTCAGTTCTAATGGTATGACGGATATCTGTGACTTCATGAACAGTTGGGTGTCGTCGGTCGTTTTAGGGAATACTTTGACTAAAGACAACGTCCAGATGTCTTGAATTAAGGTTTCAGTTCTAATATTACGACCGATATCTGTGACTTCATGAACAGTTGGGTGTCGTCTGTCGTTTTAGAGAATACTTTGAGTAAAGACAACTTCCAGAAGTCTTGCTATAAGGTTTCAGTTCTTATATTATGACCGATATCTGTGACTTCATGAACAGTTGGGTGTCGTCTGTCTTTTTAGAGAATACTTTGAGTAAAGAAACTTCCAGAGGTATTCCATACCGGGTTCAGTTCCAATATCATGACCGATATCTTTGACTTCATGATCAGTTGGGTGTCGTTTGTCATTTTAGAGAATACTTTGACTAAAGACAGCGTCCACAAGTCTTGCATTAGGTTTCAGTTCTAATAATATGACCGATATCTGCGACTTCATGGACAGTTGGGTGTCGTCTGTCGTTTTAGAAAATACTTTGACTGAAGACAACGTCCAGAAGTCTTGCATTAAGGTTTCAGTTCTAATATTACGACCGATATCTGTGACTTCATGAACAGTTGGGTGTCATCTGTCGTTTTAGAGAATACTTTGAGTAAAGACAACATCCAGAAGTCTTGCTATAATGTTTCAGTTCTAATATTATCACCGATATCTGTGACTTCATGAACAGTTGGGTGTCGCCTGTCTTTTTAGAGAATACTTTGAGTAAAGAAACGTCCAGAGGTATTCCATACCGGGTTCAGTTCTAATATCATGACCGATATCTGTGACTTCATGAACAGTTGGGTGTCGTCTGTCGTTTTAGAGAATACTTTGAGTAAAGACAACGTCCAGAAGTCTTGCTATAACGTTTCAGTTCTAATATTCTGACCGATATCTGTGACTTCATGAACAGTTGGGAGTCGTCTGTCTTTTTAAAGAATACTTTGAGTAAAGAAACGTCCAGAGGTATTCCATACCGAGTTCAGTTCCAATATTATGACCGATACCTGTGACTTCATGATCAGTTGGGTGTCGTTTATCATTTTAGAGAATACTTTGACTAAAGACAGCGTCCACAAGTCTTGCATTACGTTTCATTTATAAAAATATGACCGATATCTGGGACTTCACGGGCAGTTGGGTGTCGTCTGTCGTTTTAGAGAATACTTTGAGTAAAGAAACGTCCACAAGTCTTGCATTAAGGTTTCAGTTCTAATATTATGACAGATATCTGTGACTTCATGAACAATTGGGTGTTGTTTGTCAATTTAGAGAATACTTTGACTAAAAAAAACGTCCAGAAGTCTTGCATTAAGGTTTCAGTTCTAATAATATGACAGAAAGCTGTGACTTCATGAACAGCTTGGTGTCCTTTGTCATTTTAGAGAATACTTTGACTAAGGAAGAAGCCCAGAAGTCTTGCATTATTGTTTCAGTTCTAATAATATGACCGATATCTGCGAGTTCATGGACAGTTGGTGTCGTCTGTCGTTTTAGAGAATACTTTGCCTGAAGACAACGTCCAGAAGTCTTGCACTAAGGTTTCAGTTTTAATAATATGACCGATATCTGCGACTTCACGGACAGTTGGGTGTCGTCTGTTGTTTTAGCGAATACTTTGACTAAAGACAACGTCCAGAAGTCGTGAATTAAGGTTTCAGTTCTAATATTACGACCGATATCTGTGACTTCATGAACAGTTGGGTGTCGTCTGCCATTTTAGAGAATACTTTGAGTAAAGACAACGTCCAGAAGTCTTGCTATAAGGTTTCAGTTCTTATATTATGACCGATATCTGTGACTTTATGAACAGTTGGGTGTCGTCTGTTTTTTTAGAGAATACTTTGAGTAAAGAAACTTCCAGAGGTATTCCATACCGGGTTCAGTTCTAATCTTATTACCGAAATCTCTGACTTCCTGATCAGTTGGGTGTCATTTGTCATTTTAGAGAATACTTTGACTAAAGACAGCGTCCACAAGTCTTGCATTAGGTTTCAGTTCTAATAATATGACCGATACCTGCGACTTCATGGACAGTGTGGTGTCGTCTGTCGTTTTAGAGAATACTTTGACTAAAGACAACGTCCAGAAGTCTTGCATTAAGGTTTCAGTTCTGATATTACGACCGATATCTGTGACTTCATGAACAGTTGGGTGTCATCTGTCGTTTTAGAGAATACTTTGAGTAAAAACAACATCCAGAAGTCTTGCTATAAGGTTTCAGTTCTAATATTATGACATATATCTGTGACTTCATGAACAGTTGAGTGTCGTCTGTCTTTTTAGAGAATATTTTGAGTAAAGAAACATCCAGAGGTATTCCATACCGGGTTCAGTTCCAATATTATGACCGATATCTGTGACTCCATGAACAGTTGGGTGTCGTCTGTCGTTTTAGAGAATACTTTGAGTAAAGACAACGTCCAGAAGTCTTGCTATAAGGTTTCAGTTCTAATATTCTGACCGATTTCTGTGACTTCATGAACAGTTGGGTGTCGTCTGTCTTTTTAGAGAATACTTTGAGTAAAGAAACGTCCAGAGGTATTCCATACCGGGTTCAGTTCCAATATTATGACCGATACCTGTGACTTCATGATCAGTTGGGTGTCGTTTATCATTTTAGAGAATACTTTGACTAAATACAGCGTCCACAAGTCTTGCATTAGGTTTCAGTTCTAAAAATATGACCGATATCTGGAACTTCACGGACAGTTGGGTGTCGTCTGTCGTTTTAGAGAATACTTTGAGTAAAGAAACGTCCACAAGTCTTGCATTAAGGTTTCAGTTCTAATATTATGACAGATATCTGTGACTTCTTGAACAATTGGGTGTCGTTTGTCATTTTAGAGAGTACTTTGACTAAAAAAACGTCCAGAAGTCTTGCATTAAGGTTTCAACTCTAATATTATGACAGAAAGCTGTGACTTCATGAACAGCTGGGTGTCCTTTGTCATTTTAGAGAATACTTTGACTAAAGAAAACGTCCAGAAGTCTTGCATTAAGGTTTCAGTTCTAATAATATGACCGATATCTGCGACTTCATGGACAGTTGGGTGTCGTCTGTCGTTTTAGAGAATACTTTGACTAAAGACAACGTCCAGAAGTCTCTCATTAAGGTTTCAGTCTTAATATTATGACAGATATCTGTGATTCCATGAACAATTGGGTGTCGTTTGTCATTTTAGAGAATACTTTGACTAAAAAACGTCCAGAAGTCTTGCATTAAGGTTTCAGTTATAATAATATGACAGAAAGCTGTGACTTCATGAACAGCTGGGTGTCCTTTGTGATTTTAGAGAATACTTTGACTAAAAAAACGTCCAGAAGTCTTGCATTAAGGTTTCAGTTCTAATATTATTACCAATATCGGCGACTTCATGGACAGTTGGATGTCGTCTGTCATTTTAGAGAATACTTTGACTAAAGAAAAAGCCCAGAAGTCTTGCAATAATGTTTCAGTTCTAATAATATGACTGATATCTGCGAGTTCATGGACAGTTGGGTGTCGTCTGTCGTTTTAGAGAATACTTATCCTGAAGACAACGTCCAGAAGTATTGAATTAAGGTTTCAGTTGTAATATTACGACCGTTATCTGTGACTTCATGAACAGTTGGGTGTCGTCTGTCGTTTTAGAGAATACTTTGAGTAAAGACAACGTCCAGAAGTTTTGCATTAAGGTTTCAGTTCTAATATTATGACCGATATCTGTGACTTCATAAACAGTTGAGTGTCGTCTGTCTTTTTAGAGAATATTTTGAGTAAAGAAACATCCAGAGGTATTCCATACCGGGTTCAGTTCCAATATTATGACCGATATCTGTGACTCCATGAACAGTTGGGTGTCGTCTGTCGTTTTAGAGAATACTTTGAGTAAAGACAACGTCCAGAAGTCTTGCTATAAGGTTTCAGTTCTAATATTCTGACCGATTTCTGTGACTTCATGAACAGTTGGGTGTCGTCTGTCTTTTTAGAGAATACTTTGAGTAAAGAAACGTCCAGAGGTATTCCCTACCGGGTTCAGTTCCAATATTATGACCGATACCTGTGACTTCATGATCAGTTGGGTGTCGTTTATCATTTTAGAGAATACTTTGACTAAATACAGCGTCCACAAGTCTTGCATTAGGTTTCAGTTCTAAAAATATGACCGATATCTGGAACTTCACGGACAGTTGGGTGTCGTCTGTCGTTTTAGAGAATGCTTTGAGTAAAGAAACGTCCACAAGTCTTGCATTAAGGTTTCAGTTCTAATATTATGACAGATATCTGTGACTTCTTGAACAATTGGGTGTCGTTTGTCATTTTAGAGAGTACTTTGACTAAAAAAACGTCCAGAAGTCTTGCATTAAGGTTTCAACTCTAATATTATGACAGAAAGCTGTGACTTCATGAACAGCTGGGTGTCCTTTGTCATTTTAGAGAATACTTTGACTAAAGAAAACGTCCAGAAGTCTTGCATTAAGGTTTCAGTTCTAATAATATGACCGATATCTGCGACTTCATGGACAGTTGGGTGTCGTCTGTCGTTTTAGAGAATACTTTGACTAAAGACAACGTCCACAAGTCTCTCATTAAGGTTTCAGTCTTAATATTATGACAGATATCTGTGATTCCATGAACAATTGGGTGTCGTTTGTCATTTTAGAGAATACTTTGACTAAAAAACGTCCAGAAGTCTTGCATTAAGGTTTCAGTTATAATAATATGACAGAAAGCTGTGACTTCATGAACAGCTGGGTGTCCTTTGTGATTTTAGAGAATACTTTGACTAAAAAAACGTCCAGAAGTCTTGCATAAGGTTTCAGTTCTAATATTATTACCAATATCGGCGACTTCATGGACAGTTGGATGTCGTCTGTCATTTTAGAGAATACTTTGACTAAAGAAAAAGCCCAGAAGTCTTGCAATAATGTTTCAGTTCTAATAATATGACTGATATCTGCGAGTTCATGGACAGTTGGGTGTCGTCTGTCGTTTTAGAGAATACTTTGCCTGAAGACAACGTCCAGAAGTATTGAATTAAGGTTTCAGTTGTAATATTACGACCGTTATCTGTGACTTCATGAACAGTTGGGTGTCGTCTGTCGTTTTAGAGAATACTTTGAGTAAAGACAACGTCCAGAAGTTTTGCATTAAGGTTTCAGTTCTAATATTATGACCGATATCTGTGACTTCATGAACAGTTGGGTGTCGTCTGTCTTTTTAGAGAATACTTTGAGTAAAGACAACGTCCAGAGGTATTTCATACCGGGTTCAGTTCCAATATTATGACCGATATTTGTGACTTCATGAACAGTTAGGTGTCGTTTGTCATTTTAGAGAATACTTTGACTAAAGAAAATTTCCAGAAGTCTTGCATTAAGGTTTCAGTTCTAATATTATGACAGATATCTGTGACTTCATGAACAGTTGGGTGTCCTGTGTCATTTTAGAGAATAGTTTGACTTAAGAAAACGTCCAAAGGTCTTGCATTAAGGTTTCAGTTCTAATAATATCACCGATATCTGCGACTTCAAGGACAGTTGGGTGTCGTCTGTCGTTTTAGAGAATACTTTGACTAAAGACAACGACCAGAAGTCTTGCATTAAGGTTTCAGTTCTAATATTATGACCGATATCTGTGACTTCATGAACAGTTGGGTGTCGTCTGTCTTTTTAGAGAATACTTTGAGTAAAGACAACGTCCAGAGCTTTTCCATACCGGGTTCAGTTCCAATATTATGACCGATATCTGTGACTTCATGAACAGTTGGGTGTCGTTTGTCGTTTTACAGAATACTTTGACTAAAGACGACTTCCAGAAGTCTTCCATGCAAGGTTCAGTTGCAATATTGTGACCAATATCTGTCACATCATGAAGTGTCAGGCACAGTTAGTTGCATTAGAGCACATTTCGACTATGGAAAATGCCCGAAGGCATTCTACGCAGTATTTGGTTCGTATCTGATGACCAATATCTGTTGTGTCAATGAGAACCAGGTGTGCTTTGTTGCATTAGAGTATATTTCAAACACACACATCAACCGAAAGCCTGCTGCTCTGGCCTCAATTGTAGTCTTATGACTGCCTTAAATCTGTCAGATCATGAAGTCTCAGGCGTGATTATTAAGTTGAGTGCTATAAAATATGATGTGTAAATGTACTGAAGGTACCAGCATATTCAAGGTATTGTTGAAAAATTTGGTAATGCAGGTATAGAAACCCGGTGGTTTGTAAACCTGATCAGGAGGGCAGCCGCCGCCTCATTCACCGAAGAGAGGAGGGGGAACTTAATATCAACACCTTATATTAACATAATAGGGAGGGGGGCTAAGTCAGCCCCTAAATGAAGGGGGGCACTGCGACAAACTTTCGCCCCCCCCTCCTTAAGGAGAACTCTGCACACGCCTATGATAGACGTACAGTATGCTAGACGCGAATGTTCATTCGCGGGAGCGGCGCACGCACCGATGTTGATTTCTGCTGCATACCGCTGTAGTTACTTTCGGCACTGGATTGTCAATTACTTCTAAAGTAGTCTAAACTGTGGTGGGTGAAGCCCTATCAATTTTTTAACGTGTTCTCATATTCTCTAAAACATATAAACCCGCTCCAGTTAGGAACGTGCCGTTCTGTGCTGAACTTGGACAGTTATAAGCCAAAAGGCCAAGCAACATTGTGCATTGGCCTTGGACGCGTGGGTACAGCCCCTATTCTAGTACACTGTAGGTTCGACTTCAGCGTTCACTGTAGTTACTTCAGCGTTTGACCGGATGTGTTGTGATTACGGCAGTTCTTTCGGTGCGTGTAAGCAGTGCGGAAAGCTGTGGCAGTGCAATGGTGTACGGTGAAGCGCAGCGAAGCCTGTGCGTCGGTGTGGTTATCAAGCGGGGATCGGCGTCGATGTATCCACGGCAACCAGCACTCGAGAAGCCTGCAATGTGTGTTTGTGTGCCGGTAACACTTTGTTCGCTTGACTTTCCAGTCTCTCAGTTGGGTGCTGTGTGACATTTCGGATTGACAGCGTTTTGACACGTTACTTGAGTGACCCCAAGTACGTACGGAAACGTATGAACTACGCGCTCGGTTCTTGCTTCGCCACTAGTTAGCCCGTACGCTTCTATTTACTTGAGAGCAATGTACTGTTCGGGAGTGAAACGATGTTCGTTGTGAACAGTGGTGCTGTGTTGATGTTCCAAGACTTGTGAACAAGCTGTGCTCGTGTGACCGAAAATTGAAAGACAGTGTTGATAACTGTTTTGCCCTGCGAAGTTGTGGTGGGGCAGCTTGGCGCTTTTGTTTGTTAAGTCGTCATTTCTCCTTTTTGTGATAACCATAGTCCTAGCGCTGTGATGTGATCAACCAAAACTGCGAGATGCTACATTCTGTTGTGGATCGTGTTACTTTGGAAGCCCGCCTAGACTGTTCTTCGGTAACAACTTGAGATTTCTATGTGGCAGCGAGAGCCCGTGAACGTCAAGCTTCCCTCCGGCCCCCAGACCTAGCGCTGTGATGTGATCAACCAAAGCTGCGAGATGCTACATTCTGTTGTGGATCATGTTACTTTGGAAGCACGCCTAGACTGTTCTTCGGTAACAACTTGAGAGTTCTATGTGGCAGCAAGAGCCCGTGAACGTCAAGCTTCCTTCCGGCCCCCAGAAAAAGCAAAGATTTCACCGGTGCCTTGCTTTGGATGAAGTTGTAGGCCAATATCGCCTAACTACAGGTTTCCGAGTTCGTCTGGCCATCGTTTTGCACGGTATTAGAGCCTTGACAACAGCCGGTCATGGCCAGTTCTTACACTTTGTCAATGGACGTGCACGCCTGGCCAGCCCTTCATTGCTGTCACTGGCAGCTTCCAGTCTGCAGATGCCCTTTGCCTGTTGGCCGTACTTGGTTCCTCATGACACCGATGGCTACTAAATGCTGCCATCGGTGAGTTCACCTTGCAGAACTAAATTTCACCGGTACTATAATTCACGCAGTTCTATAACGTGTGCAAGTTTTTAAGCCCATCAGATGTAATGTTTCTCTATGGTGAGTTGAAGCATGAAAAATTTACTACTACTGTTATATACATACATATATTATGGAGCAAATACATAAAGTTTTTTGTGATTTGATACAAGTGAGCTCTTGTTTGATTATGAGGTTAGGCCTGTCGATTGACCACGTTTGATAGTTGGAAAGTTAATGTGAATTTATTTTTCAGGAGCCAGGTTGCACTTAAAAAAGTTATGTTATTTTGGAAAATTAGTTCTATAGACGATTACCACTGTGGTAGTACTATACTTCAGTAGGACATATATATTGCGGTACGTAAATTTTACATGAGGCTTCAGTTTATTTCAAAGTGATTATAGCAGATTTTGGTCACTTTAACGAAGTGATAGCTTCCTCAAATTAGTATTGGAAGTGAGTGCTTTTAATGATTGTTTTTAAACATCTCGTTTTTGGTTCTTCACAGATCGCAGAGATTGGTTTGTTAAGGTCCTGTGATGCATCGGTTGCACATTCTGGCACATCAATCCTCATCATTACTTGGAGCACCTGTACAAAATTAGGAAGGACACGTTCTCCCTAACTGTGCAAGCCTATGTCACTGCCTATGTCGGTGGAAGTTGGAGGCAGGGTAGTTAGACAGGACACTGGCAAGCTTTCCCAGGAAACAAAGAACCTAATTAAGAAGCGTCAAACCATGAAAGTGTCAAGTACAACAGACAAAATAGAACTGGCAGAGCTTTCGAAGTTGATTAATAGACGTAAAGTATGCGATGTAAGAAGGTATAACATGGAGAGAATTGAACACGCTCTGAAAAACAGAAGAAGCGTCAAAGCAGTGAAGAGGAAACTTGGGATAGGCAAAAGTACAATGTATGCACTAAGGGACAAAGCGGAGGAGTTTTACAGAGATCTGTACAGTAGCCGAGACAACCACGACCTTAATACTATAAGAACTAGCAGTAACCCAGACGACACCCCACCAGTAATGATAGAAGAAGTCAGAAAAGCTTTGGAGAGCATGCAAAGAGGCAAAGGTGCTGGTGAGGGTCAGGTAACATCAGATCTGCTGAAAGATGGAGGACAGATTGTGTTAGAAAAACTAGCCACCCTGTTTACGAGGTGTCTCCTGACGGGAAGGGTACCAGAGTCTTGGAAGAACGCTAACATCATCTTAATACATAAGAAAGGAGATGACAAGGACTTGAAGAATTACAGGCTGATCAGCTTGCTCTCTGTAGTATACAAGCTATTTACAAAGGTTATTGCTAACAGAGTAAAGAAAACATTAAAATTCAATCAACCAAAGGAACAAGCAGGATTTCGAACAGGCTACTCAACAATTGACCACATTCATACTATCAATCAGGTAATAGAGAAATGCTCAGAGTATAACCAACCACTATACATAGCCTTCATAGATTACGAGAAGGCGTTTGATTCAGTAGAAATATCAGCCGTCATGCAGACACTGCGGAATCAGGGCGTAGATGAAATATATATAAACATACTGGAAGAA
Organism: Rhipicephalus microplus; assembly: GCF_043290135.1. NCBI lineage: Eukaryota > Metazoa > Arthropoda > Arachnida > Ixodida > Ixodidae > Rhipicephalus > Rhipicephalus microplus. The sequence continues at coordinate 107,755,746 of NC_134710.1, read as the reverse complement.
ATCTACAGGGGATCAACTGCTACCATAGTGCTTCATAAAGAAAGCAACAGAATACCAATGAAGAAGGGTGTAAGGCAGGGGGACACAATCTCCCCAATGCTATTTACCGCATGCTTACAGGAGGTTTTCAGAAGCCTAGAATGGGAACAGTTAGGGATAAGAGTTTATGGAGAATACCTTAGTAACCTGCGCTTCGCCGATGACATTGCATTGCTGAGTAACTCAGGGGACGAATTGCAACTCATGATTACGGAGTTAGACAAGGAGAGCAGAAAGGTGGGTCTTAAAATTAATCTGCAGAAAACGAAAGTAACGTACAACAACCTCGGAAAGGAGCAGCGCTTCGAGATAGGTAATAGTGCACTTGAAGTTGTAAAAGACTATGTCTACTTAGGGCAGGCAATAACCGCAGAGCCTAACCACGAGATTGAAGTAACTAGTAGAATAAGAATGGGGTGGAGCACATTGGGCAAGCACTCTCAAATTATGACAGGTAGATTGCCACTATCCCTCAAGATGAAGGTATATAACAGCTGTATCTTGCCGGTACTTAGCTACGGAGCAGAAACCTGGAGACTTACAAAGAGGGTTCAGCTTAAATTGAGGACGACGCAGCGAGCAATGGAAAGAAAAATGGTAGGTGTAACCTTAAGAGACAAGAAGAGAGCAGAGTGGATTAGGGGACAAACGGGGGTTAAGGATATCATAGTTGAAATAAAGAAGAGGAAATGGACATGGGCCGGGCATGTAGCGCGTAGACAGGATAACCGCTGGTCATTAAGGGTAACTAACTGGATTCCCAGAGAAGGGAAGCGGGTTTGGGGGAGACAGAAGGTTAGGTGGGCAGATGAGATTAAGAAGTTTGCGGGTATAAATTGGCAGCAGCAAGCACAGGACCGGGTTAACTGGCGGAACATGGGAGAGGCCTTTGTCCTGCAGTGGACGTAGTCAGGCTGATGATGATGATGATGATGATGATGTCACTGCTGGTACTGTTATTATTCAGCGGATGTGGCGTGGAAGCATGCATGGCAAACTCATCTGGAATGACTGCGATCTGCTTGGGAGCTTCGAGGGCACAAAACTGCCTAACGGCCGGCTGCAAGGTTAGTTTTTCTTTAATACATACGATTACGTGAACACCACTTACTGTGCACAAATTGAAAACCCAAGCGTGGTTGCTTTCAGTGGATACCTGTAATATTCTTACTCATGATTCTTATTCAACATTTATAGAACTAAATTGCAAGATAATTGAGAATGTTGAAAGCTGAAAGCCTGCAGCTTATGAGTGAAACTCCTATAATCTGAGACTCAAAAGCTTGTGCTTTGAAACGAGCACAAATACTTTGATCCCTTACTGAGCTCTCGAGCTTGTGACTCCCTCTGTGTATCAAGTCCTCTGGAAGGAAATAGCAAGTGGGTGAAAATTGCCTGGGTGTTCACAACTTGCAAGGAGAAAGACCTATTGAAGAAGCCTCAGATAACATAGGGCCAGTAACTGCATCTTTTAGCTAATGTAGCTTTTTCTCTCTCAGTGCTGTTGCTTGTGTTTCAGCCGAACATGTTCACCACGATTGCATAGTGATATATATTTTTCTACAAATTGTACCTGACCTAAGTATGCATTGTTGATCTCTAAAGGTGACGTTCAGTTTGTTTCAAAGCCATGGCTTCTCATTTCTCTGTCTGTGGCTAGCCTATTTCAGCAGCAGAGTGATGCAGCTAGCACACATGCAATCCAAATCATGGAGCGCTCCTTTGGTGTTTTGTGCAGGACGCAGCATATCCATCCAGCAAGACACTGGTATCAACAATAATGGTGAGTGTTTGTGGCACCTGTAGGAGCCCGTTGTGTTTGTTGCATATGATTATTTCCCCTGATGAAGTGCATTTTTGAAAGGTTTTCTTCATTTAGAATAATAGATGTCAGCAACAAGCACACTCATAATCCACAAGTTCTTTGTGTCTTCTAGACTGCCCATTTGCTCCTATATGCGGTATGGTGAGCTGGCTATGTTAGACAGCCTTAAAGTTATGAACATTGGCTGTTGTGTTGTAATGCAGTCTAACTTGTGTTTCTTAGTGAACTTATTTGTGGTCTACTTTTCGCACCTAGTGTAAAGTCGAAATAGAAGAAACTCTACTGGCTTTGTATGCCTGTCAGAAGATTCATGCCTTCATCTATAACATTGTAGTTTTGCTCTTGTATCATGATAAATATATTTTCAGTCTTCACTGTTTGTGTGTGTGTGTATTGAGCCTCATTGGCTAAGAGGTGGAGGAGCAGTTCCAGTGGGCTTAATTCGCTGTGGAAGCTGTTTCGCCAAACCCAGCTCAAGCAGTGACAGCAGTCCGGCAACACTGAGTGTGTCTTCTGAAGAAGTCTCTTTTGACGCTCTCAGTTGAACTGGGTGCTCGCGGTGTTTTCTACGGCTATCTCCGGATTTTAACGACTCAATTGAGACCTGATTTGTCGTCCTGGGGTGTGTAAAAGCCGAGATATGACTCGTTGTCTTCAAAGTGGCTTGATCCTACACAAAATGGCGGCCCCCATATGGTCGTAAGGTGGGAAAAATCACTTGTGGGTTTGTTTTCGCCGGTCAGAAACTGGTAAGATTGAACTCAGAGCCCGAAATCCTCCTTCTGCGTGATTTATTAATGTTACCAATATTTGTTGTGATCTTTTGCCTTTTCATTCAATCTTTGAGCACGAGGTGGCAGGTGCTAAAGTCCCCTGTCAACATGGCAGCCCCCATAGGGCAGATACACGTGTTACTCACAGTTGATTTTCGGTGAAGAAAGACCGTTTTTTTCCGCAGATTCAAAATAAGATGGTAGCGGCGAGGCTCCGGAACGTCCCAAGAAGAATGGAGGGTGGTTTTTCAGGTGCGTAGTAGCTTTTCTTGTGGAATTCCTGATTTGATCGTAGTGGAGCCAGTGGCTGCTGTTGTTAGGCCTAACCGAAGTATGAGTCGTTAGTTTCTCAAGTTGTAACTGATTTGGGTAGCTAAACCGTGCTCCTCGAAGTGCTCCGAAGCCTCATAAAACCATGTGAGGAAATTTAGATTATTACTCACTGTTTTGACGGAGATTTTGAAGTCCGAATGCTGAGCTGTTGCAGCACGGGTAAGTGAGCTCTGCACATATCTACCTATAACTTTAGCAATTTTGGTCCTAGGAGGGTCAGAGTGGTGTCTATTTGTTCGTGAAGATACAAGGAGTTCAACCGCTACAAATACTGCTATTACAAACGAAAATTTCAAATTTTAGGAGCGGAAAACAGTGTGAATCTGTGAAAACAACAACAGTTGGACCACGTGCCCAGCGCCGCGCAGTTCCCAACCGGGGAAAAAAATCGCGTGTTGATGGAACTACATTAGGAGGCCTGAGGTGCGGCCTCACCGGTAACCACCGCCGGGAACGCACTTCCTCACCAGAGAAGGATTGGCCACCCTGGTGCAGTATCTGGCCACTACCTCCCACATGGATACGCCAAATAACTCACGGCCCTCAGCCCTCAGCAGCTGGGATGCAACTGAGTACGGCGGCGGTCAGATCTGCAACGCAGCAGAGGGTGCTAAGAATCTCTGCACTACAGGCCGCCATTGGAACCTGAACTTGGCAACGTTTAACGCTAGAACCTTATCTAGTGAGGGAAGTCTAGCTGTACTATTCGAAGAGCTAGAGGGTGTTAAATGGGATATAATAGGGCTCCGTGAGGTTAGGAGGACAGATGAGGCCTATACGGTGCTACAAAATGGGCACGTCCTTTGCTATCGGGGCTTGGCAGACAGAAGAGAACTGGGAGTGGGGTTCCTAATTCACAGAAACATAGCTGGCAACATAGAGGAATATTATAGCATTAATGAAAGGGTGGTAGGTATTGTAATTAAACTGAATAAAAGATACAAGATGAAGGTAGTACAGGCTTACGCGCCTACATCCAGCCATGAAGACGCTTCAGTTGAAAGCTTCTATGAAGACGTGGAATCGGCAATGAGTAAGGTAAAAACACAGTATACTATAGTGATGGGCGACTTTAATGTAAAGGTAGGGAAGAATCAGGCTGGAGACCAGGCAGTAGGAGATTATGGCATCGGCACTAGAAACGCCAGAGGAGAGCTACTAGTAGAATTCGCAGAACGCAATAATTTGCGGATTTTGAATACCTTCTACCGAAAACGAGAAAACCGCAAGTGGACATGAAGGAGCCCTAATGGCGAAAATAAGAACGAAATAGACTTTATAATGACCGCACACCCAGGAATCGTGCAGGATGTGGAAGTGGTTGGCAAGGTACGATGCAGTGACCATAGACTGGTACGGTCTCCAATTCGGCTAGACTTGAAGAAGGAACGACAGAAACTGATACGCAAGAAGACAATCAATGAGCTAGCACTGAGAGGGAAAGTACAGGAATTCAGAGTGTCGCTGCAGAACAGGTACTCGGCTCTTAGTGAGGAAACCAACCTTAGCGTAGATACAATGAATGACAATCTGACGAGTATCATTACGGAGTGGGCAGTGGAAGTTGGAGGCAGGGTAGTTAGACAGGACACTGGCAAGCTTTCCCAGGAAACGAACAACCTAATTAAGAAGCGTCAAACCATGAAAGTGTCAAGTACAACAGACGAAATAGAACTGGCAGAGCTTTCGAAGTTGATTAATAGACGTAAAGTATGCGATGTAAGAAGGTATAACATGGAGAGAATTGAACACGCTCTGAAAAACAGAAGAAGCGTCAAAGCAGTGAAGAGGAAACTTGGGATAGGCAAAAGTAGGATGTATGCACTAAGGGACAAAGCGGAGGAGTTTTACAGAGATCTGTACTGTAGCCGAGACAACCACGACCTTAATACTATAAGAACTAGCAGTAACCCAGACGACACCCCACCAGTAATGATAGAAGAAGTCAGAAAAGCTTTGGAGAGCATGCAAAGAGGCAAAGGTGCTGGTGAGGGTCAGGTAACATCAGATCTGCTGAAATATGGAGGACAGATTGTGTTAGAAAAACTAGCCACCTTGTTTACGAGGTGTCTCCTGACGGGAAGGGTACCAGAGTCTTGGAAGAACGCTAACATCATCTTAATACATAAGAAAGGAGATGACAAGGACTTGAAGAATTACAGGCCGATCAGCTTGCTCTCTGTAGTGTACAAGCTATTTACAAAAGTAATTGCTAACAGAGTAAAGAAAACATTAGAATTCAATCAACCAAAAGAACAAGCAGGATTTCGAACAGGCTACTCAACAATTGACCATATTCATACTGTCAATCAGGTAATAGAGAAATGCTCAAAGTATAGCGAACCACTATACATAGCCTTCATAGATTACGAGAAGGCGTTTGATTCAGTAGAAATATCAGCCGTCATGCAGACACTGCGGAATCAGGGCGTAGATGAAGTATATATAAACATTCTGTAAGAAATCTACAGGGGATCAACTGCTACCATAGTGCTTCATAAAGAAAGGAACAGAATACCAATCAAGAAGGGTGTAAGGCAGGGGGACACAATCTCCCCAATGCTATTTACCGCGTGCTTACAGGAGGTTTTCAGAAGCCTAGAATGGGAACAGTTAGGGATAAGAGTTAATGGAGAATACCTTAGTAACCTGATCTTCGCCGATGACATTGCATTGCTGAGTAACTCAGGGGACGAATTGCAACTCATGATTACGGAGTTAGACAAGGAGAGCAGAAAGGTGGGTCTTAAAATTAATCTGCAGAAAACGAAAGTAATGTACAACAACCTCGGAAAGGAGCAGCGCTTCGAGATAGGTAATAGTGCACTTGAAGTTGTAAAAGACTATGTCTACTTAGGGCAGGTAATAACCGCAGAGCCTAACCACGAGATTGAAGTAACTAGTAGAATAAGAATGGGGTGGAGCACATTGGGCAAGCACTCTCAAATTATGACAGGTAGATTGCCACTATCCCTCAAGATGAAGGTATATAACAGCTGTATCTTGCCGGTACTTAGCTACGGAGCAGAAACCTGGAGACTTACAAAGAGGGTTCAGCTTAAATTGAGGACGACGCAGCGAGCAATGGAAAGAAAAATGGTAGGTGTAACCTTAAGAGACAAGAAGAGAGCAGAGTGGATTAGGGGACAAACGGGGGTTAAGGATATCATAGTTGAAATAAAGAAGAGGAAATGGACATGGGCCGGGCATGTAGCGCGTAGACAGGATAACCGCTGGTCATTAAGGGTAACTAACTGGATTCCCAGAGAAGGGAAGCGGGTTTGGGGGAGACAGAAGGTTAGGTGGGCAGATGAGATTAAGAAGTTTGCGGGTATAAATTGGCAGCAGCAAGCACAGGACCGGGTTAACTGGCGGAACATGGGAGAGGCCTTTGTCCTGCAGTGGACGTAGTCAGGCTGATGATGATGATGATGATGATGATGTCACTGCTGGTACTGTTATTATTCAGCGGATGTGGCGTGGAAGCATGCATGGCAAACTCATCTGGAATGACTGCGATCTGCTTGGGAGCTTCGAGGGCACAAAACTGCCTAACGGCCGGCTGCAAGGTTAGTTTTTCTTTAATACATACGATTACGTGAACACCACTTACTGTGCACAAATTGAAAACCCAAGCGTGGTTGCTTTCAGTGGATACCTGTAATATTCTTACTCATGATTCTTATTCAACATTTATAGAACTAAATTGCAAGATAATTGAGAATGTTGAAAGCTGAAAGCCTGCAGCTTATGAGTGAAACTCCTATAATCTGAGACTCAAAAGCTTGTGCTTTGAAACGAGCACAAATACTTTGATCCCTTACTGAGCTCTCGAGCTTGTGACTCCCTCTGTGTATCAAGTCCTCTGGAAGGAAATAGCAAGTGGGTGAAAATTGCCTGGGTGTTCACAACTTGCAAGGAGAAAGACCTATTGAAGAAGCCTCAGATAACATAGGGCCAGTAACTGCATCTTTTAGCTAATGTAGCTTTTTCTCTCTCAGTGCTGTTGCTTGTGTTTCAGCCGAACATGTTCACCACGATTGCATAGTGATATATATTTTTCTACAAATTGTACCTGACCTAAGTATGCATTGTTGATCTCTAAAGGTGACGTTCAGTTTGTTTCAAAGCCATGGCTTCTCATTTCTCTGTCTGTGGCTAGCCTATTTCAGCAGCAGAGTGATGCAGCTAGCACACATGCAATCCAAATCATGGAGCGCTCCTTTGGTGTTTTGTGCAGGACGCAGCATATCCATCCAGCAAGACACTGGTATCAACAATAATGGTGAGTGTTTGTGGCACCTGTAGGAGCCCGTTGTGTTTGTTGCATATGATTATTTCCCCTGATGAAGTGCATTTTTGAAAGGTTTTCTTCATTTAGAATAATAGATGTCAGCAACAAGCACACTCATAATCCACAAGTTCTTTGTGTCTTCTAGACTGCCCATTTGCTCCTATATGCGGTATGGTGAGCTGGCTATGTTAGACAGCCTTAAAGTTATGAACATTGGCTGTTGTGTTGTAATGCAGTCTAACTTGTGTTTCTTAGTGAACTTATTTGTGGTCTACTTTTCGCACCTAGTGTAAAGTCGAAATAGAAGAAACTCTACTGGCTTTGTATGCCTGTCAGAAGATTCATGCCTTCATCTATAACATTGTAGTTTTGCTCTTGTATCATGATAAATATATTTTCAGTCTTCACTGTTTGTGTGTGTGTGTATTGAGCCTCATTGGCTAAGAGGTGGAGGAGCAGTTCCAGTGGGCTTAATTCGCTGTGGAAGCTGTTTCGCCAAACCCAGCTCAAGCAGTGACAGCAGTCCGGCAACACTGAGTGTGTCTTCTGAAGAAGTCTCTTTTGACGCTCTCAGTTGAACTGGGTGCTCGCGGTGTTTTCTACGGCTATCTCCGGATTTTAACGACTCAATTGAGACCTGATTTGTCGTCCTGGGGTGTGTAAAAGCCGAGATATGACTCGTTGTCTTCAAAGTGGCTTGATCCTACACAAAATGGCGGCCCCCATATGGTCGTAAGGTGGGAAAAATCACTTGTGGGTTTGTTTTCGCCGGTCAGAAACTGGTAAGATTGAACTCAGAGCCCGAAATCCTCCTTCTGCGTGATTTATTGATGTTACCAATATTTGTTGTGATCTTTTGCCTTTTCATTCAATCTTTGAGCACGAGGTGGCAGGTGCTAAAGTCCCCTGTCAACATGGCAGCCCCCATAGGGCAGATACACGTGTTACTCACAGTTGATTTTCGGTGAAGAAAGACCGTTTTTTTCCGCAGATTCAAAATAAGATGGTAGCGGCGAGGCTCCGGAACGTCCCAAGAAGAATGGAGGGTGGTTTTTCAGGTGCGTAGTAGCTTTTCTTGTGGAATTCCTGATTTGATCGTAGTGGAGCCAGTGGCTGCTGTTGTTAGGCCTAACCGAAGTATGAGTCGTTAGTTTCTCAAGTTGTAACTGATTTGGGTAGCTAAACCGTGCTCCTCGAAGTGCTCCGAAGCCTCATAAAACCATGTGAGGAAATTTAGATTATTACTCACTGTTTTGACGGAGATTTTGAAGTCCGAATGCTGAGCTGTTGCAGCACGGGTAAGTGAGCTCTGCACATATCTACCTATAACTTTAGCAATTTTGGTCCTAGGAGGGTCAGAGTGGTGTCTATTTGTTCGTGAAGATACAAGGAGTTCAACCGCTACAAATACTGCTATTACAAACGAAAATTTCAAATTTTAGGAGCGGAAAACAGTGTGAATCTGTGAAAACAACAACAGTTGGACCACGTGCCCAGCGCCGCGCAGTTCCCAACCGGGGAAAAAAATCGCGTGTTGATGGAACTACATTAGGAGGCCTGAGGTGCGGCCTCACCGGTAACCACCGCCGGGAACGCACTTCCTCACCAGAGAAGGATTGGCCACCCTGGTGCAGTATCTGGCCACTACCTCCCACATGGATACGCCAAATAACTCACGGCCCTCAGCCCTCAGCAGCTGGGATGCAACTGAGTACGGCGGCGGTCAGATCTGCAACGCAGCAGAGGGTGCTAAGAATCTCTGCACTACAGGCCGCCATTGGAACCTGAACTTGGCAACGTTTAACGCTAGAACCTTATCTAGTGAGGGAAGTCTAGCTGTACTATTCGAAGAGCTAGAGGGTGTTAAATGGGATATAATAGGGCTCCGTGAGGTTAGGAGGACAGATGAGGCCTATACGGTGCTACAAAATGGGCACGTCCTTTGCTATCGGGGCTTGGCAGACAGAAGAGAACTGGGAGTGGGGTTCCTAATTCACAGAAACATAGCTGGCAACATAGAGGAATATTATAGCATTAATGAAAGGGTGGTAGGTATTGTAATTAAACTGAATAAAAGATACAAGATGAAGGTAGTACAGGCTTACGCGCCTACATCCAGCCATGAAGACGCTTCAGTTGAAAGCTTCTATGAAGACGTGGAATCGGCAATGAGTAAGGTAAAAACACAGTATACTATAGTGATGGGCGACTTTAATGTAAAGGTAGGGAAGAATCAGGCTGGAGACCAGGCAGTAGGAGATTATGGCATCGGCACTAGAAACGCCAGAGGAGAGCTACTAGTAGAATTCGCAGAACGCAATAATTTGCGGATTTTGAATACCTTCTACCGAAAACGAGAAAACCGCAAGTGGACATGGAGGAGCCCTAATGGCGAAAATAAGAACGAAATAGACTTTATAATGACCGCACACCCAGGAATCGTGCAGGATGTGGAAGTGGTTGGCAAGGTACGATGCAGTGACCATAGACTGGTACGGTCTCCAATTCGGCTAGACTTGAAGAAGGAACGACAGAAACTGATACGCAAGAAGACAATCAATGAGCTAGCACTGAGAGGGAAAGTACAGGAATTCAGAGTGTCGCTGCAGAACAGGTACTCGGCTCTTAGTGAGGAAACCAACCTTAGCGTAGATACAATGAATGACAATCTGACGAGTATCATTACGGAGTGGGCAGGGGAAGTTGGAGGCAGGGTAGTTAGACAGGACACTGGCAAGCTTTCCCAGGAAACGAACAACCTAATTAAGAAGCGTCAAACCATGAAAGTGTCAAGTACAACAGACGAAATAGAACTGGCAGAGCTTTCGAAGTTGATTAATAGACGTAAAGTATGCGATGTAAGAAGGTATAACATGGAGAGAATTGAACACGCTCTGAAAAACAGAAGAAGCGTCAAAGCAGTGAAGAGGAAACTTGGGATAGGCAAAAGTAGGATGTATGCACTAAGGGACAAAGCGGAGGAGTTTTACAGAGATCTGTACAGTAGCCGAGACAACCACGACCTTAATACTATAAGAACTAGCAGTAACCCAGACGACACCCCACCAGTAATGATAGAAGAAGTCAGAAAAGCTTTGGAGAGCATGCAAAGAGGCAAAGGTGCTGGTGAGGGTCAGGTAACATCAGATCTGCTGAAATATGGAGGACAGATTGTGTTAGAAAAACTAGCCACCTTGTTTACGAGGTGTCTCCTGACGGGAAGGGTACCAGAGTCTTGGAAGAACGCTAACATCATCTTAATACATAAGAAAGGAGATGACAAGGACTTGAAGAATTACAGGCCGATCAGCTTGCTCTCTGTAGTGTACAAGCTATTTACAAAAGTAATTGCTAACAGAGTAAAGAAAACATTAGAATTCAATCAACCAAAAGAACAAGCAGGATTTCGAACAGGCTACTCAACAATTGACCATATTCATACTGTCAATCAGGTAATAGAGAAATGCTCAAAGTATAGCGAACCACTATACATAGCCTTCATAGATTACGAGAAGGCGTTTGATTCAGTAGAAATATCAGCCGTCATGCAGACACTGCGGAATCAGGGCGTAGATGAAGTATATATAAACATTCTGTAAGAAATCTACAGGGGATCAACTGCTACCATAGTGCTTCATAAAGAAAGGAACAGAATACCAATCAAGAAGGGTGTAAGGCAGGGGGACACAATCTCCCCAATGCTATTTACCGCGTGCTTACAGGAGGTTTTCAGAAGCCTAGAATGGGAACAGTTAGGGATAAGAGTTAATGGAGAATACCTTAGTAACCTGATCTTCGCCGATGACATTGCATTGCTGAGTAACTCAGGGGACGAATTGCAACTCATGATTACGGAGTTAGACAAGGAGAGCAGAAAGGTGGGTCTTAAAATTAATCTGCAGAAAACGAAAGTAATGTACAACAACCTCGGAAAGGAGCAGCGCTTCGAGATAGGTAATAGTGCACTTGAAGTTGTAAAAGACTATGTCTACTTAGGGCAGGTAATAACCGCAGAGCCTAACCACGAGATTGAAGTAACTAGTAGAATAAGAATGGGGTGGAGCACATTGGGCAAGCACTCTCAAATTATGACAGGTAGATTGCCACTATCCCTCAAGATGAAGGTATATAACAGCTGTATCTTGCCGGTACTTAGCTACGGAGCAGAAACCTGGAGACTTACAAAGAGGGTTCAGCTTAAATTGAGGACGACGCAGCGAGCAATGGAAAGAAAAATGGTAGGTGTAACCTTAAGAGACAAGAAGAGAGCAGAGTGGATTAGGGGACAAACGGGGGTTAAGGATATCATAGTTGAAATAAAGAAGAGGAAATGGACATGGGCCGGGCATGTAGCGCGTAGACAGGATAACCGCTGGTCATTAAGGGTAATTAACTGGATTCCCAGAGAAGGAAAGCTGGTTAGGGGGAGACAGAAGGTTAGGTGGGCAGATGAAATTAAGAAGTTTGCGGGTATAAATTGGCAGCAGCAAGCACAGGACCGGGTTAACTGGCGGAACATGGGAGAGGCCTTTGTCCTGCAGTAGACGTAGCCAGGCTGATGATGATGATGATGATGTTGAGGCTTGTCATTGGCTTCTGAAAATACAATATCTGTAAATATGAGCACATAATTGACAACTATACACTCTTGCATATAGCATGGTTGTAACAATGAATTGTATTTTTCTAAGTTCCAGCAGTAACAAGGGGTTCGGTGCTCCACGGTCATGTACAGTATATCAAGAACAGAGCACAGAAGGCCAACAAGTATAAAGGGACTGCCAGTGACTGTTCTCCTGCTCAAAGTTTACAACAGCAGAAAGAGCACATTGTGATGTCAGGAGCAGCTGCTGCTTAACTTCTTAGCAGTGCATTATTCAGCAGTTCATTTGCTTGCATTCGAAATTATTTAAATTTTGCATCGAAGATACCAAACTATGACACTAATTTAAAGGCTGCTGTAGTGTTAGTGGGCAAATATTTTTGAGCTGAAGTTTTTAACATGTGTGTTAAGTGCCTGCGTGTCTCTACATTTACATACCAGAATTCGCAGCATCCATGGTCGCCAATGATAACTGTGTTTGCATTCTTTGTAGTACAAGAAGTAAAGCCATGGATGGAGTAATCATGTACTTAGTCGATGTAATCCTTCAGTGTACATTCATTTGTATAGCACCAATGATGCCATGAGTGTATAAGCTCTGGGAAGTGAATCGATGTGGATTATTTTATTTGGAAGGAGGAGGATCATCACTCCTCCTAGTATATCTTAACAGTAGATTTTAGTGTCTGGATATTATCCCACTGCCTGTCCGTCCTTCAACAGTCTACTTATCTACTGTGTAAGTGTAACTTTTTAAATGTATACTTTGCTCGGATAGGTTTGTTCATAATGTAATGCAAGTGACTTATCATCTATGCAGCTCTACTCAGACTAGAGATAAAAGTATTTATTTTTATATGTAGCTATAGCATGCATTCACTTGTGTTTTTCTAGGTGCCTGTACAATTGTTTAGCCCTACAAAAGTGCTGGTATACTCTTACATTGAATCTGGCATCTTAAAATATTTTGTTAGTGGAAGTAAGATTGTGTTTACAACCAATATTACTATCCTCAGATGAACTGTGAAAACTCTATGGAAATTTATTTACATATTTTGAACTTTGTGAAGGCAAATGCTGTTATTTTCTTTTATTGTGGTCCCTGTTTTATGCAAATGACACATAATTACTTTGCAGTGGCATAGTATTAGTTGTTATTTTACACATATGTGCTGAGCAACATCGCAGTTGAGGTCAGCAGGAAGACATACATGCAGTGCACTGGAGCATCACCTGACATAGTGTACAGTCTTTGCCCACCAGTAAACTCAATATTTTTCAAGCAGACTAATAGACAGCTGTATGGGAACTGTGTTGATGTGCAAACTTTGAAGTCTTCTTGAGGAATGTTTTTCATCATTTTTGTCCAAGTGAAGTAGCTACCCAAGGCCAGAACTGGTGGGAATGTGGTGGTTTCCTCTCTCCAAAAGCACTCCTACCAGCTGCCTCAATGTTAGCATGGGGTGAATTCACGAACTGGAAAAATAATTGGTCTTTGTTTTCTTGGCCGAAAGAGTCACTTCCACCGTTGAGCCACCACGACGCGCCAGAATAGAAACTTCTAGCTAAATAAAGTTGATTCTACTTTTGAGAAGTGTTTTGGGGAAACAAAATGGCACCTATAGCTGTCAATATAAACACTGTTTGCACCAAGGAGCTCAGTAGCTTATAATTGTATTATTCAGGTATTGTCTAGAATTTACTCGCGCTGTGCCAACTTTCAGCCCAAGTGTCCTAACATGCTTTGTTTGTGGGTTGTGAATGAGCCAAGCTATATAAATAAACAGAGTGATATTGCAGACATGTACAAAATATTGATGCACAGCCCTTTTCTTTAGCATGACATTGTCAAGGGCTTTATTCTTGTGTTTTTATAAAAGCTGCTTGTCACTGGGCAGCAGCGGAAAACTATGCATCAAGCTTTTGCGAGATGGTTCGAGAAACACCGTGTTCAGATATAACAGTGCCAATGGATTTCTCTCGTAAGTTACTTTCTGTAGTATATTCAAAATGAGTGGATTAGAATTGTTGTTTTATAGCCATTCATTTTAATATTTACACCTGAGTGTATGTATGGGTGTACATATGTATATGTGTGTGTGCGTATATGTATGTATGTATGTATGTATGTATGTATGTATGTATGTATGTATGTATGTATGTATGTATGTATGTATGTATGTATGTATGTATGTATATCTTTTAAATGAGAATCCGTTTATCATTGGTGAGTAAGTTTGGTAATGATTTGGCTGAATTTGTTTCTAGTTATTTCTCTTTTGAGCCATTATACATTTCAATTTGTTTTGTACTGCATAAAAACAAATGTAACCTTACACAGAATATGTGTGTTCGAATAAGTTGTTTCGTTTACCAACCTACTGTCATGGGCAAGAAATTGGGTAAAATGGAACGAACCTGCGAAGATTAGTTTAGAGCATAGTTGCTCTACATGGCATATCTCGTACACATTGCGTTGGTTGAATATGTCGATTTCAACCTTTCAATTTTATACAGAATAAGCAAGCTATCCCCCGTGGTTGTATATGTGTGTGATATTTATGCATACTGTGATACCGCTTCGCAATTACAATTAAGGTCACAAACCTAGTCAAGCTGAATACACGAATTTTGTCCATACACCTTTCATCTGCACTGGAACTGTTGTTAATAAAGAATAAACTTCAGTTTAGAAATTTACTCTAGTAACCAAACGCAGGGTATCTCTTTATCACACAAATCAAATCGGCATTGTTCTGTTCCATTCTGGACAATAGGGACCCCCTCAGCAGAACTCGATTAACTGCTATAGTTCATTTTAACCATTGGCAGCGACATTACACTGAAGCGTGCAGCATGACAAATAGCGGGAGAGAAGACACAAACTAATCACTCTGTTTGCGTCAGCTCTAACTGTCCGTGCTTTTTGGTCTTGCTGCATGTGATAATGCCCACCAAATTAGCACGAAAGCGTGTCCCTACAAAGACAGTCAACTTGGCTGCAAGCAGTTAGCTCACTGCATGTGTAGATTTTCTTCAAAACACCGTGAAGGCTGATTGCTGGTCGAATATCCAAACACGTGTTACTAGAAGATAGAAACCGCCACGTATGACTGTATAACCGTGCGCTATTTATTCTTGTACATTACTGTCATGACGTTGGGATAGCCGGCTCTAACGTAGGCTACCTTCTCATAGTTTGCCAAATATAAATAAGAAATTAAAAATATATATCGGCCTGTGACAAGGCTAATCAACTATTATGAGTTCACTGTCACTAGTGTCACTTTCACTAGATGAATGCTCAGTTTGCTTCCATTATCGTTATTTAGTAAAGTTTTGGCTCATTAACTCAACTCTCCTAATTAGCATTGATTCTTACATCTAAGGACAGTCACACTTCATCTCGCTTCCTGAGTGGCTGTCACTCCCATATAACGCGTACTCCACTTTTTTATGCTCTCCGAGCATCTGACGCTGCTTTGCGGAGACTTTCCCTGACGTCTGCTGGGCCAGAAAATTGTCTTTATTATCTATCAATTTCAAACTGTCGCGAAGCCGAAACGAGAGTCTCTCTCTCTCTCTCACTTTTCATCCTTTTCGCACGTGTGATAACGTCTCTCGACCTCAAGACTCGTATACACGTCCCTTGCTTTGTTTGCGCACTCAAACAACACTGGACGAAATATTTGCACCGTGTTTTGTGAAAAGCATTAGCACTGAGACACCTCCCAACGAGTCTCCCTCATTTTGCGTAGACATATACCTAAGCGTAACCGTATGCACGTTCTCGCATTCCGGCTTTATAAAAATGCTGCGGTGCATGGAACCAGCGAAATTGCGCTCACAATTTCATTTGATTACTGCTGTTATCTATTTCCGCACAGTTCGTCTGCAGGCCCCAAAGTTGCTCATGTGTCTTGTAATAAGAATATTGTAACAAAGGCTACCTTTGACTATAGGTAGAAAACACCCTTACGTTCACCACTATACCATGCTAGATTGCACTGAATTAGTTAGGTAGCAGCGCAGCCTCAATGAAATGTAAGGTAACTGGTCGCGTTAAATAGGGGAAGACATTCGAGGCACATTTTCAAACATTGCATGCATCGATTTATGTGTGGTTTCATTTATGTGGTGCACCTGGAGTGTTGTTTACTTGTACTTGGCGAGATAGTGCATGGATCGCTCAATGACTTAAGGCCATCGAGCGATTTCGTTTTTAGCTACAGTCTTTGATGAAAGGCGAGTGCTTGGCTTTGCACAGCCCGCCAAAACGCCTATTACAACGTACGCGGCATTCCGTAAGCGCTGTAGCAGACGCTCGCGGAACTGAAACTTAGATGCAGCAAATCATTGGCTATCATCGTATACTCTCGATGCTAGACGCTTTGCGTGCTACCTTGATATTATCGGGACACACTTCTTTCTTTCCTTGTCGTTTCATCGGCTATCGTGTGTCCTTCTTGCCCTCTTAAGTGCCGAATAAGTTAAATTCATACTCGCGCTGTTGTAATCCCTCCAGATAAGAGAATTTTTGGCTAAGAAAATGCGTAGCCAAAGAGAAAGCTTTGTATTCGGCCCCTGGTTCAATACCTCAGGAAAGTCAGCTACGGCGCTGTGGCCCTCTTTTCACTCTTTTTTTTTTCTTGGAGTGCACGTGTTGTCCACGATCGTATCGCACGGCTGCGCGGGATGCCGCGAAAGCGCACAGCTTTATCGCTTGGCGGAAAGCTGAAAAGCATCGAAGAAGCCGAGACGCGGCACGGAGTCGCAAAGCCAAAATTGCCCGGGAGCTAAAGATAGCCGAGTCTTCATTGAAGACTATTTTGACTAACAAGGCTTCGATTTTCCGGAATGCAATCAAGTTCTGACTGAAGCGGAAGAATGTGAAAGAAGGCGAACACAAAAATTTCGAGAAAGTGCTGGTAAAGTGGCGGCTTCAAGCGTGGTGCTCTGCCATCGATATTGACGGCGCCATCCTCGGAGAGAAGGCCGACTTTGTGGCGTTGCGCCTGGCATCAACGATTTCAAGGCATCAAACGGGTGGCTGGATCGCTTTAAAAAGCGCAATGATATCGTCTTCAGCCGCTCCTGTGGAGAAAGCTCCTCCGTAGAGGTTTCCACACTGCAGGTGTGAAAAGGGTCTCCGCCGGACTTGATAGCAAAATACAAGCCTTGCGACATTTTTAACGCGGATGAAAGTTGCATATTTTACCACATGCAGCCCGAGCAGACTCTTACTTTAAAGGGTGACAGTTGTCACAGAGGGAAGAGCAGTAAAGAGCGCTTGACGGCCTTGTTCTGTGTCAACGAGGACGGTTCTCAAAAGCTGCCGGTACTCGTAATAGGGAAATTTGGCAAGCCACGGCACTTCAGGAATTCGTGGACGCTGCCTTGCTGGTACGACTTTAACAAAAAGGCGTGGATGACGTCCGCTATATTCACCAAGTTTCTACATCAGTTGGACAACAAAATGGGTGCAAAGGCGAGAAAAATTTGCTTTGTGCATAACGCGCCATACCACCCACCCGGCACGACTTGCCTGCGGAACATCAAGGTTGCGTTTCTCCCGCCAAACTGCACAAGCCGTCTGCAGCCGCTGGACGCCGGAATCATCAAGTGCGTGAAGCAGGGCTACAGAAAGTGGCTTGTGAAGCGTCGGTTCGCTTTTCCTAGCTTGACGCTATGCACATGATCGCCAGTTCGTGGAGCGCAGTGTCGCAAACCGCAAGTGCTAACTCATTTAAGCATTGTGGCTTCGTGTGAGAGCCTGCCTCCACTGCTGGCGACTCCACATCCTCGATAGACGAGGATTCAAGTGCCATCGACGACGGCGACTTCGAGCGTTCAAACCCGGCTACAGTGTACTAGTACAGTGTACAGTGCACACCCTAACCCGGCTACAACGTTCGCTGAAATCGTGGAGGCTGACGACAACGTTGCCACCTGCGGTGAACTGTCGCTGGACGAAGCAGTCGCGGAAGAACTTCTCGATGGCGACGCTACTGTGACGTCGGACGAGGACGACGCTACTACCACGAATTCTGCCATCCCTACGTCTTTTGCCGATATGTTATGGCACATAGATGACATCAGGAGCTACGTATGTACACACGACGCCACAGAGGACGTGCTTTTGGACATTTCCAAGCTTGAGACCAAGCTTTTGTGGATGGGCTCAAAGAAAGTGCAAAAGAAGCTTAAGGATTTTTTAAAGTGTGTGCCATGTTTCGCCACGGCTGTTGGGAATTACGCGAGCGGATTGCGGCGCACTCAAGGTTCGTTTCAATGAATCATAACTAGTACCGACGTGGCAGTGTTCTTTTCGTTTTGTTTTAGAGCCCAGTAGAGTTAGTTGGTAGTTTGAGTTTCTCGCTAATCCGCGGGCTAAACCTTTTTTTTTTTTGTCAGCGCAAATTTTCATGTATGGATTTTACGATGTCCGCATTTTACGACGATTTAGGGCAGTCCCGAGAAAGTGGTAAAATCAGGATTCTGTTTTGTATTGTATTACGAAGAAGAAGCAACAAAATAGATTCCACTTCTGTGTCCGCTCACGCTGAAAAGGTGAAAATAATGAGATAATTGGTACTGTTGCAAATGAAGGCTGTGAATATGACACTACACAGTGGCCCTACAAACACATTAGTGAAATTCTCCATCCCTTTTGTCCCCTACACCTCCTTTATACAGAGAAGTTTAGGTAATCACAGCATCATTTTGAAGTATTTGCTGTGTATAACGACGAGAATTTGAGGACTAAGGTTTAGAACATAAAAGCTCAGAGAAATTCAACCGTACTCTTTCTGATTTGAGAACCAATTGAGGAATAATATCCCAGAAAAATTCGACATCCTACCAGTAACGACAAGCGAAATAAGGAAAGCACTAGAAGGAATGCAAAGAAGGCAAGCCGCTGGTGAGGATAAGGTAACAACGGACCTGATGAAAGATGACGGATAAATTGCGTTAGAAAAACTGGCCACCTTATATATGAAGTGTCTCTTGACTGGAAGGGTACCATACTCTTGAAAAAACACCAGAATAATCACAATTTATAAGAAAGAAGACGTCAATGAATTGAAAAATTACAGGCCGATCAACTTACTGTCCGTTCTTTACGAACTAGGAACAAAAAATAGCTAATACAATTAAGGTGATATTAGAGTTCAATCAACCAAAGGACCAGCGGAATTTCGTACGTCCTCCTCCACAATAGACAATACTCAAATTATCAACTAGGTAATGAAAGAACGCGCGGAATACAACCAGACTCAATGCATAGCTTTCATAAATTACGAGAAGGCGTTTGACTGAGTCGAGACATCAGCACTGATGCAGGCACTATGCAATGAGGGCATCCACGAACTCTACCTAAACATACTGGAAGAAATCTACAGCGGATCCACAGCCACCATAGTTCTCCATAAAAAAGCGACCCAATAAACAAGGGTGTAAGGCAGGGAGATACGATATCTCCCATGCTATTCACCACGTGTTTACAGGAGGTTTTATGGGCTCTATATTGGGAAGAGTTGGGGGTAAGAGTTAATAGAGAGTATCTTATTAACCTGTGATTTGCTGATGAGATTGCCTTGATAAATAACTCAGGTGACCAATCACAGCTCATGATTACTGAACTGAACACGGAAAGCAGATGAGTAGGTCTGAAAGTTAATATGCATAACACTAAAGTAATGTGCAACATTCTCGGCAGAAAACAGCACTTCGCGATTGGCGGAGAGACGCTGGAAGTTGTAAAGAAATATGTCTACTTGAGACAGATAGTAACTGCAGAGCCACGAGAGTGAAATAACTAAGAATAAGAATGGGGTCCATCGCGTTCGGCAAGCATCCTGAAATCATGAATGGTAATCAAACCTAAATCTCAAGAGGAAGGTAGGCCCCAGCTGCATCTAGCAGAAACCTGGAGGCCTACAAAGAGGGTTGAGCTTAAATCGAGGATGACACAGCGAGCGATGGAATGAAAAATGATATGTGTAACCTTAAGAGAGATGAAGAGAGCATAATGGGTTAGGGAACAAACCTTCAAGATATCATAGTTGAAATCAAGAAGTAGAAATGGACATGGACTGGACACGTAGCGCGTAAGCAGGATAACCGCTAGACATTAAGGGTAACTGACTAGATTTCCAGAGAAGGTAAACGCACGAAGGGGAGACAGAAAGTTAGGTGGGGCAATGAGATCGAAAGGTTATCAGGTATAACAGAGCAGCAGAAAGCGGAAGACCGGGTCGAATAGCGGATCGTGGGAGAAGCCTTTGCCCTGTAGTGGGCCCTGCAGTGTAATCAGGCTGGTGATGATAATGCACGTAGCACCATTTCTCGTGGGCCACAGCTGCAGCCTGCCGTAATTGAATGAAAAATAGGCTAAAAATCGTATCTGACAAATGAAGCTAGTAATGAGAAAATAATCCTGGTTGTATACAGCAGAGATTTACTTGAACAGTCTGGCGAAGTCAGTGTGCTGTTTTACAAATGACATGGTGTCCCAAAACATTGAACAATTAACAATGAAATTGCGTGTGTTTGTACGGGGGGTGTTTTTGATGACTAGCTTTTTTCGAGAGATGATTATTCTCATCTATTTTCCATACAGCTGCTGCATGTTTCCATTCCTGCTGCCGAGAGATGCGCATGTGCAGAAGTCCCAAATTCCTCTGAATGATACTTAATCTTAGTAGCTAATGCTTGTGTTTTTCGCGCACAAAAGTACATTATGCAGGATTAGGCCACTTAATGAATGTTTCTGCCGTAAGTCTTTCTTTTCTCTATGCTCAGAGCTGGTGGTCTACCAGACCGCTTAGCAAGAACAGGGGTGTCAATCAGTGCGGACACCTTTACTAATAAGAAGCCATGGCCCGGCTCGTGATCAAACTGCTGTAGTAGTAGAGCACACCCCATAAAAGGAGGCTCATACCCACAATATGGGATTGACCAAGTATACTTTGCACAAGCGAGCTCCTAGGCTTCTCCGCGTCCTACTCTGTTCTATTTAGCTGTTTGTTGGCAGCCGCGGCATCATTATTTAGTTTACTCTACTTCTTCAGTGGACACATAGTTTAATTGAAGAAATGACAGGCACCCCCTTCCAATTTAGCAACATCAACGAAAATAACACGTCACACTTTGTTCTTACCTTATGTTGTCTCCCATAGGTGCAGCTGCCTCCAGGCCTGCATGGCTGGTACTAGGGACTGCGTCATCGCGAACAACGCTACTGGACGTAGATAGCGGAAAAATGATTTTGTTTTCGGTCGTATGTGTACCACCTGAAAGCAAAAGCTGTTGGTCACTGACACAATGGCTCATGTGGCTAGAACAATGACTGCAAAGATATCGATAAACGAAAAGGTTCTAATGAGTTGTCGAGACAAGGGGACTCGATGAAAGTGCCCCGAATCGGAAATCAGTTTTTTTTTAACCTGCGAATTATTCAGGAATTAACCGCTAAAATGCCGAGCGTGAGCTATTGGAGCTCGTACAATAATGCATCCTTTTTATTTTAAATATACTCATGATTTACCGAGAAGGCTTTTCTTTCTTTCCTTTTTCGAGGTATCCATGTTGCGAATATTTGCTGATTAAGCCTACCAGAGGCCTTTGATTGACTCTATACATGTCTGCGAGATTGCTGCGAAAATCTACGACAAGGACGCGACGTATGTGTATTCCGTACTTTTAGGGCATATGCACGTTAGGGTCTCGTCTGGGCTTATCGGCATATCATCATATTTGCACAGCGCAAGACTACGAGTAGTTACGACGTAACTACAGAAGAAGATACAAGGAGAGAAAGAGCGCTGCTGATTGTTGATTCCCAATTACCAATTAGCCCAAGAATCTGTATTATCGGCATATCATGTCATCGGCAGAGTCTCGGCTTGTTTCTGTGCATCGTCGACCACCATAAACGGGCACGCACCGTGAAAATAGGGTATTTCTCATAACTGTTGACTGGTATATCTGCATTATATGAGTTAAAGGTTCGTTGCTGCTGCGTAAAAATTATATTTGGGTTAACAGCGGTGATAGAACCCCCGATGAAACTTGCCAAGGCGCTCAAGTTTTTATATAAAACGAAAGACCGAAGTGCTATAAAAAAGAAACTTTTTTTTCTGTAACCATTCCGCTCATAGGATGTACAATTACAGGAAATTATACGATGAGGTTCATTAAGTTGTGACAGGAAGAGTCGCTCTTGTCTCAACGTACGTGACCACAAGTGCGGCCTACTAAAAAGTTTAACACCCAGTCTGATCCCTTCGTCCGCGTCACGACCCCATGACATTATACAAGACTGTACTCTACTTTACCCAATGCTGTGCTCCTTTACTTCCTCTTCCCTGTCTTATCACTTTGCACCCTTTGATTACTATGCTATACAAGACTGATCCACTTTAACTCATGCCTCCTCTAACCATTTTCACTCATTTATACTGTTTAAGCGCCAAAATAAAACAGCTAATGCATGTGTGTGTAGCTTATGAAGAACAATGGTGCACTACCCTTCCCCCCTCTTTATCTCCAAAGGCCGAAATGCTGCTGCCATACTTGCTTTGTTTTTGTTTGAATGCCGAAGTTTTTTGCTGCGTACTGTAGACAACAAACAGAAGTGCCCTGATGAACTGTGCAGTGCTGACCACACGGTGAGCCAAGCATCCCATAATAGGTGCTTATTCAGCATCTGTGGCTAACTCAAAGGTAATGTACAAAGTTTCATTTAATAAGGAAGAGTGTTGTTTTGAGCTAGTTATGTCGAAGTGAAAGTATTGCAAAATAAGTAAGGGCATACAGAGTAACATCAGGATGTATGCTACCTGCCAACTTGGTATGCTACCTACCCACTTGGTTATTCATGCCAAAGTGTTAATTATGTGCAGCCTTTATTTGAGAGAGAAGTACAATGGTTTCCATGAATTAGCATAGTTGGAAATTGCTGCACAACCGGTCACTGTGCTTTTTCCGCTCATTAATATGTGGCCCTTATTCTTGTTACCTCCCACTGACATAAAATTGCTTCACATAAACAACAGTAGAAAGGCTCTTGCAAGCTATAATAAGAAGTTATTGTTATCATAGTTTCTAGTTCTAATAAATCATGCTGTAGAAGAGTACTCCGCCTATTTGTCACCATGGCGAGTGCATTTCGTCTGGAAACGTGACTTGGTTTCATCTGGAAACGTGACTTGGTGTTGCCTTTCTTTAGAATGGGGTACTGGCAAGTGGAATCTCCCAAAAACTGTAAAAGTTTATTGTTTCTTGCAGCAAGCATTGATATCTTTCTTTAAATGCATGCATAGTGTGAAGAATAGTGACCCACTTTGAAATTGCAACCGTATCATTGTAGTGTCTTGAAATGTCTTTACTGTATGCGATTTGTTTCTGCCAATCATAAACCTAGTTTTTACTATTTTTCATGGTCAATTGCTAATTTTTCTGTGCATGTTTGCCAGCTCACTTTCACTTATGATGCTAGACAACAAGCTTGAATGAGGTGCCTGATTCTTGCCTATGAACTTTACAGAATACCTAAAATGGACTCTTCTACTTGGCACAATTATTGGCTACTGTGTGCACGTTCTATTCGTCTAGATATAAAAATAGAGAATGCAGCTGGTAGCATTTAGTACTGTGTTCAGACGCTTGTATACACTGCGAAACCTTGCTGGTGCCAAAATTTGTTGTGGGTGTACAGTTAAGCGACTGGTAGCTAGCAATACTGCATTGTTACAGCTAATTGCACAATAGAGCATTTTTCATAATAATGATTTGATATGTGGGGTTTAACGTCCGAAAACCACCATATGATTATGAGAGACGCCGTAGTGGAGGGCTCCGGAAATTTCGACCCCCTGGGGTTTTTTAACGTGCACCCAAATCTGAGCACACGGGCCTACAACATTTCCGCCTCCATCGGAAATCCAGCCGCCGCAGCTGGGATTTGAGCCCGTGACCTGCGGGTCAGCAGCCGAGTACCTTAGCCACTAGACCACCGCGGCGGGGCTAGAGCATTTTTCATCTGCTCACGTAGTTCGAGCAGATGTCGATCATGTTTACTGTGGTACGACATAGCCACAAAGTTCATGCATCCTGCATACCAGAAACCCTTATGTGAAGCAACATGATGCTGTGATGGGGGCAGCTAAGTGAGAATTGGGTTTTCTCTGTCTGTCGATATGATTACACAGGCTCGCTAAATGCACTCGAGTAGATTCAGCCGGCACTTGCAGCTACATAGTCAGTAGTAACAGCACATTTCAATAGCAGAGTTACTTAGCTGTATATTGCATTTTCCAGAAACTCCATTATTTTGTGACACCTTAACGTCACAGCTTGCTCACTCATTTCTTGGTGGTGGGATATTACAAGAAATATAATTTTATATATCATGCAAAATTATTCAATTTTTCATATTTCATATTCAATTTATGCTTTTCAGCTGCTTTCTCCTCAACTAAAGCTTAACTTCTGCTGGATTGTCTCATGGGTGAAAACCAGAAACCAGGCCGGGGAAAGCAATAAGTTGCTCCATTAAAACATAAACAAGTATTGCTGTGGTTCAGTCTATAGCTGAAAATTTTTTTTGAAGGCACGAATGTGGATTTCATGTGAGTGCTTACAGAGCATAATTGTGTTGTGCTACTTTTTTTATCACAGGAAGCACCTCCCAAAAGCAGTGCTACAAAAATGTGAGCCACAAGTTCTTTTTTCAGAGAAATCAGAAGATATCAATGTTTACTCTGCTCAGCTTTGGTTCAGAAAGAAAAGCTGAACAGTTGCCGAGGTGCGTGGCCTGCACCACAGCATTCTAGGTTACCAGAAATAGATTCTAGGTCGGATAATGTGTGGCTTCTTGCTAGTTGTGTGTCTTGCTTTTATTTGAGCTCTTTTCATAGTCCTAAAATTTATCTTACGTTGCTTACAGCTATGCTCCCATGTGAACAACCCCCACACTGAGTGGATTGAATCATTAGGTCAGCAGTTGCACTTTTGAAGGAGGCAAAAATGCTGGAGGCCTTAGTGATTTTGAATTGACATTTACATTCAGAACCCCATTATTATTGTTACATCAAATGAACAAAGTAGTAATTCTAGATTGTATACATATTTCAAGTAGGAGAGGTGAGCTGCTTAGTAGGTTGGTATTCATATTAAAAAGGCAGGGCATGAAAACATAGACTTGAGAGAGTAGTCAAGACACGGCAAAAATCAACTGGAAAAGCTGACATTAAGCTACAAACGAAACAAGGCAAGTGAAGATATCGATCAAGATGGCATGCCTGTTGGTCTATGTGAGAGATAACTGCTCAGCATTTGATTTCTTTGTTGAGTTATTCAATGGTTGGCTCACACATGCACTACCACATGTCGCTATGCCAAGCCTCAATCATTAGATGCATTTCTTCATTTCTGTGCTTGTACGAAACTGCATGATTCAAATTTCGGCATGTATTTACGTCATGATATAAAGATAGGTTTAATGATGGGCATCTAGTTAACTGTCTTATGTTTCGTTCGTCTGCCTTCTCATTGTTAGTTGGCATTTGAAGTGTCCTGACTCACCTGCGGCCGTGTTTGCAAGCCCAGTCTTTTCAATATGTATACATATAATGCGTAATAAAAATAGGTTATTAAGTGAATATTAGAAAGTTAAATTTATGTCTAGTGTAAAATGTTGTTCTGTTTTATTCTGTTAGACTTCTTGCTTAACAATGACTGGGCATTATTTTGGAGCCGGCTAATGGGGTATGAGATATACATACATAAAGTACCAGCTGTTAGCATGCTTTTTAGACTGCTACCTCATGAGGCCGAGAAAGTCAAGTTGTGCTACATAGAGCATGCTAGAAAAAGTGAATTGTTTCTAATGATTTGTGTTTTCTCGGCAGACATTCTACAAAATCTGGCCCAAAGGCGGACGGAAGACAGTACAGATGAGCACACAGAAGCCATCGGGCTGCCTCAGAAACTGTGACTGAACATTAACCTGTATTTGCGAGTTCATGGTCGTGTCATGTTAATCTGTGAAGTGGTTTCTGGACCATTTGCAATATTTTACAAAACTGGTGCTTTGATGCCTCAATGTGCGAAGTTGTTCCAGCACTATTTTGAAGGAAAAAACTTTATAATACAACAGAGGTCTTTGAAACAATGCGCTCAGAAATTGAGTTATGGGAGAAAAATAACTGGCACATGATTGTTGCTTCATGCTTTTACCACAGTCTTTGTTTCTTTGTCAGCAAAATTTCATGGCTATGATATTGAAATAATTTTTGTTTCAATTTATGCTAATGTTGGTCGTGAGGAAACATGGCAAAATGGTACTCGCCCATGACCCACAGGTTGCGGGATTGAGTCCCGGCTTCAGCGGCTGCATTTCCTATGGAGGCGGAAATGTTGTAGGTGATCGAAATTTTCGGAGCCCTCCACTACGGCGTCTTTCATGATCATATGGTGGTTTTGGGAGGTTAGACCCCACGTAACCTTCAAATCAAACACGGCAAAATGCAGTGTTTTTGTATACTTTTTACAAGAGTGATTGTTTCTTGTAGAATAAAATTACATTGTTTGTTTTAAGGGCATTTGCCAAGAGTTCAAAATACTTCTGACTCTAAAAATTGAAGACGCCTTCACACATTTTTACCCTGGGTTCTTTGGCTGATAAGACAGACATTAAAGCATAAACGTAAAGGGTGAGCATTAAATTCAGAAGAAAGGCTTACTGTCCATATCTTAAAATTCTATCAAACACTACATGACAGTTGTCCTATTATAGCAGAAGTTAAGATGCTGATGGGGGGGAGGGGGCTTGAATGAGGGTCGAATCATTAAAGAAAGTTTTTTTTTGGAGCCCATCAAGATTTCTCAAAATTAGGTTTTGAATGTTTCAACAAAATTCATTTGTCTAAGTCGTGGCAGTAACCTTGATACGGTTTGCTGCTCTGGTAAATCGATGTCCTCTTGTCGAATCGTTCATTTTTAGCATCATGGACATAATGTTATAAAAGTGTTGAGCAGCCAGACCTCTGCTAAATGCCTTGTCCTCTGCAGCTTAAGTTTTGCACCCAGTATCATTACAATAGAAGCATTTGTTAAAGTTGAAGTTTTGTAATGAATGCGTTGAGGTGTATACCTGATGAAAAAAATCATTGAACGAATGTTAGAGCTTCTTATTCGACAACAAAACGTTTCTTTACCGGGGCAGAACTCTTCATCAAGGTTGCTGCCACAACTTCGACAAATTGTCTTATTCAAACATTCGCTCGAACAGCACACTTAATTCCCAGGGAGTTCCACCCTGATTGCCAGATTAATTGTTGCACACCAGCAGCAACGGCTCTGCAGTGAAAAAGCAAAAATTTATTGACCAGAAATGTTTCTTTTTTATGGGCATTATTGTGACACACATAGTACCATGTGCAGCTATCAACATCCCTACACTGCTTGGCAATAAAACGTCATGCAAAAGCTTGCACCACGACGCTAACATCCCTTTCACTTTGCTTATAATTATTTGCTATTCCTCTTTTGCTTATTCTTGCTAAATTTGATTCAGTTATGCTTTATTAAGTGAATAGGTTAGCTCATTCAGTGGTTTTTAATAGGTTTATTTTATACACACATTGACACAAATATATGTGAGACTTGGGTACAGAAAATCTGATTCATAGTTGCAAGGCTGCGTGAAGTCTTCAATGGCTTTTGGGAGGCGGACATACAGTATCCATAAAACAGGCCCATTAAATGTCAACAATTATTTTTCCATCCTCTGTTAGAAAAATCTGGTTTAAATATTTTTTTCACCATACAGATATTCTGTAAGAATTTTATTCAAGCTATGTCTTGAGGGAGCAGACAATTTCGGAATGCCACTGATAAAAATGTGAGACTTAAATTTTTTCGAAATGTCAAATAGTTTTATTACATTAATTGCTATGGATTGCATTGTGGCAAAAACCTACACTTGATATACAAATTAAGTGCAAAAGACTTTATTATACGAGTGCTTTTTGCACTAAATTTTTTAAAAACGTCTTAATCTCTTAAATGTCTTAATGCTATTGAGCCCTATTCAAAGTGAACCCAAGCTAGGTCTTCCTCTTACCTGAACACTTGTTGCTAAGTGCCGAAGTCCTTGAAAGAAGAATGTCGAATAGCAGTTGAGGCAATAAATTGAATCCTATGAACGTTGACAGGTACTGAAACAACACAGAAAAGATGTGTAATGATCAAATCATAACATAATCAAACAAAGTTGAGAACGTCCAGCCAGAGGTAGCAGCACAGCAGGTATTAAGGCAGAGAATAATTTACCAACTCTCCTGCTACTTCCCCACCTGGTACAGTGAATTCAAATTGCCTGTGAGCTCTATACTGTGCCTACAATATTTATTTGAAAAAGAAGAGCCATGGGGAAGCTAATGAAAGCCCTTGCAATGCTGACTTCACGGCTGAATGCGTTTTAATCATGCAATACTATTTTGAGCCTGGCGTACATACACAATAAAACAGTGACGGAGAAAACGTTGTGCAGAATAGCTTGGCAAGATTTACACCGAGTTTTTGAATGCTAGTGCTCACCCATATATGCATGATCTGTGCTCAACATTTTATTTGCGTACTTTATTGTCACACAGTAAGATGGACTAACTTACACGCAAATCCTGCCGAGTTCTCACAGTTTTCTTATGACTGCTGCACGCATGAAAAAGCAGTCCCAACGACACATGATGTCCACAGCTTGATAGAAATGAAAAGAAATATCAGTAGCGACATGACAACTAATGCTTACTTTACCACAAAAGGGAACAGCTATAGGTCAAGTAATATCTGGCTATGGGTCTGCATCTTCTTTCTTGAAGGTCCCAGAGTACAGTGTCAATTATATTTTGTTGCAGGCATTAAGTTGCAAGCCGGCTAGCAATAAATGAATGTGACTCTCAAAAACACGACAAAAATTATGAATTATAACTGTAACGAATACAGAGCATGCAGCATTCAGCGGCAAGTACTTATTGCACTGCTTAAGCTGCTATGATGAGCTCACAAGTTTATAAAGACGTTATTGAATGCAGCACCAGCCTAGTACAGCTTGCAACGTGCCTCAAACGTACAGGCGTAAGAAAAAGTGTGCAGACCACGGGGTTGCGTGGCAGGACGCATCGACGTGCCATCTATACACACTGCCTGTTGCAGTGTGCATTCCTGTCCAGTTGTAATCAGGTGGCCTTGCACAGCACTTTGTTTGACGCAATTACGGCGCTCATAGCCGAAACGACAACCGAGTGTAGCTTTCCTTTGCTCCATCAAATCTATGCCGCTCTTTCACGCAGCAGCTTCGGTACCACCAATTGAAGTGTTGGGCGCGTAGCTTTTTTTTTTTCACCAGTTAGCCTAACTAAGCATAGTTAGCACCATATAACCAAATGAAGCCACGTATAAAAATTAAATTTCTTCAGCCCAGCTAATCAAGCACAAACTAATCAAGCATAGCGTAGCATATTATAACTTGTAAAAGCCAAGCATAAGCAGATTCAATTAAGCCATTTTTAATTAGGCAATGTTGTTTGTTGTTTTCATGTTAATCCATGTAACGCTTATATGAGCTGAGGTGAGTCAAGTAAAGTATTTCCAAAGCTAATTAGGCATAACTGATAATGGTGCCACTTTATTTAACTGAGCATAATTAGTCCCAATAAGGCAAACCTAATCGCGGTCGAATAATCCAAGTCGAGTTCCCCATGAGCCAGAGAAGAAAAGCCCTGCAGGAAGAGGCTGACTACTCATTACTGACTGGATACTACATAAGCTTATTTAGGTCTCGCATGTATTGACTGTTGACACAAATGGTTCACATGGAGGTCCCGATACAGTCTTTGACTTTGCAACCTCCTTTTGTATACTAAACACTTGTCACATTCTTGTAATCGTATCAATAAAAAAATCTGAAACCTGTGTTGAGGCAAAACAGATGAAGCGACGTCTCAACCTTTCGGCCGCTATGCTCCTACAACGCATGTTTCAAATCGCAGCTAAGAATCAGCCTTTCTTACTACATGCCTTTCAGAAAAACAAACAAACGAAACTAAGCTTGAACTTGCGAAAAACTTATTGCTTATGGTTCATTTAAATTAGATGAATATTACTAAACGCATGCATTGTGAGTGATTGCACGCTGCAGCAACTCAAGTAAGTTCGCTCTGCATGGAAGAACTTTCTGGCCGAACGCTACACGTCGTGGCTCGAAACACCGAGCGTCAACAGCACCATATAATAGCACACCAAAGCAATGCGAGGTTTTTGATGATCTCAAGTGGCCTTACGATTACCCCACGGTGGCCTTGGCAACAGAACTACACATTTGCGTCACACACTCTTTGCATGTATGGCCATTCCTAATTTTCCTTCCCCTCAATTGACGGTATTAAGAGTACGGGTTTGTAACACACATGCCGCATTCAAACATAAGAAATAGATGCCTAGCCAGAATTTTTTCTCTTGGGGGGGGGGGGGGGGGAGGGGCACCCTTTTTAAAATGGCTATTTTCTGATCTATATGCCAACAAACGACAATTTGTGAGCGGGGGAGGGGGGGCACGGTGTGTGCCACCCCCTGGCTACTCACCTGTTGAGAAGTGAAACGAAAACACCAGAGCGGCCGGAAAACCATGTTCGCACGCGTCGGAAATGTTCACATTTGTTATTGGCCCGAGGAAGAAAGCGGCCACCGCTGCTTTCGCGAAATAATTTGAGTTTGCCTGCTTTTTTCGTACTGAATTCCAGTTTTCACGCAATGTACTGTAAAGACACAGCTCGCACTTTTTGAAACGTTGCTTGGGGAGACATGCGCCAGCTAAAACGGCACGAGCGAATGCACCGGCAGCGGGGGCGCCGGATTCAGGCGGCTATGCACAAAAACCAGACACGTTCGGGCATGCCGACTCACTGCAGCTGCACCATGGCTGCACCGTCTACTTCCAGTGTTCTCGGCGATCGTAATGTAAACCAGGATCTCGATGAACGCGTCCTCGTTGAGGCCGTCAAGCTTCGTCGAGCTGCACGAGTAGTTTGCAATTATAGCCGTTGTGAGCCACCACCGATTCTTTCACCGTCATGTTGCATCTGCGGCCGGCTATTCAGATCGCATGGTTTTTTGCTAGTCGGCCGTGGATCGGAAAGAGGGTCCGCTTCCGCGTGACGAGAAAATC
Source organism: Rhipicephalus microplus (assembly GCF_043290135.1). Lineage (NCBI taxonomy): Eukaryota > Metazoa > Arthropoda > Arachnida > Ixodida > Ixodidae > Rhipicephalus > Rhipicephalus microplus. Next base: position 107,724,645 of record NC_134710.1, on the reverse strand, counting down.
GGACTAACTTCTTCGTTCCGGCTTCGCGGTGTAGGTTTCCGGCGGCTTAGGCGGTAAAGCAATTCCCGGTGAGTTTTGTTGCTTTCGCTCCGGAGAGAACAAATGTCGCATTTGAACCCAGTGCGAGCCTTCTAACAACTGACTAGGCTGCTGTAGCGCACACACATACGAACAAATAACGCACAAAGTTCATTCGGATTTACTTACCGTGCGTCCTCGGCTTGAATATTAGACAACACCGACGACTTCCTCCCGGCCGCCGCTGGCTGCCTCGACGAACAGAAGGTAGTTCAGAAGCGACGCACTTTTCCGCGCTCCGAAGTACACAAGATGGCATAGTCCGGACCACTTTCTCCGCCGGGCGTGCGTGTCGTTGTTCATACGTTGGATCGTAAGGCGCGGTTTATGAACTTTTTGAAGAGCGTCGGCGCGGCGCGGGCTATTTCAAACTTGCCTACTGAAATAACTTTTGCGACGTTGATACTGAGGCTTGTAACTATCCTTCTCGCTACGTTTTTTTTTCTCGTCCAAATAGGCGTATTTAGATAAACCCTTCTGACCAACGCCAATATTTGTTTTCGTTTTATTTTCCAGTCACTCCCATTTCAGACTGGTTTAACTCCTATACCTTCCCATTTTTGTTGATCATGGTAAAACAATGATTTAAGGCCATTTTATTCCTTTTCAAGAGAGTTTTTATTTTGGGATGGGTGGAAAAAGCGCACATAACTTGCCTAAAAGACCCTTGTGGGCTTATTTTTGTTTACAGTGATGACATGCGTGTCACGTAAGACATGACTGCATGCTACGCTCATAGTGCGCTCTCGGCTTTGTTGCTAGCTTAACATATGCCAAATTTGGTTTTACAAGACGTGAATGAACGACGAAGGCAAATGCAAGGCGCAAACATGATAATCAGTACATGGAAGTCATGTACAGCATAGTTTACGTTCACCACGTAACGTTCTGCTGATATTAACCTTCCTCATTCGTGCTTCGCATATCACTGATTCCCACTTTACGTTGTATCTGCCACTTTTTGTTTTCCTTTCGCTTCTGTTCTAATCCGCTCTTCTTATGATTCCAGATCAGCTTCCGAGCTTTTAATGCGTCTTCGAGCTTGTACTTTTCTCTCACTTTCAATCTGGTGAACATAATTGTCCGCTTCCTCCATTTCCGCGTCTAAACAATTAATACGAACTGCATCTTCTACCTTCTTGTCAATTTCTCGGAGAATCATATACTCGTTTGTTTTAATTTCGTGAAAATTCGCCAACTCACCTATTTGTGTTCGTTCGATGTTTTCGACGGCTTGTGTGATGACTTTGCGCAGTTGACTCCGGCTTTCTAAGAGAGACTTCATGAACTGTTTCAGTGTCGGCAACGGGAAAAATCACTGGCCGGTCGTGTCACGCGGCGAAGTTGAGCCAAAACGACAGCTATCTCATTAGGTTACTATAACGATGATCCGTCAGCTGTCGCGTTGTCATTCTTTACGATCTGGGACTCGGTGATGGTTCGGCCTCGTACACATGCAGTTGAGAACTCATGAAACCCGCACTGTTTCACCTTCGCAGGGCCTTTCTCCCGGGTTTCGTGGCACCAAAATGATGTGGAGAGAAGGACGAGCCGTCGTCACCATCACGAAGCCCACCGTTGACCTCTTCTTTATTCCTTTTAGGGGCGAAGCTCCTTAAGGTGTCACCTGATCGTCCGCTGTAGTAACCACCTCTCTCAGGTATGTGCCACAGGGGAGTTTAGTTCTTGGAATGTCCGCTAGATAGCGGTACTTTTATATAATCAATATATGATGAAAAGATGCATGATGATGGTACTTGGAGTGTTCACTAGACGGACGGACATACATATAGACAGACGGACAGATCGACCCATGGTTCGATGGATGCACGGATGCACGAACGGACGGATGGACGCTTCGCCCCACTCATCATCATTCAGTCCGTGCGGGGATATGCTGCGATCTTTTGTTCGTCTTCTCCTCTTCTCATAGCTCCTGCCCAATGCCGTGGATTGGGCTTTGATCTGATATCATCCTAATAATGATAGTGTCGCTCATCGTCTTCTAGGAAATATTCCACAAATGTATTACGAAGAGTTAAAGCGAAAAATGGATATATGTGGTATCCTGATTGACGTTTTTGCTCATAATTAGCTCGCTGAAGACACAAGTCATGGTGTATTCATTGCCCTAAAAGGCAAGACGAGTTTCCTCGAACCCCGTCACCCCCACCTCCCAGCCCTCTTTCATCGCCTTTGAATATTCTGTGAGCTCAACAACAAGCCAACAGAGCTTAACAGAAAAAAGAGCTTGCAGTTGGCCGGAGGCGAATATTGCGGGAAGGGCGCGGTAAGCGGCTGATAATTCACGTTTGACGAGAGTGGCAACGCAACGCGGCGATATGCCAACGGCGTGAAATGGGGTTATATCAGCACAAGGCAATCGGACGGGGCTGTTTGCCTAGAGATTTAGGCCCGGTGACCTAATTCACGTGCGTATATGCCCAGTGGCTACTCGATGCGGCGCGTCCGGACCGTGTGGATGGCGCATTACGGCACAGCTGTAGTGTACCATAGAAGGACAGGTGAATCGTTGCCACATCACATCTATTTAGATACCCTTAACATTCGAACAAGGAGTCCCCAACAAATTCAGAATGCACTGAAAACATGCAGTAGCGTCTTTTTTTGTATGTCGTGGAGTCTTATTACAACCGCAATATTTATTTTGTAATGTATTTATTTATTTATTTAGAAAATACTTCAGGCTAAGAATAGCCTAGGAAAGAGTGGGGGTGGTGCGATATGAGGATATGACCAAAAAAAGCAACAATACAGGAGGCACAAACTAACAGGTAAATATACAACACATTGTGGTACAAGATCTAAGTTACTTCAAAAAAATTTTCAATATACTTTAACACGTTTCCAGATTCAAAAATATGATGTGGTAGTTCGTTCCATTCTGTTAATGTGCGAGGAAAGAAAGAGTATTTGAAATTGTTAGTTCGAGCAAAGATAGGAGTGAATTTTTGTGAATGATTTCGTCTAGTTGGACGCGAAGATAACGGAGAAAGAATATTTGATAGCTCAAGTACACTTTTTTTGCTGGATAGATAGAAAAGAAGTTTCAGTCTGGCAATTTTCCTGCGACATTCTAGAGTTTCAATTTTGTTGTCATGCATTAGTTCAGTTGGAGAATCAGATCGGCGAAATTGTTTGAAAATAAAGCGGACAGCTAACCTTTGGATTTTTCTCTAGATTGCTAATATCTGTTTTAGTATGCGGATCCCACACTTCACATGCATATTCCAAACCAGACCTGATTATTGTATTATAACCTATAGAAGTTTAGTACTGGGGGAGAACTACTGAGTCTATGCCTTAGTATGCCTGATTTCCTACGTGCAGATGAACAAATCTTTTCAATGTGAGAATACCAAATTAGTTTGTTAGTGATGTCATGGAACTAACTCACTTCTGTCGACTAAAAATAAAAAGAAACCATCTGCCGTGTTTTTTTTCTAATTTCTGGTGCCACTAAAATATTCTTTGATTACGCGTAGATTCACGTTATTTGAAAGTGCAGTAAAGCCCGGGGTTCGTATTCATCTAATTGTTTTTTTTTTTTTTGCGTAGGATGCGGCCAGTGACTGACCAGATCCAAGCAGCGATGGAGCCGTTATTGTCCTCGCTGCTTTCATGAGCGACCGGCTGATGAGAAGCCATCGTTATATAAGGAATGCTCTTTTTCAAAACCACCAGGCTAAAGTTGTACAATATAGCCACCTGTCAGACCCTGCTGAGTGCCACTCATGGAATATTACTAATTATCTCATGCATTTCGCTTGCAATGTGCCTGTGCATTTCTTTCCTTTCGTAAAACTTACTTCCATTTATGGACTTACGACATATCTGTGTTTTGCTGTTTCGAAAAGTGCCCTTTAATACGGCTTCGTGCCGTGATCGGCCAGCATAACTCGGATGGTAATCCAACTACCCTCGCGGGAATGCACTGGTTCCGAGTTAAATCTCCCCAGCAAGACGATTATTACTCGCCCACCTTGATGATATGGTGGCAATGGTGATCAGCTGTTGATTCGAAGGCCACGGGTTCGATTCTGGCCGTGGCGGTCTTAGTACAGTGAAGGCGAAATGCTAAAGGCCCGCGTGCTGTGCAACTCCTGTGCAAGTTAATGGACACCAGTTGGGCAACATATCCAGAGCCCTCCCCTAATGCGGAAATCACGATGCCCCCCCCCCTCCCCCGAGAGGCCCGTCAACAGCAGTAAGTGGTAGATATGAATAGCTTGCCGTTTTAACGTGGCTCACCCGCCAAGAGCGGTAAGTGGTAGATATGAATAGCTTGCCGTTTGAACGTGCACATGTCTCAGTGGTTAACGCCTCACATTCATGCCGCAAAGGTGACAAGTTTGACTCCGCGTGATAGAGTTTTTCTTTTTGGGATTTTTTCTTTCTTGCGCTTTCATATATATGGATACATATACGATCCGTGACATCTATGCCGACGCCCACGTCGACGCCAGTGACGACATCCAGCCGAGAGTGTCCATTTCATTGCTGTCGCAATAAAACATTGAACGAAATCTTTGAATTTTTTCCTGGCATTCAGGTATACGTGGACCACATGTTGGCGTGGGGAAGGCCAAGAGAGCAGCATGACAGGCGTTTCAAGAGTGCACTTGAAGCCGCGAAACTAGCGGGATTAGCACTGAATGCAAATAAGCGCAAAGTAGGCGTCGAAGAAATTCAATTGTAAGGTGATGTGAATTCTGCAAACGGAATAACGCCTAATCGCCAATTTGTTAGCTACATAACGGACATACCGGTGCCAACCGACAAACACGGAGTGCAGTGATTGCTCAGCGTAGCCAATTATTTTTCCAGATATATTCCTTGTTTAGCAGAAAAGACGCCTTGTTTGCGCAGTCCAATAAAACGTGATGCAATCTTTGACATTCCAAAAAAAAAATGGGCAGAAATATGCGAATGCTTAAGCAGAGGACAAGTTCTTGCAACTTTTTACCATCTAAAACAAACAAAAGTGGCGTCAGATGCGTCACTGGCTGGTTTGGGCTCGACCCTTTTACAGTGTCATGGCGACAGCTGGCATCCGGTGGCATACGCATCCAGGATACTCTTCGATAGAGCAGCGCTATTCTCAGATCAAAAAAGTAGCTTTGGCGGTGACGTTAGGATGTGAGAAATTTCACTACTTCAACTACGGCTGCAAGATAACGTTGGAGACCGACTACCACCCACTGATAGCTATCGCTAAAAAAGCAATTGGAGAAATGTCGGCCATACCTCAAAGATTTTTCCTGCGGTTAATAAAATATGACTTGAGTATGCAATGCATTCCAGGAAATCAGCTCGTCCTGGTGGACATGCTTTGAAGAGCTACAACCCCTTACCCGAAAGGTGACGCCACACGTGAGGAAGGCATTGAAATGCACGCCGTGAGTATACTAGCCGATTTTGTTTCCGATGTAACGCTAAAGCGGCTTGCAAACGCAACGGCTAAGGACCCATACCTGTGTGAAATAGAGACGAGAATATGTGATTGTGCAAGCATACAGGGCGAGTTGAAACCTTTTCTCAGTTGTTTCTCTCATAAGGAGTTCATCTAAAATGCAGCAAAGTAATATTCTCCGCGAGCATGCCAAAGTAAACGCCAGAGCGCATTCATCAACGCCACATGGGTCAGAATAAATGCAAAGTAGGAGCAAGAAGATGCGTGTTTTGGCCTGTAATAGCAAAATTGCTGCTATGACTGAAAAGTACGAGGTATTTAGACGCCACGCATACAGCGAACCGGCAGAACCACTAATAATGAGACCGCCACCTGCACACCCGTGGTATCACGTTGGTATCGATATATTCCAGTATGGAGCGAAATCATATTGACGCAAGGCAAACGCAGTATTCAAACTACGCGCGCTAGTTCGTGCGCCCCCCAAGAGATCAGCGGCTTGATGATCAAACAAGAAAAGGCCGTGATGGCGCGCGCCTCCTCAGCACGGGATTTTGATGAAAAAGAAGTGGTGCACCGCTCGAGGGTTTTCTCGGAGATTGATCCCTTTTTGCTGATCGCCTGTTAGAGACGCCGCTACATTTTTCTTTGCTTTTCGGGCACAAGTTCGTCCCAATCAACAGTTATTCGTACACCGTTTGGATTGTACGTGACAATTCTGGTGGAGGAGCCGGGTAATGATCCCAAACCCAGTTGGACTTCGAGGAAGCAGCCCGGAACCACGAGCAGTCGAACCAACTGAGCTCACGCCAGTTCGTCAGCGCTCCAGCCGTCGGCTACGTGGTGAGCCGCCAGAATTTCCCCTGCCACCAGAGCCCAGAGTGTCTCCAGCTGTCTCCGGTGAGAGCCCCGAAATGTCGTCTCCAACCGCTGCCGCACACGCCGTTTCGTCTCCAGTCGCTGCCACGCACGTCGTTGTCGATGAGCCATGGACGCCGGACCCTTTTCATGGCGATCCTCATGAAGACGCCGAGGATTGGCTGGAGGGTTTTGAGCGCGTCGCCAACTGCAACGGATGGACCGAAGAACGGAAGCTCCGCCGAGTTTATTTCGCATTGCAGGACAGCGCACGAACGTAGTTTGAAAACCATGAAGGTACCATTCGATCGTGGGATGATTTCCGACGGGAGCTACTGGCCACATACCCGAGTACAGACCGCAAGGAAAGAGCTGAAGCTGCCTTAAAAGCAAGAAACCAGCGCCACAATGAAAGCGTCGCAATGTATGTGGAAGACATGTGCCGGTTATTCCGCCGGTCTGATCAAAATATGAGCGAGGACAAGAAACTTCGGCACCTGATGCGTGGGGTGAAGCAGGAGATTTTCGCTGGTTTGCTCCGATGTCCCCCGCGGAACGTCACTGAATTTCGCACCGAGGCGACAGCGGTTGAAAAGACTCTGCAACAGCGAGCGAGGCACTACAATCGAGATGTTAACGTCGCATCCATAGACGCGGTGTCAGCAGTCTTCGGGAATGGCATCGACGTATTACGAGAGCTGATTCGGTCGGTGGTTCGAAAAGAGCTCCAGAAGCTAAACGGCCACCCCTCAACGGTCTCGTCATTAGCGGAAGTTGTTCGGGAAGAGGTGAGACAGGCAGTCCGTGAGCAGCAGCCACAAGCCCAGCCTGTTCAAGCGTCGGTTCCGATGCAGCCCGCAGTCTCGTACCTCGAGGTACTGAGAAGCACCCCTGTACCTCATTTCGTCGCCCCTGGACCTCTTTTCGCCACCCCTGGACCTCCTTTCGCCGCCCCCGGACCTTATTTCGCCGCAGCAAGCACGCATCTGCCGAAACCTCGATTTACGCCGTCCCCAGCCGAGACTAGGATCCGAAAAGCTGATATATGGCGCACTCCTGATCGAATTCCGCTTTGTTATCACTGCGGCGAAGCTGGCCATCTTTACCGGATGTGTGAATATCGCCGAGCTGGACTTCAGGGTTTTCCCGTAAACGCTGCCTGTCCACGGAATGGGGAGCGACCTTTTGAAATCGAGGAGTACTTGTCAACACGTCCAGGTGCTCACTCCTCGCAGCAGCATCAGTCTCGGTCGACAGCGCCACTGAGGTATCGGTCACCAAGTCCGCGCCCATCTTCAAACTCTCCGAGGCGACTTCCACAAAGCCCGCTTCGGGAAAACTAGAATCGGCGACCTGGAGAGGTAAGGCCGCTGCCGACGCAAGAAAACAACCTCCAGTGCCGATTTCAAAATGTGATGATGGACACGAGACTACGTGCGGAAATGGTAACGTCGCTTCTGATTTGTCGGTAATTATAGACGGCTACGAAACGAATGCTTTAGTAGACACAGGCGCAGACTATTTCGTCATGAGCTGAGGACTTGCCAGAACGCTGAAAAAAGTGCTGACCCCTTGGATAGGACCACAAGTGCGAACCGCCGGGGGACACCTTATCGATCCGGCAGGCATGTGTACCTCTAGAGTCGGGATACTCGGCTTCACCTACGTCGCCAGCTTCATTGTCCTGTCGGAGTGTTCAAGAGATGTAATTATCGGAATGGACTTTTTGCAGGCCAATGGCGCAGTGATAAACTTGCAGGAAACGTGCGTCTCGTTCTTGACGAAACACGCCATCGCGACATTCGAGAGTGAAAAACGATTCGATGCGCTCCAGATTGCAGGTGATGATGTAACAGTACCTGCAATATCCATCATCGTTGTCACCGTAAAAAGCAATGTGTACAACGACTATGAAGGAATGGCAGAAAGCAATACTGGGCTATTACTCGAGAAAGGGATCTGTGCAGCAAGAGGTATTGTACGACTGCGTCATAGGTGTACGAGTGTCTTCCTGACAAATTTCCGAAATGAGGTGCAGCACCTTGCGAAGGGAACTGTTGTTGGTCACTTGCACGATTACGTTCCGATTACGAATTTGAATTCTTCCGAGACTGCACCACTGCACCCTGACGGTATTGATTCCATACTCGCATCTATCCACATCGAAGCAGCCCTATCACCGAACCAGAAACAAAAAATCGAGAGCCTTATACGGGAGTACGCCTCATGTTTTTCCACGTCATCGAAAGTGCAAAGAACATCTATCATCAAACACCGCATCATAATCGATCAATCTGTTAGACCTATTTGTCAGCACCCGTACCGAGTGTCACCAAAAGAGAGAGAAGTCATCAGAGGCCAAGTTGAAGAAATGCTCAGGGACGACGTAATTCAACCGTTGGCCAGCCCATGGGCCTCACCTGTAGTACTGGTAAAGAAAAAGGACCAGACCTTGCGCTTCTGCATTGACTACCGAAAATTGAACGTCGTCACAAAGCGGGATGTCTATCCCCTTCCAAGGATCAATGACACCCTTGACAGACTACGAGACGCGAAATTCTTCTCCTCTCTAGACCTCAAGAGCGGATACTGGCAGATAGAGGTGGACGAACGAGATCGCGAGAAAACTGCTTTCGTGACCCCAGATGGGTTATACGAGTTGAAGGTACTCCCATTTGGCCTGTGTTCCGCACCCGCCACATTTCAGCGAATGATGGATATTGTGCTGTCCGGGTTAAAATGGCAGTCCTGCCTTGTTTACCTCGATGACGTCGTGATTTTTTCGGCCACCTTCGATCAGCATGTGGAACGACTACGGACTGTGCTCGAAGCGATCAGTTCAGCAGGGCTGACGATAAAACCCCAAAAGTGCCATTTTGGTTTTCATGAACTGCTTTTCCTCGGTCATGTGGTTAGCTCAGAAGGCATTCGACCTGACCCCGAAAAGACAGCAGCTGTAGAAAAGTTTCCTAGACCGACAGATAAAAGGGCTGTGAGACGATTCTTAGGACTTAGTGCCTATTACAGAAGGTTCGTTAAAAATTTTTCGAAGATGGCGGAGCCACTAACCCGACTGACGAAAGAAGACATGCCTTTCACCTGGACAAGCGAGCAAGAAGAGGCGTTCAATGAGCTGCGACAGCGACTCCTACACCACCCCGTCCTGGCACATTTCCACGAAGAAGCCGAAACAGAGATTCACATGGACGCAAGCAATTTGGGACTAGGCGCCGTCCTTGTGCAGCTGCAAAACGGAGAGGAAAGAGTGGTCGCATATGCTAGTCGCACTCTTTCGAGAGCTGAAATAAATTATTCGGCGACGGAAAAAGAATGTCTGGCGGTAATATGGGCCATACAGAAATTCCGACCGTACTTATATGGTAGACCATTTCGAGCAGTGAGCGACCATCACTCGTTGTGCTGGCTCGCAGGCGTAAAGGACCCTTCTGGGCGACTTGCTAGATGGAGCCTCAGGTTGCAAGAATACGACATAACAGTCGTATACAAGTCGGGTTGCAAGCACAGCGATGCTGATTGCCTGTCACGCGCACCAATGGAATCTGCAACTGGGGAAGATGGAGACGACTTTCCGTTTCTTGGGGCCATCAGCACCGCAGACATGACTGAATATGAGCGATCTGACGCGGAGTTGCTTAAACTGATCAAGCATCTGGAAGGGCAACCCGTGCGTGTTCCTCGAGTTTTCGTCCGGGGATTGTCCTCGTACCTCATGAGAAACAACGTTTTATAGAAGAGAAACTTCGAGCACAGCAAGGAGAAATTCCTACTCGTCGTTCCTTCGGCCTTGCGACCCGAAATTTTGGAAGCCTGCCACGATGACCCAGCAGCAGGACACCTCGGAGTGAGTAGAACATTCGCTCGCATCCGCACAAAGTACTACTGGCCAAAGTTACTGGATGCTGTACAGCATTATGTAAGGACATGTAGAGATTGCCAGAGACGCAAAACGCCTCCATTGAAACCTGCAGGATTTCTCCAACCAATCGAACCACCTGAGTCTCCGTTCGAACAAGTAGGAATGGATCTACTTGGTCCATTTCCTACGTCATCAATGGGCAACCAATGGATAGTAGTGGCGACAGACTACTTAACCCGGTATGCCGAGACAGCCTCTCTCACCAGAGGCACGGCTATAGAAGTAGCTGAATTTTTCGTCACTAACATTGTACTACGGCATGGTGCCCCAAAGGTGGTTATCACGGATCGAGGAACTGCATTCACGGCCAATCTGACGCAGTCCATTATGAAACTTACCCACACAAGTCATAGGAAAACAACAGCTTACCACCCCGAAACGAATGGGCTAACCGAGCGACTCAACAGAACTCTAACCGATATGTTGTCCATTTACGTTGACTTGGAGCACCGTGCGTGGGACAAGATACTGCCGTACGCCACATTCGCTTACAATACTGCTGTGCAGGAGACTACTAAAGTGACGCCATTCCAGCTAGTCTATGGTCGAGTAGTTACCACACCATTAGATGCAATGCTGCCTGTAGGCGACAACACAGAGCACAAGCCTGACATCAGCGAATTCATTCAGTGAGCCGAAGAAGCACGGCAGCTGGTGCGACATCACATAAAACAACAACAACGCGTGGATGCAAACCGTTACAATCTTCGTCGGAGAGGAGTCGACTACGCACCAGGCGACCTAGTTTGGATTTGGACTCCTGTGCGGACGCCTGGCCTTTCCGAAAAGCTCATGCGCCGCTATTTCGGCCCTTACCGAGTCCTTCGTCGCGTCAGCTCCTTGAACTACGAGGTGTCACCGGAAGGACAAGTGAGCTCATCAAGACGCCGAAGGAGCACGGAAATCTTGCATGTAGTCAGAATGAAGCCATACTATGACAGGCAATGAACATCAAACTATACACACCCGATTATGAGGAATACCTATTTCTCCAATGGAAATCACGCATTCAGACCATCTCAGCAACACTGCTTTTACGCATCGGGACGATGCGTTTTTAGAGGAGGGATAATGACGCAAGGCAAACGCAGTATTCAAACTACGCGCGCTAGTTCGTGCGCCCCCCAAGAGATCAGCGGCTTGATGATCAAACAAGAAAAGGCCGTGACGGCGCGCGCCTCCTCAGCACGGGATTTTGATGAAAAAGAAGTGGTGCACCGCTCGAGGGTTTTCTCGGAGATTGATCCCTTTTTGCTGATCGCCTGTTAGAGACGCCGCTACATTTTTCTTTGCTTTTCGGGCACAAGTTCGCCCCAATAAACAGTTATTCGTACACCATTTGGATTGTACATAACAATATCTATCAGTGTATGACGCTCTGTCGAACTTTCCGGAAATTGCAGAGCTGGAGGACACGTCATCGGCAACGTTCATCGACAAACTTGGAGCCATATTTGCAAGATATGGAATCCCGGTAAATATGTGGAGAGACAATGGACCCCAGTTTGCAAGTCACGAATTTCGCCTATTCGCGGACAAGTACGACTTCCTACATGTGACGTCGAGTCCGGAGTTCCCTCGTTCCGACGGCTTGGCGGAGAAGGGAGTTCAAGTGGTAAAGAGGATTCTGAAGAAAACGAACGAAGCAGGCGAAGATCTCTGGCTGGGTCTCCTGAGTTACCGGTCGACGCCTCCGGAAGGGGGACGGTCACCGGGAGAATTACTGCAAGGAAGACAGCTGAGGTCAACATTTGCCAGATTTTAACGTCCAAGAAAAGGTGAAAGTGCAAAAGAATATCCAGTTCGATCGTTCAAAAGGGCCGCTTTCACCTCTTAAAGAATTGCAAGTCGTGAGAATCGAAAAAAAAAAAAGGTTGGTCGCAAAAAGCCCACGTTATAGGCCATACGCACTCACGATCATACAACGTTTTAATAGTCTAGGTAAACAGGGTCATTAGGCGGAACAGGCAGCATTTGTTACCAACGAAGGAAGCTTTCAACCTCGATGGTCTTGATTACCTCAGCGACGATTATTTGTGTCACTCAACGCAGGCTACACCAGTGACTCCTGGCGTGAACCGCAAGCATAAAATGCAAGTGACAGCGCAACAAAGCGCGGATGACAACCCAGCGCAGGAGACAACGCAAGCGTTCGCTCTTCTTCCTTGAAGATCGGCTAAACAACGCCGAACTCCCATGCGGCTACGATACGACAGTAACTTCCACCAAGTGCCATGAACATTGTTCGTATTATGATACTTTTTTCCGTTTTTTTTGTTCAGAAGAAGGTTGTATCGGCATGTGAGAAAACAAGCGCCGAAGCGTCATGTATTTTAGTTACTCAGTGCAAGATATGCCTTTCTCTTTTCGGCCACATGTGTTGGCCTGCCTATACAGGGTGTTCCACATAACTAGAGCCAATAATTTGAAAGTGAAAGGCACTTTGGAGGCGAATTGAACCGAACCCCTGTAACTCGCACTAGCCTCTAGGTACTCAGGCTATTCTTTATTTTTCTCCATATTAGTAAATTACAATTCTTAATTTTTTGATTTTTAGTTATGGGCTGGAAACCCAAAATATGAACACTGAAGTGTAGAGCATTTTCAGAAATCGCCGACTAAATATTTTCCTATACGATACGTCGCGTGCTGGTATTTTTTCTACGTTGTAAAGAAAGCCCGCAAAAAGTGAAAGGAAGCCGTGTGACAGACCGCGTGCGCACTGCTATAGTGTTCCTATAGGCTTTCTTTACAACGCGGAAAAAATAACAGCGCTGGACGTATCGTACAGAGAACAGTTTTGTCGGTGGTTTCTGAAAGTGATTTACACTTCAGTGTTCATATTTTGGGTTTCCAGCCCATAACTTAGAAAAAGGTGATTGGAATAATTATTATTAGGAAGTAGAGAAATAAAAAAAAATTGCCTGATTACCTACAGGCTAGTGCGAGTAGTACGCGTTCGGTTCAATTCGCCACTGAAGTGTGTTTCGTTTTTAAATTCTGTACTCAAGTTATGTGGGACAGCCCCGCCGCGGTGGTCTAGTGGCTAAGGTACTCGGCTGCTGACCCGCAGGTAGCGGGTTCAATTCCCGGCTGCGGCGGCTGCATTTCCGATGGAGGCGGAAATGTTGTAGGCCCGTGTACTCAGATTTGGGTGCACGTTAAAGAACCCCAGGTGGTCGAAATTTCCGGAGCCCTCCACTACGGCGTCTCTCATAATCAAATGGTGGTTTTGGGACGTTAAACCCCACGTATCAATCAAGTTATGTGGGACACCCTGCATAATGGAGCCTCAAATAAAAATTGTTGTTCTTTCGCCCATCTGATGTCGGCTTGTTACTACGTCGACATGCAGCTCAACGATACGAAGTCTGGGTAATATCACTTGCGGAATATTAACGAGAAAGAAAAGCCTTTTTTTTTTGCCACGTGTTTCGTAAGGTGCTAGAAAGAAAGGCTGTTTATTACTATGTAATATTCTAGGGGTTTTGACACAGCAAAACTACATGATTTTGTGGCGCACCATGGTAGCAGACTCAGATCATTTTTCACTAGCAGGGATTTTTTAAGGGACCACTGAGTGCTTGCGCGTTCTTCTTAATGCACTTGGAAACGAAAAATCACTTTTTAAAAATAATGTATCGAATTTGATTATTGATGTATGAAAGGCATTGAAGCTTGCATGCATAAGTTTTCACAAGACTCTGAAACACCAGAGGTCTGTGTGCTCACCGAGGCTGACGCAAGGCATGACGAAAAAGCAGCAGCATCTCCTGATTCATTACACTCGCTGGCGATTGCTCAGCAACGTGTTGTAGGCTTGTACCATTTGAGCCACACAAATTATTAACTGACCTCCCGTGTGGTGCTGGTAATACGCAACATAATAAACGGAAGTTTGGGATTACTCACTAACCAAAGCCGTGCGTATAAGTTGTTTTCTGTTGGAATGAGACCTACGCAAGGTAACACTTGATACAGACTGACCATTTTCACTTCATAGCAAAATCACCCCCACCCTTCCCCCCACTGGCCCATTCATTCATCCACATGATCGACGCTTTGTAGTGTTGTGGCGTAAATTTTTGTGTGGAAAACGACATTTTTCATTGTGGTGCCATCCGTATCGGTGAGGTGATATCGCGACAGCAGAACAAAATACGGCAGTATTCGTTATTCTAAACGTGAGATGAGAATGAGTGAAGGCTGAATTTACCTTTCTTTGTTCTGTCATGATAGAAAGTAGATAATCAGATCAAATCAAATCATTTTATTTTCCCAGAAAGAAACAGGTTCTGGAGAGGTTCACTGGCTAAAAGCTGTTTATGGACAGTTTGACGAGGCCAGTGAACCCTATACAAGGCAGGTGGGACAATGACAAAGATGTGTATAACAATAAAGACCATAATACAGGCGATCAGTATTGAAGTGGGTGGTTGTGCACTGTCGTGTCGTTAAACATTCACAGTAACCGGCGGGGAAGCACTGTCAGTTGTCTGAAGTCGTTTTCAGTAAACTTAACTGGAGTCCGCGCCAGCGCATTCATGACGGTTGGTAACGGCAACGACAAAAGACAATATTTAGGTGCATCTTTATAATATTATTTGCTATAAAGAACCAGCCTGTGTGTGTCAGAGTGTGTAAGCTTGGTGCTGCACGTGAGAAGCATGTTATGCATTACTCTCTTGCTGGTAACTTTTTCTTCTCCTTTCTAAGTGCGAGAAATCCAGCTGCCTTGTAAACCACTGCTACACACCTTGTAGAACGAAACGCCAATCGCGCGCCTATACCATTGGTAGTTTATTTTACATACACACAATGTACAAGGTTTTAATACGCGCCTGTCTTTCGCGGACCTCGAATGAAACTTGTATCATGTAAAACATGACTACAGGCTACGCTCATAGCGTGCTCGCAGCCGTTTCGCTAGCTCAACATATACCTAATTTGGTATTACGTGACGTGAATGGATGGTGAAGGTAAACAACAAGTCCAAACATGATAATCATGACATGCGTGTCATGTAAAACGTGACTACATGCTACGCACATAGCCTGCTCACGGCTGTTTTGCTAGCTTAAGATATACCAAGCTTCGTATCACGGGACGTGAATAGACGACGAATGTAAATGACACGTTCAAACATGATAATCACGACATGGAAGTCACGTACGGCACAATTTACGTCCGCCTCGTAATGTTGTGCT
The DNA here is from genome assembly GCF_043290135.1 of Rhipicephalus microplus. NCBI lineage: Eukaryota > Metazoa > Arthropoda > Arachnida > Ixodida > Ixodidae > Rhipicephalus > Rhipicephalus microplus. The sequence goes on along the minus strand of NC_134710.1, from coordinate 107,709,131 downwards.
GATTTTAAAGTGACATATCAAGCTTCCTCATTCGTGCTTCACATATCATCGATTCCCACAGTATGTGGGATCTGGCAATTTTTCAACTTTAAAGTATTATTGGTATTTATCCACTGGATATACTATTATCATTTTAAACTTACTCTGCTTCCACTGCTTTCAGCAGCGTGGTGCACTGAATTTTTTTCATTGCTTCTCACTCAGAATGCGGCCGCAACAATTGAAAGGGCGAATTTGTTCATAGCAACATGACACTATGAACCATGGCGCCACCACGGTGGGCCAATGGCTGCCATTGTTACGGGGTTGTTTTAAGAATCCTGCAATGAATGGGTAAAAGGCTTTCCCTCCACAAAAGCTGTTTTCAGTGCCCGGCACCTTTCGCTATCGACTAATTCTTTACTGTGTTCGGTCATGCACGTTTTTAAAGTGAACTTTTGTGAAACATCTGTACGACTGAGAACATCGTGAATTCACACAGGTTCGTGCTCATTCGGCCTGAATTCCGGAAGACACGTAATTGTCGTCGAAAAAAGAAACACAACGCAGGAATTGCGCTCGACTGCGCACTCTTTGTGATTAATGACAGCCGGCCAAGCGCACTTCAGAGAATCTTTGCAGCGTCGAAACTCGGCAGCGTGTACGCCCGTAACGAGATTTGGCAAATGCGCGTGGTTGCAGCCAGTCGTTTCCATCTTGCTGACTAGCTTTCAACCAATGACGGCTGTAGTTATGCGATTAAAATAAGTTTCTATGCTGCCGTGATCAAGAGCGAGACCCAGACATGTGACGTCACACACCATTTTTTATCGTTGCAATAGTTTATTGTATTTTCAAGGCACAATTCTTGCTTTTACAAGACCATAATGCCATGCACTGCTTCAATTAGATTTCTTCCAGGTGAAGGGCCTACTTTCTGTGAGTTTGTTCTTATGAAAGTAAAGTTTTCTTCTACGTATCACTGCACAGATTTCTGAAGCAGCTATAGCTATTTTGACACTGGGATTTTCTGTGCAGTTTAATAGTGTAATCTAAATTAATAAGAAGCCCTGATTAGGATTCAATTCGATGGAGCTTTTTATATCTAACTTTTAGTATCCCGCTGGGACAGGCAGCAGCACAAACGACGTGCTAGCTGGTGGTGAAACAACGTTTATTGATAGCACCGCTGTCGCATATAGAGGGAAGGGGCGAAAGGGTTTGGCCAAGGGGACACGTAGCCGATATTTCTGATAGGAGTACGGGCAAGGAAACAGGGTACAATCAAGATGCGTGTTGCACAGCTGGCTGAACTGGTTCGCAGCATGAGCAACATAACTGCACGTATTTTTTTCCTTCTTTGCAATTGTGTGTTCTCTGATGAATAAAGAAAACAGGAAGGACGGGAAAGGTAAGTGTGTCAACCGGCTTGTAAAAACAGGTATGCCACCTTAAACAGAGAATTCGTCCAGGCAAAAGCCTAGTTCTTTTATTGCATGCTTCTATATGAACTTTTTAAGTGATGCAGAATGTGAAAGAAACACAGATTTTATACGCCCAAGTTCTGCCAAAAATTACTGGTAAAAAGAAGTTATAACGGGCAATGGTAGCAAAACTCTAAAACTGACGCTGGAAAACCTTTACGTAGTAGTCCCAGACACTAGCCCGCAGCCGCTTTATTACACTTCGTTAGTTGATTCATGCTAGGTACACCGAAGCAGTGCAGGCTTTTTTTTTTTTTCAATGTCAAAGTTTAATTTCGAAACCCCTTCCATTCGTAGACTGCGTGGGTCTTCACTGCTGCACATGGTTGCCGCGCAGCGTAAACCTCACTCGCTCACCGCGTCGGGGGAAGCGGCGTTGGCGGCGCGCGCCGAGCGGCGGCGCTGGGGCCTCGGCGTCGTGGGCAACCGCGCGAGGGCGTGTTCCGAGAGAGGCGCTGGCGCCTCGCGCGGCGGAGCGGGGATCGGCGCGCGTCTCGCACGGGGGGGCGGCCGCGAAGACTGCGAAGCCGCCCGATCTGTCCTTCGAACGACCCCGAACCAGTGGGAGCACGACGGCGACCGGGGAGATGTCGCCGGTGGCGACGGCCGTGCCCTGCTAGAGCGAGGAGGATGAGCGGCGGCCGCTTCGACTTCGACGATGGCGGCACCTACTGCGGCGGCTGGGAGGACGGCAAGGCGCACGGTCACGGCGTCTGCACGGGCCCCAAGGGCCAGGGCGAGTACTGCGGCTCATGGCACTACGGCTTCGAGGTGTCCGGCGTCTACACGTGGCCCTCAGGCAGTGGCTACGAGGGTCAGTGGCAAAACGGCAAGCGCCACGGCTTGGGCGTCGAAACGCGCGGCCGCTGGCGCTACCGCGGCGAGTGGACGCAGGGCTTCAAGGGCCGCTACGGCGTGCGCCAGTCGCTCATCTCCGGCGCCAAGTACGAGGGCACCTGGGCCAACGGCCTCCAGGACGGCTACGGGTCCGAGACGTACGCCGACGGAGGTCAGTCCGCCCCGACCTTGGGCGCCACCGTCAACTATTCTCGCGCTAACTCCGGTGGCCTTACCTGGCGTCGCGGCCTGTAACCATGGTGACCGAGACGCCCTGCTGGCCACATCCCTGGCCTCTCGGTCTCCCTGGCTTTAGGGCCATACAGTACACAACGTGCACTGAGGGCAGAGCCCGCGAGTCGGCCTCTGGCTATTTATAATGCACACATACACGCCCAATAGAGGCCGTGCTCTTTGGCAGAGTGTTTCTTCCACCCATACCCAATCGAGATAAGTTTCTATGCTGCCGTGACCACGAGTGAGGCCCAGAATTTACCTTAGTGTTTTCTCGACGTTGCCTGAATAGTAACACGACACAGAACATGAGTGGCCAATTTCAGTGAATTAGTGCCACCAGATATACCTCAATTTGACCAATGCTGTGCTGTGTGCTTGTGTTTGGGTGTGTTTCCGTGCATGCGTATTCCTCAGCATGATGAAACAAACGGTTGACGACAGCATGCTACAGCGCTCTGAAAGATTTGACGGTTATTTCGAGTGTCGTGAACGGAAACGCAAAGTTAGTGTGTTTCGAATTGCATGAAATCTAAATGTAATGGTCTGGTTTCACTCAGATTAACTCGACATCACTTGGAAACAGACCAGCCAGAATGGATTTGTGAAGCGTTTTGCTTACCGTAAAAATAGCGCTAGGCATGTTTGTTTTTTTCGTGCTTGAAAAATGAAAGCTGGAATGGTCACTCAAAAGCAGGATGTGTTCGCTGTATTTTTGCATCGGAATTGCATATAAACTCATTAGAGAGCTGATTAATACGTGATAACCGCGAAGGTGTCTGCACGTGGTGGTAGTGAATATTATTCAATATCTTGTGACTTACGGCGTTCTATGCTCATAAACACGTGTAACTTTCATAATCTTGAACGATTTCCTTTTATTGGTGTCGTACGGACACGCAGGCTTCTTATTTTCATCCCTTGAAATGCATCAGCGCGCTTCAAAAGAAGAATGACCATGCGTAGCGTGACAACACGAAATTAGTGGCGTACACGACATTAAGGTAGACCGTGCGACGTTGCGGTTGCCACTGTGGTCCGCGCCAGTGGCAATTCGCCCGACCCTCGCTGCTTACTGCTCAGAGGAAGAACGATGAGACGAGAAGGCCTAATTATAACATTGCGTGACTGAACGAGAAATGTAATAAGCCCACAGTTGCAGTTCCATAGTCACGCTCGTTACGAGTGACGTGTTCCGAATGCCCAGTCAACTCGAATGCGCCGGTATGAGAAAAAGTGAGCGTGCAATATACGGTGACACAAGGAGAACTGCGGCAAACGGCGTAACACCATAAAGTGGGAGGCAAAGATTGAATTAAACTTGCTTTCTTTATAACGGCTGTCACGTCTCGTGAAGCTGCAAGGCAACAAGGCGAATTTTTTTTTCTCGATGGTGTAGATTGCAGGGAAGATCGTTTGACCTGCACTTGGAAAAATCCGAGTGTGTTGGCCGGAGAAAACGGGTCGAACCGCGCCCCCAGACACGAAGCAACGTTCACCGAGCGCGCCCCGGCTCGGCTCGAACAATCAAGTAAAAAGCTTCACTCCGCTTCCTTTACCGTCGCGTGTATACCGAGCTACGCTATTTACAGTGCCGCAACGTCGGCACAAAGAAAGTCGGCGCGTTCGAAGCAGCCAAAAGAAAGCTTCGTTCCGCGTGACGTGTACCGCGCATGCGACGTGGGGTGGCTTGTTATGTGGAGTTCACGTCAAATTTCCTTTTTTTTTTTCTCATGTACGCCCTACTGGCGCATAGTGATTGCATATTGACGCAGCTCAGCGGGCCAGCATTCTGTGGGATCGTTGTCTTGTGGATGTGTGCAGATTTTCCGGACCAGCGGCAACGTTTATCTTGATGACAGTGTTGCGCAGTCTTCTCGAGGTTTATTTGCACCAGCAAACATCGCGTGGTATTCATCTTATTGTGAAGACAGCATAGGTATAGCGAAACGGCGAATAACGAGCCACAAAGAAGAGGGCACTAGCTTCGACCTCTGTCCTTTTGGCTTGTCGTTCGTTATTCGTAAGTACTTGACAAAATACGTTACGTACAGCAAGATTCCCGCTGTTCCTTTCGACGTTTTCGAAACGCTTCCTGCTCTGAATAGACTCCTCGGTTTACTACTGAAGTAATTACATACGACAACGTTAACAGTTTAGCAGTTAGGTTTTCAAGTTGAACAAAATGCGTGTTAAAACTCATTGCTTGAACCTTGCGTGAATGAACGCATAGGTTTATCATGCAGCGTATTGCGTCTGTATATTACTGATGCCAGACATGTAAGGCGTTCATTTTGCATTGAGATTAGGTCATCTGCACCTAGGCTTATCTACTTCAATCTCCGTCATTCTGCTTGGCAACAAAAAGAGCGCTAGGGAGAGTTTCTTAAACTGTGCCACAATTCCTAGCCTTGAAAAGCGCTGCGTTTCAGCTTTTGCTTACCGCTGAGAAGAGGGGGTATCAACGTCTCATTTGCTTTGTTATTGCACTGAATATCTTTCACCGTTAACCATCTCACCTAGAGTAGATAGAATGTCAGGTCTGTAGCGAATGCTAAACTCTTCAGATGGCCATTCAACTTTCTCTCCCGAGACGCAGCCTCGGGAGCTGCGTTACAGCGCCGATATTCGCTATCGACGTGCGCAGAAAGAGCTGTCGACAGACGAACGACGACAAACAAGGCCTCCCCTGCTTTTGACGGCACAACAATGGCTCGTCACTCGTGCCGCCACTGTGCATAAATATAAAAGGGTGCGTGCGTATCTAATGTACCTAACGTACTCGTAGCTTCTTCAGGCGAACTCAAGATAATTGCTATCGTAATGTTTGCAACTGATTTTAAGACGCCCGATTCCCGCAAGATGCTCAATATACGCAGCCGACACAAGGAGTGGTGTTGGAGACCATGTGCTTTTTTTTTTTGCTTCAGATTTTAGCTCTTTTTTTCAGTCTTCAAAACAATCTCACTACCGAGTTAATTTAAACAGAGATGGTCATCGCCTGCAAAAACAAACAAAAAATAACAAACAAGACAGTTCTTTAATAAACTTTCCATATTTACTCACTCCAGACTTATGGTACAAGTTTGTATTGGAACGCTCAAAATAACCGCAATAAACGTTCACTTGTATGCCTACACGTCGCAAAAAAAAAAAAAAGCAGAACAAGATAACTGCGTTGAAAGTGCGTTAAAAAAGCAGCAAAACAAAATGGCTCAACCAGGCTGGTATCAAAGCGTAGGCATTGAGCTGTACACTGAAAGGACGCAGAAATAGCAGTGTTTTTTTTTCTCGTTATCTATTCACTGTGTCATGAAAGTGAACATGCGCGCAGAAGCCGTACGATAGACTTGCGAGGCCAAAGACCACGAGTGAGAGCAAAGTATCAGCTTGGCTTAAAATAAACGAGGCCAATGTTCTACGTTTTGTTAATCGCAAGCAAACTGCCGCAGAGTTCGCTTCATTCAGAAGTGAAAACGACTCTTTTCATATCGCACGTTCGGTCTTTTCAGGGATCCCGAAATAGTCGTTCTTCAAATTGAGGCTGCAAAAAAGGGGTAACTCGGATCAAATCACATTGCATATGAATCTTAGCTCGCTAGATTGATTCTATCTCAGGTGATAAATCTCGGAAAACCAAGATTTACTACAAATTTGGGATTTCGAATACCCATTTAAACACCAAGAAGCCCAAGCTGCCGTCTTTGAATCGCAAGTAAGAAGAGAAGTTCAGAGTTAAATGAGCACGATATTAAGAAACTGATCGTCTCTGGATCATTTGATCACTATTCGCTTTATGTGGCAGTCATTGTCCCAGAAAGTTACCTAAAATAAAGCACTCCAGCTTTTGAGCGAGTGCAGTGGATTATCAGTTACCTGCAGAAGAAGGCTACGCATCAGTGTGAGCATCCACTGTGTGGAATAGATTGCGCATGTCCATGCTATTATAGTATTTGGAACGTTATAGTTATTGAGGTTTCTTAGAGCGTCAATATGTTTTCGACTCTTGCGCTCTAAGCGACCTCTGCAGATATGTGTAAGTCAGCAAACGAGAGAAAAAAGGGGGAGGTGAGCATTAAAAAAAATGGCAGCATATCCACGGAGTGAATGATGAAGAGTGGGGCGATGCATCCATCCGTCCATTCGTTCTATCTTCCGTCCGCCCATGCGTCCATCTGTGTGACAGTCCATGCGTCCATCCGCCCGTCCGTGCGTCCGCAAGTCCATCTGTGCGTTCGTACATGCCTCCACACCTGCGTCCGTCCATTCGTTTATCTGTCCATGCATCTGTCTGTGTGTCCGTTCGTGCCCCGCCGCAGTGGTTCACCGCGGCGGGGCACGAACGGCCATCGCGGCGGGGCACGAAACAGACACACAGGCTAAGGTACTCGGCTGCTGACCCGAAGGTCGTGGGTTCATACCCCGGCTGCGGTGGCTGCATTTCCGATGGAGGCGGAAATGTCGTAGGCCCGTGTGCTCAGATTTGGGTGCAGGTTAAAGAACCCCAGGTGGTCAAAATTTCCGGAGCCCTCCACTACGGCGTCTCTAATAATCATATGGCGGTTTTGGGACGTTAAGCCCCACAAATCAATCAATGTGTGTCCGTTAGTCCATCTAGTCAACACTCCAGGTACCACCATCTCGCATCACTTCATGATATATTCCCCATATAGAAACACCGCAATCCAGCGGATATTCTAAGGACTAAATGAGAGGTGGCACACGCACACTTTCTTACGGCTTGCACTTCGTGTCTTCCTCCAACCTTTGACCACCTCGAGTTCATGGTATATACTAGTTCACTGTATTCATGGCACTGCGGCCCAACGCTCGCTAAACCTTTCTAAAACCAAGGAGGTTGCGCCCAGCGAGTATAACGTAGCAACCCTTTCTTGTCAGATAGTGCTCAATGTACACTCCAATGGCTGCTAATGGGGAATGAGAGACAGGAGAATTCGGCTTTTAGTTAACGCGCACGCTGTCAATTTTTTATTGTTCAACAACGCACGGAAGAAATCTCCCACCGGCACCACTTTGCAGGTCAAAACGTAAGACAGGTTACACGCTACGACTACGACTACCACGAGGGACAAATGGGTGCCGCTTTAAGGAGCTTTGACCTTAAAACGGAAGGTTGTGACGCCGCGTGCTGCAAACCCACCGTCTTCGCAACCACTGGCATTGCGCTTGGACAATAGCTGTACTTACGCGTTGCCAAAAGAACGTCAGAGACCAGTAGAGGCACCAGAAATATAAAAAAAGTGTTTGAGTGCACACTTAATTTATATTCTCACCTGCAAGCCATGCCTCTCTCTCACCGGTGGCTCTCACCGGTGGCTAAGATTCACACCAAGTTTGTTCGGAAGAAGTGTAGGCCGGAAAAAGCCACACCGATGGCGGTGCAGAATTGGGATTACTACGCATGCGCCCTGAGATAGCTGTTGTTGCTGCTGGGTTCAACGCTGCATCAATTGATCAGACAGGTTCTTGAAGTTGCATGCTTCAGCACCTTCACCCAAAAACCAATGCAGTCTACCTCACGCTTTGCTGAGCACACGCTGTTTGTCGCAAAATGAATGCGGTGTCTGCCAGTGAAATTATGTACTGTAAGATAAACATTGCGAGCCATTCAGATTCACTTCGACGCCCTTTGATTCATCCTGCCAATGAAGAACGTCTGCGATGCCATACTTGCGTCTTTATTTCAAGCACAGCAGTTTGCACCTTATCTGATTGAATTCTGGCCTGTCATCTCTCTACCTATTGATTAGAGGCGCGAAGACGTCCAAATCTGTGACAATATACTGAAGCAAGATACACAAATAGATATCAGGACTGATTTCTTTTGACGCATAACACGTATGTGAAATGTACTGCTCCAAAGAATATGAGAAATCGTAGAATAGATGTTAGAAAATATGTCTTAGTCAGTATTTTTATAGCGTGATGATTCACCGGTTTGCAAAACCACCCCGAAAAAGCTTCATATTGTTGAAAATATTTTCCCGATGACTTCATCTTTTGTTGAGACAGAATTGAGTAACGTTACTTCCTTTAACTAAATTGTTTACACATAGTTTAAAATATTGATTTGATTAATTTGTAGGGTTTAACGTCCCAAAACCAATAGTTCAAAAGAAATATCACCTTTTAGCTTTATGTTTATTATGTTATGAAGAAGTAATAATTTTTTTTATCTAAACAGTAGGGGTATATATTCGCACGCACATGATTCTGACAATTTTTGCTGTATGATCAAATTGTGGATCGGGCAATAAATATACTGAAAAACACACCTAAAGTCTGAAAAAAAAAAGCTGAGCACAGCGAGTAAAAATTTCGCGTTGAAACCACGATATCAAGCTTAGGCATCCCATAGCGAGGAATGCAGGTTAATTTTAGCCACCTGAAGGTTTTTAGCGGGCATCAAGCAAACGAGTGGTATATGGTTTCCCCTCTGCCAAAATGCAGCCAACGAGAGTTAAGCCAACGACATCGTGCCGAGCAGCGCAGCACTTTAACCGATCAACCACCATGGCTTTAGCACATCGATGAATGAGGTAAAGTTCGAGACGTAATAAAAGAGAATGATATCGGATGCAGCTGTACAAGCAAGTGAGAAAGAGAAAGACACATCTTGAAATCTCCCAGCAAAAACACGCGCGCGCACACACACACACACACACACACACACACACACACACACACACACACACACACACACACACACACACACACACACACACACACACACACACTCACACTCACACTCACTCACTCACTCACTCTCTATCTCTCTATCTATCTCTCTATCTATCTCTCTATCCATCTCTCTATCTCTCTCTCTATCTCTCTCACACACACACACACACACACACACACACAGAGAGAGAGAGAGAGAGAGAGAGAGAGAAATAAAGCTTTTAGTAGTATCTTCCTGACACCGGAGCGAGTAAAACGACCAGAGGGAAGCACAAGAGTAGCGGGCAGCCCTTTGTCGGTGCCGTGTTAGTGCGCTCGATAGTTTATTTTTGTCGGAAAATGCTCATTCGCTCGATACTTCCACCTGAGTTTTTTTTTTTCACCCAAGCCTTTCGCCCAGCTGTTTTCTTTTCCTCTTTTGCGGCCTGAGTCAGGAAATTGGGGCATTGACTGAAACAGGAAATCATGGCCAGCGCACCGATTCGGAGGAGGCGGCCGTGAGAACGTGCGAGGCAGTTTTGGCATGTACTCTCCGTGGGATGCTGCCTCTGACAATGACAAACGAGCTAGAGCTCCCTCTCCCGTTCTGCTTCGAAAAAAAGGAAAGGGAAGAGGAATCGCTATCCCAGAACGCATCGTACGGCAAGGTACGTGAACGATTGCTCGATGATTGCATAGGTCCACGAGGACCTGTGTCAGAAGCCGAGAGGCCTGTCGCCAGCCTTATTTAGGCGTGTTCTGCCACCGAGAGACAAGAAGATTCCGGCTCAAAAGTAGAGCACGAAAAATGACCCCATTTCGCGTAGCGTCGTTCTCTCTTCGACGCTAATGCGGCGTCATTGCCGTCGCTTCGAGAGAGCCGGCGGTGATTTGTCAACGGGCTGCCTCTCGAGTACCACGGTCAGAACTCGTGTTCTTGACCTTGGCAAGGAAAGCGGAGAAAGTTAGGTGAGGCGCGCGCGACAGAGGCACGCAACGGAAATGAAGAACCGATCGGTCACGAAGCGGATGGAGATGACGGCAGGGATCGGCGCTTATACGCCTTGATTTTTACCTTCTGTGGCACTGTCACGCATTACGTTAGTGTGCCGTAAAAGACAAAATCGGTGATGTCTGGAGGTTTGCTGCAGGGTGTGTCGGACTTTGAGTAACACACGCTTTTTTGTACTCTACCTCCTAAAAGCCATTAAGGACATTTTCAAGGTTAGAACTCCCCTGCATGCGCAAGTATCGATGGTATACCAAGTTGGGGGTGGCTAATAAATATGAAACATGAAATTCTGTAGTTTTACGCGCCAATATCTACGCTGTGATTGCGAAGAGAGAACTCCGCATTAACATTAACCAACCGGGCTTTCTTAACGAACACTTAGATCTAATTACGTGGGTGTTCTTGTCATTTGTATTTGCCCCCGTGAAATTTAGGCTGACATGGCCGACATTCGAACCTGCCTTCTGCATACTTCAACTGCGAGCTTCTTCTGAAGCTCTTCAGACTCGGTGGCTATATCGCCGAACGACAATGCTGTCCTGAGGACTGGTGCGTTGGGCTTCTTCTTAATCTTACCTTTAGTGCGAAAAAGCACGCTTCGAAGGGTCGCCCTTTTTACAGTTTTGCCATCCCTCCTCTCTCTCTCTTTAAACCAATACTATTTCGTGCTCTAGACACAGTCCTCGTGTGTTATACGAATATGTGCTAATACGTGACTGTTCATTTATTGTTAAAAAAGATCACTGTCAAATATTTCAACCACGAATGCGTTGGTGTTTATCTAAACGAAATAATTAATTTCGCGTCTTGAACTTTAGCTCCGTCTTTTCTTCTGGTGAACTTTTATTTAAGTTGCACATTATTTATTGACATCAAACCTTCTATCTTTTGATCTTACCTAGATGTTTTTTTATTTGTGGCCAGCAGATTTGAGAGTTCATGTTTGTTGGTTCCCGGTAGCGCTGAAGACGGCGCAATCGTGTTGTTATGCGACAACACATTAAGCATTAGCCATTCACTTTAACGTATGTTAGTTCTTTGACGTACTTTAGCATCATTCAGCAAATATAGTTTCTACTGTTACTTGAAATAAAGATTCATGTTGGGCTGTATGAATTATCTTGGAGCCAATGCCATTTAAGTTATTAGAAAGTGGAAAGTAAAAGGTGCATGCTCGAAGTAACATATCTAAATACGACAAGGTGGTCGAAATTTCCAACGTTAAACCCAAACCCCAGGTGTCGTGAATTTCGAACGTTAAACCCAAAGGAGATTTATTTTGATTACAACTCCCTGACCTCTACAATACCCGCCTTCATATGAGGGCATAGTAAAGCGAAGGAAGCACTCGCTAAATATGTAAAAAAAGAACATCAGTACAACACAGTCATTCAATTCAGAGTGAATGAAAGCAGTCTCATTCTTTTAATTCTTTTGAGGCCTGCCGCGGTGGTCTAGTGGCTAAGGTATACTCGGCTGCTGACCCGCAGGCCACGGAATAGAATCCCGGCTGCGGTGGCCGCATTTCCGATGGAGGCGGAAATGTCGTAGGCCCGTGGGCTCAGATTTGGGTGCACGTTAATGAACCCCAGGTGGTCGAAATTTCCGGAGCCCTCCACTATGGCGTCTTTCATAATCACAGCGTAGTTTTGGGACGTTAAACTCCACAAATCAATCAATTAATCCCTTTGAGTCTCCCCCCACCCGCGCATTTTTCATTTTAACTCATTTGTTTCGTTTTGACGTACCGCGTTTTAACATTTGTTTCTTTGTAAAAATCAAATGAATTCAACAAACAGAGACGGCGAAAAAGTTGATCGCCCGAAAGCGTAACCCCCCATTTGTATGTTCTGACGTAACAAGTATGTTTGGTGGTCTCCGACATTATATGAAAATACTAACAAAGCAGACTCGCCTCGATATATTAACCTCTCTCTAAACACTATTCACGAGTAAAAATAAGGACTTGGCAATTTAAACTACCACTGGCTAGTTCCGCTCATTCATCTTTCTCAGTGAAGCCCAAATAAGCATGAAGCGGCGCGCAAAGAGAAAAAAAAAGATACTCCCTGATGCACTCTTTACACCGCTGAGGAAGAATTGGTTTGGCCCAGTTGATTTTTTAAAAACCGAAAGTTGTTATGAGATCACAGCAGGGGTCACGTACGGTGTCATAGCTGTGCGCCGCCACTGCCGCTGCCAAGGCCACGGCATACCAGTTTCCATAACAACTATCGTGTGATATAAGAGTAAAATAATAAGTAAATAAAACACCAAGGACACAGTGCAATTTGAACGTGTGTCTCCTGCGTGCCAGTATTCTACAATTGAGCCGCGCCGGTGCTTAGAACTCACTAGCTAAGTTGCCTTAGGCAGGCTTGGTGTCGGGAAAGGAATTGTGGTAATATGAGTAATAAACTGTTTTAGAACATCGAAGGAACAACCTGGGGTCATACATTGTGAATTACGTAACAAGTGGGTCGTCGAATGCTCCAACCGATTACAAAAGCTTGTTCTTGGTCAACTATTAAGTGTGGCGCATACCCAGTTCAGGCCTGATCCTTCATCGTCGTCAGCTGCTGCATGAAAAGTTGACACACAGTTTCTTACCATTGTGTAGCGCATACCATGCTTCTCTGAAGAATGACGAAGGATAGCATAGCCAATGCTGGTCTACTACCCAGAAATTATGATTATTTATGACTTAGTGGGTACCGAGCAAGCGTTCTTGTAGTATTTACCGAAAGATTGTTCAGAAAAGGTCTGAAAGGCCGCTCTTCGAACTTTCGCTGTGACTGTGCTGCGCGTTCCGCGTAGGCCTGGCGGATTTTTTCACCTTGCTCACTGGCATATTTTATGGGTGTGTCAGGCTGGTTATTTGATGTCTATTATATGTTTTTTTCTCTTTTCTGTCATATAAATATCACTTTTGAATTTTTTACATCAAAACTTCCATTCATGTCTTTAGTAAGTTTTTTTCTTGTCTAACACCCCTATTAGCGCGAGAAAATTGAACGTATCACTCTTTGTGATTCAATGTGATTGCGGCTGATGTGTAGCAATAACTTAAAAACTGAAACCTCTCTATGTTTCTGAGTTTTATTATTGTCACTGAACTTCTTTTTAGTTCGTGTTGTTTGATTGCGGCCTAACTACAAGTTCTAAATTTGGGCCTTTTCAGCACAGGTGTTCCACAGGAAGTTTTTCATTTATTTTCTTTGTACTTTTCGATTTGAGAGATCACCGTCTTTCATTTAAAAATCGTTTTTATAAGTTTTGTATACCACCGTTGACCTCGTTTGTATAGGGAAAAAAAACTGATAGTGTAGAACAAATCACAAGAAGTAAAGCGAAAGCGTAACGTCACTACAAAAGCTTCGTACCTTGGCTGACCCTGGTTGACCCGCAGTGTCGTTTCAATAGCTGCAGCACAGGAGATTACAGTTTTGATTCTTGACGTATACGAGAGCACATATTATCAATCCAAAAAAGTACAAGCACAAAGCTAAATCGACAGATTGTACGTTTTTTACTTGTGTTTCTTTTTTGAGGCCTTGCAGCATTTCTGTCCCGGGAAAATTCTGGGCTGTTGCAGTTAGGACCGACCGAGAACATAGGGTCGTTATGATTTCCGCGTTTGCTTTCCAAGCGCCAACGATTATTGCTCTGTGTTAGCATTGAGGTTTGAGGGTAGCTCACGTTCGTGGAAAGCTGATACACGTCTTGTTTTTATAGTATACACTCACAACTAGGGAACGTTAAAGACGTTTGGGGACTTCCGGTTTTCGCTTGTCCACTTTTATCATAAAGAATTCTCTTTTATCTTTAAGACGTTAGGGTATCGATGATTTGGTTAGTTGGGATAGATTTTTCAGAACCTTTGTTGGCTTTAATAAAGTTTACAGAAAAAGCTAGACTTACGAGCCAGGAGCCATGTTGTGACATATCAGGCGCTGTGGGTTTTTCGACTGCCTCCTCTAAACTTTTACTCTTATTCATGAGAATTTTACAGATGAAGAGATAAGCTAAGGCGATAATACTAAAGCAGATCTTATCATGATTTACGGAAAGTAAGGAAGAAAGAAAGAAAACAAGAGAGAAGTCAGGACAAGTTAACCAGACTACGCGTGGCTACTCTACGCTGAGAGAATGGGAAAGAGGAGTATAAAAGTAAGAGAGACTGAAAAAATGAAGGAAAGAATAAAACAATCAGTCGATACCCTGACGCATACCAGTGGCACTATAGATAGTCGAAGGCGTTCACACAGACTTGCGAGAATGAGGGCCAAATATGTTCATGATTCGAATGTGCGCTGATGTGTAAGTGCAATTTCTAGAGTGTACATTTCCACCGTTTGAAGCTGCTGCATATGCAGCCATTTTCCGGACACCTTGACTACCTTTCATAACAACCGCCACGTGGGACGGTGAGCATCGGTGCAATTATTCGGGAAAACTACAGCAGGGTGTATAATGATCATATCTGTAACAGACTTATGATTGAAAATAAACATGGCGTGAAGCTCCCTGTCGCCCAGTTAAGGTAACACTAAAGAAGAAAATAATATTTCCAGTATTATTACTCTTTACTTTCACAATACAAATATCACCATGCTTGCCGCTGGCAAGTGCCTTGTAAGCGACGTAATTCCGAAAAAGAAAAATGCTGGTGGGTCACATTGGAGTCGCGGAACCAATCGTCGTCACATCATAAATTTTTACGACGATCTAGTAGGATATATAGGCAGTTCTTAATCGGTGAAAATGAAGTAGATTGTTCCTGCGATGATGATATAAATATGATACTAAGTTCTAGGAAGTTTATTTCCGTTCATGTCACGAAAATGCGCAAAAATGTACGCTGAAATCCGGGACGTCACGCGTGGT
The DNA here is from genome assembly GCF_043290135.1 of Rhipicephalus microplus. Lineage (NCBI taxonomy): Eukaryota > Metazoa > Arthropoda > Arachnida > Ixodida > Ixodidae > Rhipicephalus > Rhipicephalus microplus. The sequence continues at coordinate 107,694,017 of NC_134710.1, read as the reverse complement.
GATTTCTGCGCTAAGTTCAAAACGGAACCTTTGGCCTTGATTTTTTTAGTCCTGTAATGAAAATATGATTGCGAAATGAGTGACATTATAGAATTTTTAGAGTATAATTTACCAGTTTATAGTGATTCACAATTTAACTGTAGCGTGATTTCAAGTTGCAGTTGGCAACTTTAGCCAATAGCCCCTCGACGCATTAGTCATGCTTTTGGGTCTGTGTTTCGAGCAGAAATACAATAACAAAGAAGTGTGGCTGCACATATGAAATTGCAGCACCAACGCCTTAGCAGTTAATCGCGCCTCGCAGACAGGCGCGTGAAATAGTGAACGTCAAAGCGGGGTTATATAGCACTACGTAGTCCGTTGCGTACGTGGTATATACTCCTAGGGTGACGACATGACGTCTTTATCGCGTCCCATTTATTCTACTGCTCCTACTTAAATTATCGTCACTGCAACGGAAAGACCGTGTGGGCGACTCTCTTGCATGATGCGCTAACTATAAGGGTTGACATCAGTTGTTCTGTGCACGTGGCTGCATGCCACGCGATTACTGATATTGCATCGGTGGCGCAATATCATATCTGCAACGAGACTAATTGTTTCCTCCACTCAACTCTCCGCCGCATGACATCCCCAAGAGTGTGAAAACGGGGTGGGGTGGCGCTGTGACCAGATGTTATTCCCGCTCCTTATCTCGCAATCTCACTTGGCCCAGACCACAGCGAGCACGCGTTGCGCAAAACCCGTGGAACACGCCGAAGGCGCGCAAGCCCCTCTCGCTTCTTTGTTTTTGTCTATTTGCTATTTGTGACTTTTCTTCTTTCTTCCTTATCTTTCAGACTTGTAGCATCCACACACGGAATCAACCGTACCACCGACAAATGTAGTGTACGAAGAGGCTGTCCCTACTAAAATTTCGCACGTTCGTTTCGTCAACCACTAAGTCTTCAGAGTGGCGCACTTAACACCATTGACGTATCAGTCAGCCAAGAACATTATTAAAAGGTTCTGAGGAGTTTAAGCGACCAGGGTGTCCACAACGGACATCCTACCAGCTGCTAGGGGCGGGAACGTGGTGGTGTTCAGCCAGTTCTTGGGCCCTCTGGACTGCCTTTAGGTGGTGCTGAGTGCCTCTTCCCAGTCGGACACTTTGTGAGAGGTCCCTGAGGTAACGCGGGACATTGCCAGAGCATGTTTGCAAGGAAGCAGTACACTTCTGTGCATTCTGGGCATTGTGAATTTATGTCCGAGTCGTCACTGCTGAGTCAGCCCCGTGATGGGTATGATCTCGTTTGTACCGCCAGTTCTCACCCTCGTTTAGGTCAAGCTAATATGCGTTCAAGATGAGATTTCAACATGGCGCACGTATCTTTAAATTGCGTAAAAATATTTGTAATTTAAAGTGCTTGACTAAGGGCAGTATTTACTGTCACTTTACTCAGTGGCGAGGCTTAAGAGACTTTCAATGATCTTCCACTCTTTCTCTCCCAAGCTGGGTCCACGCGCATAGTGGTTTAAAAGGGATCATGACACGGCCACCCAATAATTGACGGTTTTGGCGAAAAACGAAAGTAGAGTGTAAAATATACTTGTACACGTGTGAAAACTGGACTGTAAAATATTACTCCTGTCCACAATAAGCCGTAGAAGTCATCGGCTGTAAACTCCGCCCACCACCGCTGACCGCGCCCCGCCGTGGTGGTCTAGTGGCTAAGGTACTCGGCTGCTGACCCGCAGGTCACGGGATCGAATCCCGACTGCGGCGGCTGCATTTCCGATGGAGGCGGAAATATCGTATGCCCGTGTGCTCAGATTTGGGTGCACGTTAAAGAACCCCAGGTCGTCGAAATTTCGGGAGCCCTCCACTACGGCGTCCCTCATAATCATATGATGGTTTTGGGACGTTAAACCCCGCATATAAATCAATCAACCACCGCTGACCGCCATTTTGCCATGGCGGGCGTGACGTCACACGCCGGAAGGAGGGGTGTTGTCGTCTGTTACCTAACACCCACCACAAACGGTCAGTGTGTTTACTGTGTTGCGAATGTTGCTTGCCGCGTGTGTCGGTGTGTTGTGGCGTGTTAACGGTAACATCGCCATGTCGTCGGCCCCATCATCACTTCACGATTGGGGCAGCATGTGAGTCATCGTGCAGCGGAAGTGGCGACGACGTCATGTACGCTGCGCATTTCGACTTCCGGCCCAATAACCACCAGTTCAAGCGACGACGAAAGCGTCGAAGACAGGGCGAACCCAAATTCCAATGACCTCGGTGTGTGGCAGACGTTGCAGACAGCCTTCCGCAATGATAAGCAGCTTTATTGCAAGCGTGCTAGGTTGACAAGTGAGCTTGAGATACGGGGTCTTTCGACGCTGCACTCTCAAGACAGTGTTACTTTGCTCAGTGTAATTGGTAAAATAAGTGGTCGTAACGATTCTACGCATAGGGACTGTTGCTTTTCCATCGGTTATTGCATGCGATATATGTAAACATTACCGCATTGAAAGGCATGTCACTGCGACGCTAGGGTTACTCATGATATAAATTTTGGTCGAATGTTTGCTCGAACTCCGTCGCGGTCTTTTACCGTAACCAAATGCTATCAAGTGTAACGCATGACCATGGCACGGCTTGCGAGGAGTTTCAATAAATATTTATTCATTGTGGCGAATGACATATGCGTTGCGCATTGAGAGGACACTTTTGGACCTGAGACAGATTGACAAAAATTATTTGCTGCAAGTACCAGCGCTGCATGGGTGACATGGTGGCATTGTTTTGCATTTGCTACAAGTCATTTAGTTCCAGTCCAAAGTTGAACAACACAGAAAAAAATGCCCCACGTCTCCAAAGGGAATCGTGAGGGAAGGCGAATTCATTTCTTGCGCCAAGAGAGGGTGGCGTTGCCGTCAGACATTCGCCTTCACCGACTTCTGCCATCGCCTTGAGAGGCGCCCAGGCAGCGAACGGTCATGAGTGAGGAGCGAGCGGGCGGTAGAGTATGGCGCCAGTGTTTTCGGCTCGGCGTTGGCGTTGCACAGCGGCGTCTCGAGCACACATTTCCAGATGTTTTTGAGAGGCCTCCAGCCAGCGAATGGTCGAAAGTGAGGCGCGAGCGGACGAGAGAGTGGTGCATAGGGAGGCGTGAGAGCGAACGGTGAGAGAAGGAGCGGCGATGCACTGCACCTACCCTCTCCTACACTCTCGCACCACATGCTCCGGTTGCTAAAGGCGAAGATAAGCGTGCGCGCCCGCAGCTGTTGATATGGGAGAGGGAGTGAGAGGGAAGAGATAATACCTGCCAGTGCGCGGACACCGCAGACAACGCCGGATGCCTGAAATAGCCCGACTAAGATATGCATTCGCATTTAAAAGCTCCATTGCAAGCGCTGCTGACCACGGAACACGATCATCCTCCGGTATGCAGACCGTATAGCCGCTCGCCCAGCGAGCAGCTCGTTACGTCACGGCTTCCGAGCGCACCAGTGAGCGGCCCGACTCTCAGGCCACTCAATCGTTCGATTCGATTGTAAATTAACAACACGACTAAATGCGGTAAACGTTTGCCAGCGTGTTTGTGAACGTGCGAGGATCAACCTACATAACACGAACTATGGTAGAAAATTGGGTGTCTGACACCTTCAAGCATGCTCCCCCATAAATGTCTGTTTATTTCGTTTAATTTTAGTAGAATTCTTCGGTTTGACTTCATAAAGAAAGGAATTCAGGTAAACGTTCTACACAAGCCTTATAGAATAAAGCAGAAAAGACAGGAAACTTCCCACGATTTCATCTAATAAATTTACAGAAAAGGAGTATAAAGTAGAGAAGGGAAATATGAGCAGTATGGAACAACTATAATTGTACCTGAATGTGTAAAACAGGCTTCATGCATAGATGGTGCGTTTGGCTTCCACCGATATTCGAGCTTGTGATTTACATACAGTAAGCAAACGAAATCGTTTCGTTATGTCTGTCAGCGAATACCTAGTTAAATTTCGAAGTGCGTGAAAGCGATGCTTTCAATCCATCGACCGGTCAATCAATGAATCAATCAATTATTCAGTCATTCAATAAATTAATCAATATTTTGCATAAATTTATGGTATTATTGTTTCATAAATACCAGGAATGAAGCTTGGTCGCAGAGAGGGCAATTCTTTTCGCAAAATGGGGTTCATTACGCAACACCGTTCAAAATAGCTACTGCATCACCGCTGACTAAATCAAATCCCCTTCGGCTAAATACAGAATGCAGTTGCATCATTTTGGGTGCAAGACCTAGAGTTGAGAGATGTGCCGTGGAAAGAAATATACGAAGTGCAAGGTACAGCAGCATGGGCAATAAAATGAGAAGCGTTCCTGTAAAACAGACTTGACTGTCGCCCTATACTTTGTGCATCAACTGGGCGCCGCGAAACCAATCGCATGTTTTATAGCCATTTAGCTTTCATAATATTGAATGTAGTCACGCGATTTGGATGGTGAAGAACCAAACAGGGAAGCCGGTAAAAGGTATCTTTTGAGCAAACTTGTGCCCGGCAGTAGGAGCATTGCGAGGTCGTAATAGTCGCAGTACCATTTCCGATGGAGGCGGAAATGTTGTAGGCCCGTGTACTCAGATTTGGGTGCACGTTAAAGAACCCCAGGTGGTCGAAATTTCCGGAGCCCTCCACTACGGCGTCTCTCATAATCATATAGTGGTTTTGGGACGTTAAACCCCACATATCAATCAATCAATAGTCGCAGTACAGTGATAGCGGTGACCACAGTACTCGACAATTTGATCGCGGTGGTGAAGCATGTCGTCTTTTATACATGCGCTATATAGCATTCAGATCATGGTTTGCTGGAATGAGGAAGCTACCCATATGAATGGAGACTGTCTCAAACGAGAGACCGCTGATTAAATAAACTTTTTTTCCTCCTCCCCGGCGGAGCGAGCAAAGCTTTCTCACCGTGTCTGCCTTGGTTCAGTCAGCGCTCTTGCCGGCGATAAAGTTGCGCCCGAGCCGCTCGCCCTGACAACGCTGCACGTGAATGCGAGTGCACTTGCAGGCGTCGGCCGGTCGCGTTATTTTTACCGGTCGAGACAGCGCGCAAGCTCGTGGGAGCTAGCCTCGCCGAACGGGCCTGTGTGTTGCACGGGCCGCCGCCGGGAGCAGCAGTTTCGCCGCGTGCACGACGGTGGGGGCACCGGCGACGAACACAGCGCCCGGCCTGGCTGCGTCACCTTGGACAGAGTCAAAAGTGCGGCGGTGAAAAGTGAAGATCCCTCGCGGGGGGCTGCACTCGGTGTGCCGACTACTTTATGGCGTCTGGACCACGTTTCCGCGGGTCGGGGAAATCGGGGTCCGAACCCGGCTCGTCAGCACTCTCGCTCCCCTCCCGCCGAGGGAGAGCAGTGGTCATGCGATGAGTAATGCCACGCGGCTGGCATTTCGCAATCAGCGTAGAACCTTTTCACGCCTGACTCATGAATGTACGAAGCTTCGCCGCCCTTATTTTAACCTCTACACCTGCTAGTGACTATAGGCACCACCGAGCAAATTGGCAACCGACAGCGCAATCATATAGCGCTGTGATCAGGATGTTTGTTCTGGCAAACTTAGACGTTATGGTATTCATATGTAAATAGTACCCTTCTATGCCGTTTCGTGAGCCATTCATGTTTGACAGTTACAGGTGTGGTCCAAATTTTGCTTGTTTATTTTCTTATAGGTTATTGATGACTGTAATTTATGCAATAACAGCAATACTGCTACGGTAGGGCTTTGGGAGTGAGAACAATCTAGGGAATATATGTTTGTAATTTAAAAGGCAGAATAATATTTTGACATTGATTTTTTCATTATTAAAGTATGGTGGTGAAATTAACGACACTAGTTTTCTCAGCACAATTTATCAGTTTAATGTAATTGCTTGTTTTGCTTTAGTGTTCCATTAATTAAGACACCTCGTTGATTGCTGCTACAATATTCATGCGCATCGCTATTATTCAACTCGGAGCACAACTAATGCACAGCGATGTTCCGAACTTCGTGGCATTCACTTTTTTACTGAACCACAATGCATGTTTCTCCCGAAACTCGTAAGACCGTATAATTAGTTTTGCCCCAAACAGCGTGGTACCTTTATTAGGGCCTCCTCATTAACCGAGCTGGCAGTGAATAAATGCGTCAGCATTGTGCACGTGTATGCCGCACATTGAAAACTAACTAGTTCAAACCACTACCCTGTTAAGCAACAATTTGCGATAGCAAACACCGATGATCGCTGTGATCGTTCTTTGTACAATCAGCGTTAACAGAGGTTACCAGAGTAACCGCACTGCTAACTACAACGTTGAACGTGGAACCATGCAGCTTTGTGCAACGCTTAAAAGGGCTCGCAACACTGGTCAGAGCGTGTGATTATGATTCTTTTCGCGATTTGAGTTCGATTATCTTTTTCAGTTGCGGTTACAATTTACCGTTAAACCAGGTATGCCGCACCACCTAGCAGAAGAAGCTTGGTGCTGTCGTGTCATTCCGCTTGCTGTACATAGTATATTGCTTTTATACGCACCATAATTACCGCTCATGATTAGAGCATGCATGTTCATTATCTATTCCCGCTCTGTTGTGTGCTGCTTGCCAGGTAAATAGAGCTGACGCTGGTAAGTGGTGCTGTCAACTATTGTGTACGAGTAATATGCCGAGTCGCAACGCGTGCGCCTGGAGTGCTCGGACGCGTTTCAAGCCGCAGCACTCAAACACGAACCATTGTCACGCTCACCTACCACCGATGGTAGAATGTGTTCTGTGGACGACTTTACAGCCACCGCAGTTGGAAAAAGTTTTATTATTAATATTTCATGGTGTTTTCCGCCTTACCATGCCGTGATTAGACACTTTGACCACTTCCGGTTGCCTTAGAGAAAACAGGTACCATAAAAATTGGTTAGACATGGACAATTTCGTCCATGCTGTCCTAGTGCGCAACACGTAGTGACCGTTCCTTGCCGACATTCAGCCTCAGCCTTCGAGTTTATTCAATTTTCACACTATTTTTTCTCTCTTTATCTCGATATTGATTGCATATGTAGTCTTGACGAATTTTTGGCGTCGTCATAATGCACGGGAATTATAAAAAAATACAGGTACCTCAATCTTTATGTTCGTAAACAAGAAACCTAAAGGTCGCTAGCGCTAAAATGCCCGAGAACAATCGAAACAAGCACTATTTTTGAGTCCTAGTCGAGTCACTTAGGTTCCAAGCCGCCTCAGCCTTCCACGGTTTAACATTTTTCTTCTTGTAAGACGTTAAACGGCTCGAGGTTAATAGAATCACAAGCACGCACCTACAACAGTCATCAGATTAGTGGTAGTTCGTTGTACATAGGTGACAGTATACGGCGTCATCATATGTGCATATGAACATCGTATGCGCTAGAGAGATGCCACATAATAAAACGCTAAAATTACTGAGACCAACCTTATCGTTCTAACTGAAATATACCTCAGCATTTTTTTTACAGTTGCAGCGGCGTAAGCAAGATGAGAATGACACTGTCTGTGCCCTTCATTTGAGATCTTTTAGAGAGAAAGTTACCGCCATATCCACAAAGTGAGTGATGTTAAAGCTGCTTGCTCGGTGGTGCACGGGATGTTTCTTGGCGAGACCATTTCTGTAGGAAGGCTTGTTAACGAGCCGGCAAATGATTTTTACGTCGAAGGCAGCGTTGTCGGGAACCGACAGCTGCAGCTTGTGTGCTCGTCAATTGCAAGTCCCACACATGGCGTACTTTTCATACCGGTCTGCAAAGGTGCAGTAAAGACACTGTCCGTCAGATGTTCAAATAGAAATGTCTGCCCATGCACTTGTATAATTATTCCCAAAGGAAATCACATCGAAATAGACAATTCTTTGACGTTTAATGAGCGTCGATTCAAGTGTCAGTAGAAAATAATGTCCAGATAACGCATCTGTAACTTAATGAGGTCTCTTGTTTACAGTCGGTCAACACATTTCTGCGCATTTATCTCTGTTGTTCTGCCTTCTTCTCTTTCTTTCTCTCTCTTTGTTTAAGCTTCCTTTCTCTTTACACAACTTTATTTCTCTCTCCCCCCCCCAGTCGCTCTCTCGCCTCCTGCCTTTTTCCTCTCTTTTTCTTCTTTTCTTTCTCGCTTGCTCCGTGTCTCTTCTAACAAATTCGTTCCCCTGTATTCCCCTTCTCCTCAACCTCCCTACCCTTTCCCAACTCATGGCCATACTAAGCTCTGCTACGCTCTGCTTGCGTGTGTGCATGTTCCAGAGAAACGCACAGCATAATATTTTTTTCCTCAACATCTCAATTAGGCTGTTCACTCAGCTAAGACATATATACGAGTGAACAGAAAGTCAGCCCGAATGGCGTTTGCGTTGTTAAGGTGCTTATACATCCTTACCGCCGTCGTAGTGTATGATTAAAAAGCGTTGTTCTTGGATCTATTCGCTCTATAGAGGTGATGCTGTTGTGTTCGTCGTTGGGCTGCGATACGAGCAGAGTGAACATATCATTTCTTTGCCAGTAGCGGATTCCTTTAATGTGTAACGGCTTTCATAAGTAAATACCATGAAAAAAAAGCTTCATAGGAAGTGGTTACGAAGCTGGCTTTCTAATAAGGGATAGGCGTTGTCGGATCTCACCTCAACGAGAATTTCTTTTTGCCAAGAATTCTTTTTTTTCTTTTTCCTATATCCCTTTTTCTTGCTCTGTCTTTACTCTCGTCTACTGAAGTTGTTTATCGCACGGGATAAATCATCGCATTTGTCTGTGAGCGAAGGAGAGGAAGAAGAGGGTGAGGGGAATGTGAGGTGGATCATAATTATATTTTTTTTTTCAAGGACAGACGTCAAACATCTGGCATAGCAGCTCTGCTGTACAAAATGAACTGTCCCTTCTACACAGGGTCGGTGTAGGCGTTCCTGTGCCTCCGGCGGGCGCTTTGAAGGGAAACCCAGGATGCAGCATGTATATAGTCACGCGCCTGTCCTAGTCCGTAGTCCGCCCTGTTCTTCATGATGCGCTGCGTGCGTGTGCGCGGTTGTTGAATGCCGCGGGACGTTCGGAAGAGTGACGCCGTTCCCCCTGTCGTTCCGTCGTGGACGTAACGCGTTACCGTCACAGTTTCACCGACTCCGAATGAAACGGGGGCGTTCCTCCGCTCCTCCCAAAAGGAACAAGTTCCTGGAACGTTGTTCTTTGGAACGATGCGTTTTGTACAACACTGAACCTTCGTCGAAAGCGTTCATCGATGTACGCGATTCACCCGATTGTGAAGTATAGCCATGTCACAAACCAATGGTGCAAGTGCCGATTTTCGTGTTAGTTTGGGTAGGCGTCGCTGAAAGCACCGCGCGACACATGCTCCCACGTTTGCGCTAAGCGTGCTGACGACTGTACGTGAGAGCTAGGAGCGTAACGTTGTAACTACACCAGTGCACCTGTTACGTGATTGCTGCAGTCGCGGTGAGCGTTTCTTCCGTCAAGTATGTATAATACGGGTTTCGTGTGACAGTAGCGTATGGTTGTTTTTGTGTACCTGTAACTTGATAAAGCACGAAAAGTGCATTATTTGTGAAAAAAAAGGAGATGCTTGAGTTGCACCTTACATGGCAGAATGCCAAAGAAGTCCGCTTCTGCAGCTTGTCTCATCGTCCTATTCTTGCGCATTCTCTTTTTCCTCCTTCAATGGCTGGCCGTGGCTAACATCAGCACAGACAGACATTTCGAGCAAGACAAAAAAAGTACGCCTTGTAAACCAATATCCTTTGTTATTTAATAGCTTCACACACATGAATAGGTAATCTACCTTGGTACCGACTGTCTCAACAGACGGGAAAAATGTTTAGGCTGCTTAAATACATATACGCATTGCACGAACAAACGAAGCACGAAGTCCACAAAATTATTTTACCGCCCTTCATTTCTCAGGAATGCGTCTGTTATATGACAAGGTGACCGACTTTTGTAAATACCTCTCATCAGCAATTCATCTGAAGCACTCTTACGCCTTGAACGGAGTAGTAGTGTAACGTGAACTTCGAGTAGCCACTTATTCCCCCATTCGCCTCCATATTATGTAGAAATTGAATGGTTCGAGGGCTGAGCAGTAGCTCAGTAGGCGGATGCAGAGCAATGAAAATCGTAATAAGGCAGTATCTATATACTCAGATGAATGTAAGACATCCAAGTCTGTGCAGCCTGAGAGTCCCATGCGATCGTTCCTGTTTCTCCAAAAATGTCTCTCAAAATTAGCAGCTAGAGAGGGAGAAAAAAAACACTCTTCTTCAACTGCGCATCCCCACGCCTGTCCCACAACAGCTTCATTTAGTCGCTTTCGTGTGCTGTAGGGTGACGTAGAGTTCAGTGAGGTGTTGCCAATTTTCCCGGCCTAGAGCCCACAGCGCACGGGTGAGATGACGTCAGAGTTGACCGAACCACTCAGCTGCAGGTCAGATCGACTTGAGGTTCGAGTGCGCTTATCCGTCGGTGTTCGGAAGGCTCGCTCTCGGCCTCGCGTCTCTTCGATCGGTAGCCCGCCGGGATCAGGCTTTGCTGCAGCGGTGATAACGCAGTAGCGAGAGCGATAGAAAAAAAAAAGGATGCGATGAAGAACGAAGTGAGCTCCCTGTGCGCTCATTTCGTTAATGACGCCCTGCAATGTGGGACCAGTTGGATTGCAGAGTAGAGAAGGGTTGAGGTGAGAGAGGGACTGGCTGCTGCGGTGCCTGCGCACCCATAGGTTCGGGTCGGGCATAGCGACAGGGCGGCTGGGCGACTCGTTTTGAGCGTCGCTGCGTGCCTCGCAATCGCGATAGCGGCGCAAGCGCCGGACCGGCGATATTTTGCGCGGTTCCGCTGCTAGACGGAGATCGGATTCGTAAAAGAGCTCATTTATGGACAATGAAACCCGAGAGACGCAGAGGAGTGGGAGGGGCTACGAAGAACAGCTGTTGTGAAAGAACTGGGCAGAGTCAAGCTGCTTGAGGGGGCATTTATTACCGTCGCGGAGGATTGTTAACCCGCAGTGTGTACCGAGGACGGGCAGACGCAGCCACGTGAGAGATAATAACCACCTCATCTTTTATGTCACTGATAGTAAAAGAGAGTAAAAGTATGTTTAGTTGCGACTTGGTTTCAGGTAGTAGAGTAGGTCGATGCAAATGAACGCATATATAGAGGGCAGGTGGGAAACTCAAAGGTCCTTTTATAAATAAGCTATGCACTGCAAAGTAATATCTACAAGTGTTTGACGTTGACTAGGTGGACAGTAGTCAACGTCAAAAGCGCTATGCTTCAGAACTTTTTGGGACACCCCCCCCCCTTTCTAAATGCGTTTTGTTGTACAATATCACACCACAAAAAGTCTTCGATAGGCTGCATGATAACGTCGGCAATTGTTGAAATCTCCCTCAAGAAATGTGCTTGATTTGAAAGGTTATGGTGATGGAATTAAAGACGGGCTTCCTGGTTACCAAAGGAGGGTGCATATTCACTAGCATGACCCTTACGCAAAAGGCCTTTCTTCAACTTTTCTTTACTCAATCGTGATGACCTTTTTGTTTCTTTTTCGTTCCTGATAGTAATTGTGATTTTCGAGCCAAACATGTTTTCCGCTTTCGTGGCGCAGATACCGCTGTTGTGATATAAAAACTAAGCCATCACGGCGGTGGAGCTTTAGAACAACAGGTGCGTTATTTTCAAGCACATTAATGCATAAAATTTCATATTTGTAAAAGGTCAGTTATGTAAAGAAGTCGGGGTTTGAACAAGAAAAGAAAAAATAAGTGCGAAAACAAAGCAACCCAAGAGTCCTCTTACATAAAGCATTTGTTAGCTGAAACCCTGCGCCACGGGATTACCTTGAAGTAGCCGTTTCGTAACGAAGGCATGTCGCATGTTCAGGCAGACACAGACGACTGTGGGAGATGATGACCGGCACGTTCATTATGAAAGAGATGAGCTTGCTTTTCTTCGGCTCTGTATCAGTACTTTGCTGCACAACAGGCTTCCGTGAAAGGTCACAATCAAGGAAGTGCAGCAGGATTGCTGAGAATTAGCTAGCTTCGGGGTACTAAGGAGATGTACGAGAAAATATATGGCGAGTATTATAAGCAAGATTATCGCAGCAAATGGCACAACTCAAATAGAAAACAGAAAACATTTTTGAGGGGGATGGTTAAACTCTTCGCGCAAGACTGACGCGGGATGTGTGTGAAAAAGTGAGGGAGAGCGAGAGATAGAGAAAGAGGCGTTGCTGAGGTTCATTTGTAAAATTTTAGAGGCTTAATTTTCTTCGGTATTTGTTGCTTTTACATCCCCATTTTCTGCTGCGTTTTCACCAAACACTGTGTATTGTCGGGTAAGATAAAGATGTTGATTTAAAAAAAAGAACAAGAACAAATGATGGGCGAGAGTCTGTACTCTTGAGAACCACACCATGCGCATATGTAAAAACTGCAATAGCTTGTACTCAACGTATGCCTTACAAAACTTCAATAATGTAGTACATATACAAAGCTCTGGATAAATAAATACTAGCGGTCTTCTGCACGATGCTGCGTGTAGACAGTACGTACACCGTACGGACGACTAGTGTAGTTTCGCCACAACTTTTCACCTCAACAACGCCTGAACAGCTGTGATTTGCCATTGGAGTAGCACGACACCTTCAATGTTCGACCATGGACGCGGCGGTACAAGAGTTACTGTGCCCGGCTGCTGATCCGAAATACTCGGGTTTGATCTCGGCTGCTGTCGTCGCATTTATATGGAGGTGAAATGCTAAAGCTCCTACGTATTTTGCGATGCCAGTCCATGCTAAAGAACCGCAGGTGATCGAAATTTCTGGAGCCCTCGGCGTGTCTTAGTCCTGTCGTGGTTTTGGCACGTAAAACGCCAAACGTTATTATGATGACTTTCTACTACCTATGGTTGCCTAATGGGCACTGAAAGTAACCCTTTATCTTACGCTGTCGACGTGACCAGGCAAAGGAAGAGGCGACCTTCCGCTAGAAAACCCTTAATGACCCTTCAGGTACCGCTAAGTACGTTGGGATGGTGCCCTTGAAAGTCAGTCACATCTAGCGCACTTTGACGCATGCAACTGTGGAACATTTTTAGAGGCTTACGAGTAGGGGGAGCCAGTGCAGCACTCGATCGTGCTATTGGACACAACTAAATAAAACAAGCAATAGTAACGCTAAACATATCGGCTCACGCTCCTGTAAGGCTGGATTCGGAAGCAAGCTGCGCCTCAGAAGTGGTAAAATCTGGCACGTAGCGAATGCGCTTCTCACCGGATCCGACGGGGGCACGGCTACTTTCGATTACCGCACTTAGCGGTGCCTCGTAAAACACCCGAACGGCGAGCGGCCGCAGCCGAGTGTCCGTGCGGGAACAGCCGAGTTGTCCGCACAGCGGTGCGCAGGATGTTCGGCTGGGCGGGCGTGCGCTGCACGCACGAGCGGAGCCCGGGCCTCACGAGGCGGCCGTGCGTGCTCGCCGCTCGTGACGAGGCGCGCCGCAACGTATAAATATTGATGCACGCTCGCTGGAAGGCTCCGCGATTATGGCCACGCCGGCCATATACTCCAGGCATGGCCGTGCGGCTACGCATGCGCTCGTATCTCCATGCACCGTTACGACGGCGCACTGGGACGTGGCACCTTCGGGCGATATACGCCCAGTGAACTGTGGCCTTCTCGTTACGTCTTTTTTGGCCTTCTCGCTAGGGAGCCACCTGTTATTCCCATTTGTCGGCCAGAACCGCTTCTTTTTTCCACATCTGCACCGCGGCTGACGGAAGAGATAAAACACCATTTGTTTGTGCTTCGGCTTCTTGGCGTTAACGGTGAATGAAAAAACCGCATGGTTTCCATTCGGCGAGCAGACGTCTTCGAAAGGCACGTTTCAAGGTCTAGAAAAATACTGAATATCGCACCGCTCAATTGTGGCCAATCTGTCCGGCCAAAACACGCGTCCTCATGACTAAGATGTTTGTCTCGCTCTTTCTTGCCCTTAGGTCACTCGTGAGAACGTCAGCCGTGTTTCCTGTTATTTCAAGTCAATACTGCACAGCGATTGGACTTCAGAGAACGTGAAACACATAACCACTATATACGGATCGACTTTTTTCGTTTCATTCCGGCTTCATGCCGGCTGTATTTAAATTTCAGCATAGATAAACGATAGCACAGAAGAACGCATTTCGCATCCAGATAGAAAACGCGGACTCGCAATTTATATACGCTAAACACTCGATATTGTGTTTTATATATTTGTGTACAGTATTCCAATTGCCATGGTATTTTTATTGCTTGGTGGGCAGGAGAGAGAAAAGCAGAAAACCAGAAAAAAAATATTCTACCCTGCACAGCTGCACTGAAAAAAGTGAGGGAGAGAGAAAAAGAGGAGATGGCAAAATTCTTGGACTTGGGAGAGAAGTACTCAGACCTGGCCCTACGTAGTGTGGGTACTCATTTCGATGGTGTCTCCGCTCTCATTCATCGCTTACGCTTTATCCCTCTCCCTCCTTCACATTGTCCCATGCCCCCAATATAGGCGGCTTCTCTATCCTAAAAGCATCATCAACCAAGGACATATACAATAGTGGTTCGAGAATATCAAAAGCATGGCGCGGCATCATCGAGGGAGGGCAGGTGAAACAAGAGAGCGAAGAGGAGATGCGCCTTACCTGCTGTCACCTGCTGAAGATATGAGCGTCCACAACACCCAGCGCCAAGCCAAGGGTATTCATATCCACACTAGAATAAACAGCGGGTCTCCGGCAGCATTGGGAGTCTGACCCAGTGCCTAGCGCATTGGAGGTGGATGTTCTACGTGCACTTAACCATGGCTGCGGTGTATGTAAAGACACGCCCAGACGGCTACATACAGTTCAGATGGGAAATGTGGAGACATATATGACAAAATCTGTGGTGTCTGCTTGTCGTGCCAATACATGAATATTTATTACAATATTCTAGTCCAATGTCTTTTAATCTGAAGCCTTGTTCTGCTTGCCGCCTTAGATGTCCTGACGCAGTGGGAAGCTGATCCAGCTTGAGCAGATTATAGCGCCAGACTTAAGCACGTAGTGTCTTTTAGATCGCTGCGCTGATGAAAACCACTCAAGTGCGTTGAAAAGCAATAATTATGCTAGACCTACGAGCAAAGGCGGCCGGCAGCTTGTCAAAAAAACATAATTACGAAATGAAAGCTTGGTGAATTCGATTGTGGTCGATGTGACAGTTTGGAAGGATGCACTATAGTAAGTTGGGTTGATGCGGGAACGTATCACTTTTCATAAGGCCCTGTCTTTATTTTCCTTGTTTCTTTTCCTTCTTTCTTTTTTACAGGTTATACGGGTGAATATTTTTGAATTATGGCCTTGACTTCGTCTGTGATCAAGTTTCTCGGTGACTGAAGTCAGACGTGGCGTGTTGGCAACCTTGATAATAGTTGTGCCTGACGGCCAGTATATCCACACAGGGCTTCGTCTGTCGAGCGCTGCCGGTGCTGGGAATAAACTGCAGCGTGCGTGTCGTAACTGCTTTCAGTTGACGCTATGTTCAATTGTGACACATACTCCGCAGGAGTCCGCGGCTGTTTTCCTTTGCGGTGCATTCTATGGCATTCTCCGTGCCCAACCAGTCGATCGGGCACCCGCATTCATACCTCACGAGCCACACGCCTCGGGGCACCGACTTCTGAGAAATGCGCGAATGCTTCCACAGCGGCGCTATTATTACGCCTCGCTGGTTTCTCCGTGGCAACGCAGCGGTTGCGAAAATTGAAGCGTTACGAAATGCTTGCCATCATCCAAAGAATGCGCCCTACGCAACAGAGACGGTGTTTTTCTCAAAAGTGGTACGAAATTTAGATATACGGGGGCATTGCAGCAGGCAAGATTAAAATTTTACTCACTTTCTTTTTGGAGAATCATTAGCATGTCTTTCTCAAACCCATAAAAACAAACTTTGCTAATTATAGAGTTCACTGCCATTCTGTTCGTTGTAGACGGTGAGATCGCGCTCCTGTATTAGCTCATCTGTAAATGTTCCGATGCGCTGAGAATGATAACGACATCTGGGGTTTTACGAGTCCGAACAACGATATGTCATTTTGAGGTGTGCCGTAAAGGGAGTCTTCGGATAAATTTTCGCCATCTGATGTTCTTTAACAGCCACGGACACACGGGACTCCAGAACTTCGTCTACATCGAAATGGGACCACTGTGGTCGGTGTCGAATCCGGATGTTTCAGGTCAGCAGCTGAATACCGTAACCCCTGTACCAATGCAGTGAACTTGATGAACTTCTGGCTTTCTGCAGCCCTATAAAGGATTAAGAAGAAACTACAGTGTGTTCGTAAGAATACACGTAAACCATCTGGGAAGCCGAACGTTGTACAGTAGCGTATAGGCGACTGGACAAAAGTGAATCCGGCCATTGGGTTTTGTGCACAATTAAGGTTGCTATTTAAGCACCTGCACTATCTCTGCAGATTGTATCACAGACATAAGTATTTTCGTGTCCATAAAGTTAAGCGACATATGCAGACATTCTGGCGGTGTGCAGCAGATAAGCAATTGTGTTTTGATAGGCACCATCAGCATTCATATTTTTATCTTGTTTGGGCTGGGTCCTTCGATCGTTCGTGGCGAATACCAACAAACCTGTTCACAGGTTCTTCTGACAAACATCACCTATGCTATAGTCATACAAACGAGTGCTGATACTGTTGAAACTATGTTTTGACATCATTAGTGCATAGCCTAAAGTTGTGGCAGCGAAAAGCCAGGCGTTGCGACATTGTTCAAAATGCGGATCTTTATGTTGAGCAGGCTGATGCAACGAAATGATACCTTCTGTTTGTAAAATTGTACTCAAATTAGAGTTAATTGCTGCATTCAAGGCGGTAGTCCCAACTTCCACGCAGCTGAGGGTGCTAAGAATCTCTGGGACCGGACAAGCTGCTATTAGAATCTGAACTTGGCTACCTTCAACACTAGAAAGCTATCTAGTGAGGCTAGTCTATCTGTGCTATTTGAGGAATTAGAGGGTTTTAAATGGGATGTATTAGGGCTCAGCGAAGTTAGGAGGGCACATGTGGCTTATACACTGTTCAAGAATGGCCTATGCTACCGTGGAATAGTTGACGGAAAAGAACTAGGGGTGGAGTTTCTAATACACAAGAATGTCGCTGGCAATATAGAGGAATACTAAAGCATCATTGAGAGGGTGGCGAATATCATAATAAAGTTTAACAAACTGTACAATGTGAAGGGGGTACAGGCCTACGCGCCTACATAGCGCCATGATGATCATTCGGTTGAACGTTTCTATGAAGTCGTAAAGTCAGCCAATAATAAAGTAAAGACACTGTATACTATTCTGAAGGGCGACTTTAATGCCAAAGTAGGCAAGAGACAGGCTGGAGACCATGCAGTGATAGAATGGAATATGGCATTGACTCTACGAATTCCAGAGGGGAGTTATTATTAGAGTTCACAGAAAGCGAAAATTCGCGAACCTTGAATATTTTCTTCAGAAAACGTGCTAAACGTATGTCGACTTGGCGAACTGCTAATGGCAAAAACTAAAGAAGAAATAGACTTCATTCTTTGTGCACACCGAGGCATATTACAGGATATAGAAGTATTTGGGAAGATCCAATTCTGTGACCATAGAATGGTAAGAGCTCGTATTCACCTACATTAAAAAAGCAAAGATAAAAACTTATACGCAAGAAGCCAATTAATTTACTAGTGATGATAATAAAAGTACAGGAATTCAGAATTTCACTTTCGAATAGATTCGAGGCACTAAATAAGGTAACCGACGCTGGCGTTGACGCAATGAACGATAATCTTACTAGTATCATTAAAGAGTGTGCAGTGGAAGTCGGAGGTACAGTCACTAAAGACAGGACACTGGCAACCTGTTTCAGGAGGTGAAAAATCTTAAGAGATGACAAACTATAAAACCCTCAAATGCAACCGACAAAATTGAGCTTGTAGAGCTTTTGAAGTTAATCAATAGGCGTATAAGGTAGCCGACATCAGAAATTATAACGTGGAGAGAATTGAACAAGCTGCAAGAAGTGGTAGAAGCCTAAAAGCAGCGAAGAAAAACTTGTGCAAAGGAAGTAAGACAATAAAGAAGTTCTACAGAGAGCTGCACAGAAGCCAAAACAACCAGCATGATGTCGTGAGAAACAATAACAGTCCAGTGTAATTCAACATCCTACCGGTATCGGCAGGGGAAGCAAGGAAAGCCCTGGAAGAAATTTGAAGAGGCAAACCCGCTGGTGAGTATAAGGTAACAACAGACGTCCTGAAAGATGGCAGAGGAATTGTTGGGGAATCTAGCCACCTTATATATATACGAAGCGTCTCTTGACAGGAAGGGTAGCAGAATCTTGGAAGAACGCTAACATCATTTTAAGCTTGCTGTGCGTTCTCTGCAAACTATTTAACCAAATAATAGCTAATAAAATTAAGGCGTCATTAGAGTGCAATCAACCAAAAGACAAAGCAAGATTTCGTACAGGCAACTTCCCCACAATAGACGATCTTCATACTATCAATCATGTAATAGAAAAACGCGTGGAATACAGCCCACCCCTATATATATAGCCTTCATAGATTACGAGAAGGCGTTTGACTCATTCGAGATATCAGCAGTAATGCAGAAACTACGAAATCAGGGAATCGAAGAACCCTATTTAAACATACTGGAAGAAATCTACAGTGGACCCGCAGTCACCATAGTTCTCCATAAAGGAAGCGACAAAATCCCAATAATGAAGGGTGTACGGCAGGGAAACACGATCTCTCCAATGCTATTCACCGCGTGTTTACAGGAAGTATTCAGGACCATAGACGGGGAAGAGTTAGGGATAAGAGTTAATGGAGAGTACCTTAGTAACCTGCGATTCGCTGATAGCATGGCTTTGATGAGTAACTCAGGGGATAAATTACAACTCATGATTACTGAACCGGACACGGAAAGCAGAAAAGTAGGTCTGAAAAATATTATGCCCAAAACTAATGTAATGTGCAACAGTCTCGGCAGAAAAGAGCAATTTGCTATAAGTGGAGAGACGATGGAAGTTGTAAAATAATATGTCTACTTAGAACAGGTAACTGCGGAGCCGAACCATGAGAGCGAAATAACTAGATTAAGAATGGGGTGGATCACATTCAGCAAGAATTCTCAAATCATGAATGCATGGTTATCTGCCACTAACCCTCAAGAGGAAGGTATACCTTCAAGAGGGTGGTACCTGGAGGCTTACAAAAAGGGTTCTGCTTAAATTGAGGATCATGCAGCGGGCGATGGAAAAAAACATGACTGGTGTGATCTTAAGAGACAAGGAGAGAGCAGAGTGGTTCAGGGAACAAACTGGGCTTAATGATACCATAGTTGAAATCGAGAAGAAGAAATGGAGATGACACGTAGCACGTAGGCAGGATAACCGCTGGTCGTCAAGGATAACTCACTGGATTCCCAGAGAAAGCAAACTCACTAAGGGAGACAGAAAGTTAGCTAGGCCAATAAGATTAAAAAGTTCGCAGATATAACGTGGCAGCAGAAAGCACAAGACTGGATTGATTGGCGGATTATGGGAGAGGCCTTTGCCCTGTAGTGGACGTAGTCAGACTGATGATGATGACTCAAAGAGCAATGCTTGAGTACCTGCTTGATTGGGTGAACTAAGAATGTGTTTTTTTTTCTTGCTACGGAACTGCAGATACGTCGCATACTGGTAATATCCGAAGGTTGCGCTTTAAGGTTAGCCAGCCCACAGAAAGGAAGAGCTGTCGGTTGCTTGCCAAAAAGTGGTTTCACTGCGGATACTTCGTGGTCGAGACTGTGTAGACACTTGAGATGAACATAAGTTGACCGTAAATACCCATTTTGCGAAGTTATTCAATTATCCGTCGGAATGAAAAGCTTAGAAATCACATAATCAACAAAAAGAACAGCCACACAGTAACACCACTTACTCATGTTGATTCAAAGCGCAGAAAGAAACGCACCTGCCACAGTGCGCTCAGACCAACAATGAAAACTGCTTTGTTTAGCGGAAATCCCTACTCTCACTCTAAGTGATTGAAACATCAGATTTGCCACTATTAGTACGCGTTTTGTTACTGTGACCCCAAACTTCCAGATTAACAATCTCACGCGGATAAGCCCTGCTTCGCGCGTAGTGAATTTCACTAAAGCTTATCACTCTGAGCCTACTTTTGTAGTGTTTTTTCTTACATTAACGCACTTTTTTTTTTCTGAGTCGTGCTCCGAATCTTGGACGTCTCTCTCAAATCTGGAACTTTTCGCTCAGTCACTGCGTTGGTGCGTACGGCGCGAGCCAAATAGCGAAAGCTGCGAACGTCCCCTTTTCCCTATCATCTGCTTCTCTGTTTTTGTTTCGTCGTCTGTGCCGCGCAGTATGCGAGAGCGAACAAATTTAATCTCGGGAAAGTGAAAAAAAAAAAGGAAACGCCACACGACCTCGCAAGAAATTGCGCGCGCGCCCGCTTCCAAGCATAAAACACACGCTCTTATAGCACGAAGCGCAGCCACGCGCCGCTGCAGCTCGGTGCCGTATAATGCGCCGTTGTTCTTACAGCTATGTATGTGCTCGCATTCTCTATTCTGCAAAACAATCCGGGTGGGTTCGCGCCGCGGCTCTCCTCGTTTTCCTCGTTCTTCGGCCTCGTCCACGAAACTTCCGGGAAAGCGTGGTGGGGGAAGAATATTTCGGAGGTTCGGCCGACGCCAGAATCTGCCACGCACAAAATTGGTGCCCGCGGTGTCCAGACTCGCGTGGTGGTGTCTTCTTTGCACGAATGATGGCAGCTCCTCGGCCTAAAGCAACCGCAAGTTTCGTCTCTGGCCTGGCGCATCGTGATTAGGACCGAGGGAAAAGAAAGAGGCAATGCAAAAAAAAAAATATGGCGATGAATGAAGGATAAATGGGGGCGGCCGGCGTCCTACTCTGGCATCATACATTGTAGCCATGATTGTAGCGAGGCTCGGCCCGAGAGCTGCCCCATATTACTTCCGGTACCAACTGCATGTGCGTGGCGCATCGCTCCTCTGCAGAGCGCGCACTTTCCTTCTCCCCGTGCCTAGCCCGATGCTCCGCTTCTCGGTTAGCGGCGCTCGGTCGGGGGGCTCCGCGGGGTCCGAGCTCCGGTGGCGAATGCCGCATTCCCTGACGCGCCGGACGCTCAAGGCTGTTTTGCCTGCATCCGCTATACTGCTCATTCATTGGCCCCGGTGAACAACTTTTCGCGGCTTGCCTATACCACTGCTGGCCATGCGGACACTCTGCATGACCGCTCAATCATCACTCGTGTCCGCCGCATTCTCATCCCCTGTACACATGCACCAAGATATATATATATATATATATATATATATATATATATTCGATAAGCAATTTCGTTATTCACACTGGTTATACGCGGCGAGGGTCTGGCGCGTTGTGGTTCTCGCACGAACGTTTAAAAGTAAAAAGGCATACGCGACGACCCTCAAAACTCCGATTACATTAGTATTTTTATTCCGATATGCGCATGTTTGGAGCTAGGGACGTCTACATCAATTTATCTACCTCGCTTCAGCTGTAACGGAATGAAAAGGCACTGGGCACGTGTGATAGCCCGAGTGGTTCGTTAATCTCCGCAAACTACTCCTTAGATGTAAGTAGATTTTCCTCGCGTCAGCTTCCTGAAAACTCGTGCTGATGTGCGTAAACAGAAGGATTAACTAAGACTTATTTTGCTATATATAAAAGAGCAGCGACGTGGAATCCCACCCTTTTTTTTTCCTTTTCTGTTCCTCGCAGCTCTGAGGTTCTTTCGTAGCTGTATACGATTTTCGTTCTATATTCTCATTAAACCACTCGAAATATAATTAGTGTTTGGGAAGTGAAAGCTGTTGAGAGGCACACAATACGGTCCTCATGCATGAAAATACTAGTAAACTGGATAGGGTTGGTAACTTGGGTATTTCATGAAATTATCTAACTCGGTTTTTGTATTGTGATTTTGTTTTAGTAATGACTGCAGGCTCAATTTTTCGATGTTGTGTCTGATGATGGTGAAAATGAAATCTATCTATCTATCTATCTATCTATCTATCTATCTATCTATCTATCTATCTATCTATCTATCTATCTATCTATCTATCTATCTATCTATCTATCTATCTATCTGTCTGTCTGTCTGTCTGTCTGTCTGTCTGTCTGTCTGTCTGTCTGTCTGTCTGTCTGTCTGTCTGTCTGTCTGTCTGTCTGTCTGTCTGTCTATCTGTCTATCTATCTATCTATCTATCTATCTATCTATCTATCTATCTATCTATGTATCTATCTATCTATCTATCTATCTATCTATCTATCTATCTATCTATCTATCTATCTATCTATCTATCTATCTATCTATCTATCTATCTATCTATCTATCTATCTATCTATCTATCTGTCTATCTGTCTATCTGTCTATCTATCTATCTATCTATCTATCTATCTATCTATCTATCTATCTATCTATCTATCTATCTATCTATCTATCTGTCTGTCTGTCTGTCTGTCTGTCTGTCTGTCTGTCTGTCTGTCTGTCTGTCTGTCTGTCTGTCTGTCTGTCTGTCTGTCTGTCTGTCTGTCTGTCTGTCTGTCTGTCTGTCTGTCTGTCTGTCTGTCTGTCTGTCTATCTATCTATCTATCTATCTATCTATCTATCTATCTATCTATCTATCTATCTATCTATCTATCTATCTATCTATCTATCTATCTATCTATCTATCTATCTATCTATCTATCTATCTATCTATCTATCTATCTATCTATCTATCTGTCTGTCTGTCTGTCTGTCTGTCTGTCTGTCTGTCTGTCTGTCTGTCTGTCTGTCTGTCTGTCTGTCTGTCTGTCTGTCTGTCTGTCTGTCTGTCTGTCTGTCTGTCTGTCTGTCTGTCTGTCTGTCTGTCTGTCTGTCTGTCTGTCTGTCTGTCTGTCTGTCTGTCTGTCTGTCTGTCTGTCTGTCTGTCTAAAAACGTGGGGACGAAGGCACAAATTTTTGATGACGCTGAGCAGTTGATGATTTGCAATTGTTTAGGAAGTTATTACCACGAGTGTGGACCGAGTTATATCAAAGATGCATTATTACTATGCCACAATTAAGACAACAAAACAAGCATATTTCACGTTTTGTGTTTGTGTATTTAATGTATATATGATCTAAATTCTTGGAAGCAGTGTTTTGTGGGGCAGCAGTGGTTTGTGGAATCTTGCACTTCCAGCGGTCATACTTGGTCGTGGCACTGTATAATAGGGGGCTGCTTGTAGCAGGAAAACTGGGCTTTCTGATTATTAGCCTAGATATTGCTGTATTACGTGGTATGCAACTGCTTCAACCACTAGGTCGAAGCGATATGAATACGAAGTATTCAGTGGTACATGTTTCTATCCAACCAAGAAAGTAAATATCTAATGAGTGTCCTTTTACATCAGGGTTACGAAACATGCAGTTAAATGAATCAGGTTTCGCCATTTTGTATAATGTATTGGGTTCTGTACTAGAACATCTTTTGCGGTGTATACGTGTGAAATTGTTGGGCATAACATTTCGTGTGACATCGATTGTTCAGATCGAATTTGGTGCTTGTACGAAAATATCGCAGGCTTTGCTGAATGTCGAAACGCCGAGCTGCTGAGTAGCCCACTCGTAGTTGCGTATTTCTCACTATACACAGCGTTTCTCCTACCGTGTCGAGTAAACCGTTTTGCGCATCGAACGAGCTCGTGTGCACAAACACAGCTCCATTACTAACCTGTTCGTAATGACAACTAGAAGCGAAAGCTGTTATACAGCACGGCAAGTTGATGCATCACCACACTTTATACACATCACCTCAAAAAAATAATCCCTCCCCCCCCCCCCTTCATTTGTCTACCAGGATACCGTGCCTGCGCCGAGCGCAGCTCGTTGACCTTGAAGCAGCGTCTGTGGTTGGTCGGCTTGCGCGCGTGTATATTGACAAGGAGGCGTACCGCATAGCATGGAGGGGTTTGGGCAGCGAGTCTCACGAACGCACACGTGAATATTTGAAAAGACGGGATTTGGAGGCGCCCTCTCGTTCTATATAATAAACGAGACCTGCGAGCGGTTTCGACAAGAACGCGTCCCGTCCCATATATATGCGTTCCGCACACGCCACCTGCAGGAGAAAGGAAGTGTCGCGACGCGGCTTCTCGCATTTCGGATTCACGGTCGCCGAAACGGATACGCAAGGCTTACGCTTTGCCAGCTTGTTTACACACTGCCGCTGATGTCGCTGCCGCGTATCTGCACTTTGCAGCCTTGCGTAAACACTGCATGTGACAGCTCCTGTCCTAATTCGGCGTAGAGAATGCTGGCCAGTTGGAAAACACGCCGCGCGTTCTGAAAACGAGGAACCTTCGGGAGCGTGTGGTTGTCAGCTTGTTTTCACACTTCCAACATGGCCGTGAACATTATTCACTGACAGGAACATTCAAGGCCGCCACATTCAACGTGATTCTTCGTTGTGACGTGCCACGGAATGTGAGCAGCCTGCATCAGCATTGATTTTCTTTTTGTAACTCTTCAACATATCTTTAAAACATTGAATGCAACGTGATGGCTCATCTAAAGCATGATCGACAAACTTGTGAAGTAAATGATATGCCTATGGCAAAGGCAGAGACACACCCGCGGAGGAGAACTTATATAACTTTTTGTTCGTGCTCTTGATCATCCGTACTTCAAACACGCGCACGCACACGCGCACGCACACGCACACGCACACGCACGCACGCACGCACGCGCACGCACGCACACACGCACGCACGCACGCACACACGCACGCACACACGCACGCACACACGCACGCACACACGCACGCACGCACGCACACGCGCACACGCGCACACGCGCACACACACACGCACACACGCGCACACGCACACACGCACACAGAGAGGGAGAGAGAGAGAATTTTAGTGATTCAGTATGCACTTCCGCGTTCAATTCCAGATGACTGGAAATTAAGCAAGGTCGTGCCAGTCTTAAAGCCGGCGATCGTACCTATTCTTCGAACTACAGACCAATCTAATTAAGGTGTATTAAATGTAAAAGGCTAGAAAATAATATTTATTCTCAAGTCGCTTTTCACCTGGACAAAAATTCTTTTTTTCGAAGCAACATGGTTTTCGCTCTGGATTTTCTTGCGGTGCCCAGCTTTACCAATTCACCACTGAACTTCAGCTTAGAATCATTATTCTGGACTGACATTATATACTTGAATTTTTTTCTAACGCCTTTGGCCGGGTCCCACATCAACGTGTGATGCCTGAACTTCCTTCCTTATTCTTAAATCTTTTAATACGGTCCTGGGTTTCTTCTTTCCTTTCATACCGCACCAGTTTGCTGTTATCAACAACCACTGCTCCAATTTATCTGAAGTTTTTTCAGACGTACTTCAAGGCTCAGACCTCGGCTACTTTTAGCCCCTCCACGGTGGTCTAATGGCTAATGTACTCGGCTGCTGACCCGCAGGTCGCGGGATCAAATCACGGCTGTGGCGGCTGTATTTCCGATGGAGGCGGAAATGTTGTAGGCCCGTGTGCTCAGATATGGGCGCACGTTAAAGAACCCCAGGGGGTCGAAATTTCTGGAGCCCTCCACTACGGCGTCTCTCATAATCATATGGTGGTTTCCAGGCGTTAAACCCCACAAATAAATCAATCAATCAATCATTCAATCAATCAATCGGCTACTTTTATATTTAGTCTTCATTAACAACCTTCCTAGTGGTATTTTATTCACGATTCGCCAATTTGCAGGCGACCGCGTTATTTATCACCGCATGACCACTGACCAGAAGTTTCTGCAGAGAGACCTAGATGTAATGGAATCTTGATGTGCCATATCCAAGGCTGATGAAGCAAAATGTATCAAAATGCAAGAGCATGCAAGTGTCACGAAAGCATTCCACTCTAGATTGCTCATATACTTCAAACTCTACGACCCTTTCATGCGTAAATTCGTACTACAGACAACATTGTCTATGTCTTTCACTAGTCAGAGCTATTAGCTAGAACCAATGCCAGTTACGCACAATGTTGAATTTATTAACGAAGATGATCGACCATTGGTCAAACAATAGAAGGA